>NC_056741.1:30589474-30621974 GCF_019279795.1 Protopterus annectens
AGGCTCTACCACATATGTCAAGGCAGTGGAACTGTGACTTGAGCATACCAAACACACACTTTATAATGATCCTGGTTTGTGCATGTGCCTCATTATGGTATTCTTGTGTGGGTGTGTGTGCATTTCTGATTGGTGTCATCATCCATGGCTCTAGTGCATAGCCAACATCCCCAATCAGATGGCCATATGGGATGCCCCCAATGGCAAATGCCTGGTACAGCTCTGAGGAATGCCAGATGTGAGAGTCATGATAGCTTCCAGGGCTGCCAGTGCACACATTCATGATAATGCCCTGGGCATTGCACACAACCTGGCAGTTAATGGGGGGGGGAATCCCTTGCAGTTTATGTAGACCCTACCCTGTTCACCAGGTGGTGCTTTGATGTGGATGTGCATGCAGTCTATAGTACCCAGTATCTCAAGGTATTCTGCTACATGGTGGAAGAGATGCATATTGCTGGTCCTCTCCTCATGAGTGTTAGGGAAGTAAATGTGCTCACCAGCATGTGGTAACATGGCATCCAGGAACTGGTGGAGTACCTTGGATGCAGATGCCTGTGAGACCCCTATAATCCCCAGTAGGTCTTTGGAAAGTACCTGTAGCTAGAATTCTTAAGTCTACACATACCTCGGTTTCCACTGGGATGGGTTCCCCTCTGCTGGTTCTATCTCTGAGTTGAGGCCAGCACAGCTCAGTGATTTGCTGAAGTATGTCTCTGTCCACTTTGTAGCACTGTACTATCCCAAGATCATGTAGCCCTTCATAGGTTACCCAGGGTCTGAACACTCTTCTCCTCCTCCGTCTGTGGCGGTTGTCAGCATTATCCTCCTCTCCACTGTCAGCCTCTAGCACATACTGATGGATCAAAGCAATGGCAGCACCTAACATTTTTCCAGTTAAAATTCCCCCACATGTATACACCAATGGTGCAGAGTTTGTGGGAAAAACCAGACTGTAAGGTGTTTCCATATTTTATACTGTTGTGCTACAGATGCTGCCTGTATGATTGGTTGACTATGATACATTCCACCTGTATGATTGGCTGACTATGATGCATTCCACCTGTATGATTGGCTGACTATGATGCATTCCAGCTGTATGATTGGTTGACTATGATACATTCCAGCTGCTACCTATATTACTCATGGCTTTGATTTGTCCATTGTGAGTGTTAGAGGCATTCGTGGTAATTTGTGCATGATTACCATTACCCTGCTGCTGCCCTTTTTTTAATTATTTTTTACTTAGATCTCCTCCCATTTTTAGCTATGCAGCCATCTGCCAGCTGTATTATTGAGTCCTTTGAATGGCCCATTGTGAGTTGCAGAATCCCATATTACTGATTTGTACTGCATTTCCCTTGTTCTGCTATTTCCTTTTATTCCCTATATTCTTTCTGTTTAAGTCCCAGGGAGTGCCACGCAAACCCATTTAGCTAGTGTAAACAATGCTAAGAAGAAAAGGCCCTCCCCTGGATTTGAACACACTTACTGTTTTGTATTTAGCTAAGCACAGCTAAGCTATCTGGGACACACCCCCTCGCTTAGCTGTGCTTAGCTAAAAGCAAACCTGGGCAATGGAGCTCCAATGTGCTTACAGCAAGCATGACACACACCCTTTACATGTTAGATGCTCCTACTGCCTACATGATGGTGTTAGAGCACCTAGACAGTTAGGTGCAGTGTGACACTTAGAAGAATTTTGTGATTCAGTATAAGTCCCCTCATTAACATACCCCACTGCTTTATTCCATAGTTACTGCACTACACAAGAGCCTTGCCCCTTAGCAACCACTGTTCCCTGCCATTGTTTTAATTCTGCTTGCCATAGAGTATAACGGCAAAATACAAGTTTCCCTTAAAATTGACTGTTCACATTTATTTTTTTGCCATGATCCCATTTGCGCAGCACTGCCCTATGCTTATATGGCCGAGATCAGCCAAAAAAAAACTTTTATTTTTATAAAAAGTAAACAGCTTTCCATGCCAATGGCCATATATATTTGGGCACTGGCATGCCTACAGATTAGGGTACATGCTTTTATTGGAGCTGTCATGGCTTTGTTTTCATTTTTGCAGAAATTTATTCGGCTATGGCTAGTAGCTGAATACATTTCTGCACCTTACACTGTTCCTGCACAGTTACCTACCTGCTTTCTGGATCACTAATTCACCTCATTTGCATGGTTTTCACCAGTAAATAAGGTAATTAGCATCCTGCATGGGTTTCCTTGTAGGAGCAGTGTAGGCACACTTGTGCACATCAAAATAGCACATTCCTGGATCGCTCAGCCGTCATATTCCATGCAGGAATGGCTACACTGCTCCTACATGGAAAATACGGCTTCATGAATCCTGGGGTGTGTATCTGCACCTGTATAATTTTTAAAACTGTGCTTAGTATTCACTCAGTAATTGTCTTTTTGAAATAATTACTGTTACTCTAATTATGTTATTCGGCCTTTGGTTTTTGTCATTTAACCATTGTTTCTATGTACTATATTTCTGGAGCTTTTCTCCCCTGGCCTCCACTGAAAAAGGACATGTGTCCAGTCAGACTTTTCCAGTAAACAAATGTGAAATAAAATAAAATAAATAAATGGTTATCCCAAGATTTGAACAAGTCTGCAACACTTGCCCCAGGATTCACAAAGCCTCCGTGTAAGAGTTATAACTCTTACACGGAGGCTGCAGTTAAACGGAGTGATGTCAGCATGCTTTGCATATTCATGAGAGCATGCTGAATCACACCTAAGTCTAACACGGTCCGTGTAAGACAGTAGGGGGCGTGTCCGTAGGCTGAGCCCTGCAAGCGGACACGCCCCCAGAAGTGTAAAAGTGCCCAAAGTAAACACCCACAACAGAGTCCACGGAAATGTGAATAAACACAACACAACACATGCCCCCACAGACTATGAACATAAAATATATATAAATGAACATGTTATATATTTTTTTTAAATTGTAAAGATGTTTAACCGTGAGTGTGCTCGTTTGCGTGGGCGTGCCAGTAGCGCAGCTACAGTTAGCAGTCAGTGGAAAAGCATATAAGAACTAAATATGCAAAATAAGCCAGAAAGCAATAGCGTAGCGGTAGAGATGTTGGCTGCAGAGCAGGCATTCATGGTTCGAGCCCCCACAACACCAATTTTTTTTTTGCAAAATAAGCAGGAAACAAGTCCCTGACAAATATGTACACATAAAACCACAAGTTATGTAAAATGTAATGAAATAGCCCATTTATATTGAAGAAATGTGAGGTAACAAAATAATAAAAAATGCCAGATGTGCCCATAGATGAGCTACAGTTTAACAGGGTGAGTGCATCTGCCCATAGATGAGCAGTGGTTTAACTGGTGCAAAATGAGTGCCCATAGCTGAGCAGTGGTTTAACACTCTAAATCTATGTGCCCCTAACTGAGCTGAGTGTAATATGCATGCCGATAGCCAAATGAGGCTTAAACCAGCGTACCCCGTTTGCGCGGAGCTGCGCACCGCGCAAACAAGCTAACCGATGAGCAATGTTGAGCAAGCCGTATCAAAACTGCCTTTACACAGACGCACCCCTCAGCATGTCTAGACAGTCATGAAAAATAAAGCAGTGGCCAGGCTCGAACCCAGGATACTATACACCATAGTCAAGGTACAGAACCACTAAGCCATGACAACAGTGCCTGTAAATGCAATAATAGCTAATATATAGGAATGAATACAAACTAGAGCATGACAATGCAGGTTTACTGAAGTTGATACAATTCCAAAATGGCCAATCACAGATATGTGTGGGAAAAACGGACTATATAAGCCCCATAGGCGGGAATACACAGCATAAACGATTGTAGAACTGACCTGCAGGCAGAATGACAGGAGTAGGAGAGGGTAGTCGCTTTCGAGCACAGAGATGGGGTGTTGAGGAGTCCAGGTACATGGTCTGGCTCCTAGTCCATAATCATGAGGCCCAACTCATGCAGGGCCAGGTCCTCTGGGGAGCATACAGGGCTGAGGCGTGGGACCGGTTGCCTCATGATCTCACCAGTGCCACAGGGATTCCAAGGACTGGTGAGCAGGTCCGTCACCACCATGCGGACCTGAAGAGACGCAAGCAGGACCAACTGAACCTTTGGATCCAGGAGGCCCGGCAAACACCCAATGCCCCACTACTGAGTAAGTAACATTTAATTATGTATGTAAAAAATTAAACTAGCTGATATTATGGAGATGTGTATTCCAATATTACTTAATTTATATTACAGCTGCAGGTGTCCGTTCTGTGAACTGCAGAGCCTATGGCGATAGGCTGGTGCGGTTGCGCCACCAGGCAGGTCAGTAATCCACTACCAGTAACTGTAAAGAAATATAAAAGTATGACAGTCAGCAAAAGAGTGCAGTGTAGTCAGTAAGGAATAAAATCTGCAAGTAACAGTGTGAAAGTGTATGCAAGTATTGCTTGATTACAAGAGTTTTCAGCCTGTAAGTTTAACCTAAACATGAAACTGTCCGACATATATTCTGAAATAAAAATGCCCTGCCTGTAAGAAAATAGTACACAACCTGCAGCAGGCTGAAAAGTATAGCTGCAGAAGATGATGAAATCACATGTGTGAAATATATCCCTGTGGAAATACTGAAACATGACAGAAGTGAGACTGCTGGAAAGGATTGTAATAACTACTGTTAAAACATGTCAATAAAGCCTAGAAGTACCATCCTGAATAGTAAAATGAAAGCAAGTGAGAGAGTGTGAGAAAGTGCCATGAATCCAGCAATACACTAGTAATAACCCCTGAATAAAGTATACTGCAGTCAAGACAGAATGAAATGCATGTGAGATTCAAAACCAAACAGTAAAATCTGTTCAAAGTGTTGCTGCATCTGGAATGTGTATCCCAAAATCAGGATATGTTGCTCTCAGTCTGCAATATGCAGATAGGATGTTTGTCTGATATACCAAACATCCACACTTGTCTACAGCTATATAAAGCAAATGTAGCCCTGATGTAGCTGAACAAAGCTAGATATGAATGTGTATGAAGAACCATAAAATGTATATTGATGTTGCATTAACAGTCCTATTACCAAGTTGAAATAGTTATCATATAGGAAACTGTAGTTAGAACAGTAGTGTGTATATAACTGTAGCTATTAGAAATGTACAGCATATGTATTGTTATTCAAGGTGTTAATATTACTTTCTTCACCCCACCCTATAACCACATATAACCCATTCCACGTGAAAATGGTATGTGCAATCACAATTAACACCCCTGGACGTTTGTCCTGTTGGGTCATATATATTTGCATGTCTGTTGATGCATCTGCCCTGTTCATACATCCACACCTGATGGCCTGTTGCCATCAATTAACCCTGCATGTTGTTGGACTGTGTATTTCTGTTCAAATTATGCATGTGTTATGCATGCTGTTCAATGGTGTGAATATCTGGGTGTTTGGTTAATGGGAATACTAATGCATGCTGTTACAACTAATTGTGAATGGTATTATATGTCACTAACCCAAACTGTCATGACATAATGCAAAACATAGTACGACAGGGAAGGCGGGTTCCAGCGGACCCACCTCTCCCATCTCAGCTGGCGAGTGCACCTGGCACTAGAGCCGAGTCCGGATCCTCCTCCGGGGACCCTGTGCCACCTGCGGGTGGAAGCGCTGCAGGGGATGGGGCTCACCCCCCCTCTGCAAGTGTGGCTGGAGGAGGACCACCACTCACCCTCCGTAGCGTCCGGACTGTGGTGCGTAAGGAGATTCGAGACTCTGTTCTCGAGCCCCTATGCCAGCTCGAGGCACGGGTGGTGCAACTAACGGGCATGCCTGTTGCCCCGCCTACACAGCCCCCAGCACAGCCCCATCCTGGGCAGTGAAGGAACAGTGGCAACTGCCTATGGGTGGAGATATCAGTTCCACTGTTGCCATCTGTGGGCTCATGGGCTCTGGATATCCAAACCTCCGTCCCCGTCAATTGTGTAACCCCCCCACACGTGTCATACACCGCCCCTGTATGCGTCTTGTTTGTCTTGTCTGTTTACCTACCCAACCTACCTCCCCAGCTGTACTGACTACCTTCACCTGACATACCACTCTCACCTGAAAAAAAAAAAGGGCACTCTGTACCCACAAAAAAATTACACCCCATACATAGCTGCCCATTCCGCACACGTCTACTGGACATGGAACCTATCAATTCCAATTGGCTGTACAACAAGTATTATTGTTGTCCTGACACCTCTCTCAGGGGTGGAAGGTTTCAAATGTCACACCAAATTACATACATATGCACAGCTGTTGCTGATGAAGAAATGGGCAGCTATGGGCCTTACCTACATCCCTCCTGCACATCCCAAGCTTGTTTCCCTACTGTCTTACCCTCTTTGTGACCCCTTTTTCACCACTTTCCTGTCTCCCCATTTTCTTTTCTTTCAAAGAAAATAGCGCGGGTGTGCGCAAGAGTAAGCACGTTTAAGCGGTTGTAAGCGGGTGTGCGCGGAGCTAACCGCCAGTGCGCATGCGTGAGCTCCACGCAAACCAGCGCTAACCCAGTTACAACTGCTTAAAAGTGCCTTAGTCACTTTGATTGACAGGTCCTGTACTCAGTTCAAAAGCAAAATAAAATTCCACTGTGAGTCGCAAACCCAGGACCTTGGAAACAGTAGTCTGCATGATTTACCACTAAGCCATGCCTCTTATACAAGAACATTGTGCTAAAATAAATATATCATGTAATAGTAGGAATGAATGTAAAGGGAATATAGATGTGTAGTACACAAAGCATGCCATTTAGAATTACTATCAAAACTAGTGGATTTCCATAATAGTAGTGTGTGAACAGAAACAGCCATGCTAGTTGGAAGCTAGTAGGTAATAATGTCACTATAGCACCTTGCAAGACACACACATACTCACAGCAGGATAAGCACTGCCCATACCCCACAACCTCTTACAGGAACACATCTGGACCAAGTAATAAAATATGTGGAGCAAAGGCCCGAAACCAGGGACACATTACAAATAATGTTACAACAAACGCAGACAGTTCAGAAAGTAACAGGGTCTGCACTTTGTGGGATGTTTGGAAGGGTATGCAGTCTGAAACTTGAATGTTTGTCACCATATTCTGACTTGAGCCCAGAGTGACTTGCCAGAAAAAGGTGTGCATGAAATATTGACCAAAATATGAGGCAGAAATGTGGACAACCTGCAAATATCTGTACACATGACGGGTCTGACACCACCATATTTGAATAGTTAAGAGCCTAGACATAGCAACAGTGAATGACTTACAGGGATGCCCCACAGACCCCATGTGAAATGTACAAACAGTAGGCAGAAAGGTGTAACACATGCAATGGCAACTATGGAGTCCTGAAAGTATTCACCACTTGCATGGCAGAAAAAGTGTAGTAATACATATGCTCATGCTAACCCACAGTCACAACTGCAGCATACCAGACATTTTAATGGGTGTACCCCACTGATATGTACCATTCCATGAGGCACATAACAGATGAACCTGAAAGTCTCTGGGGCCTGCTCAGCAGCATACTCAAATACCCTAATAGATGTCAAGGCCCACACCATGGCCAGACCACACTGCATGCTGTAACACCCTAGCAGATATAGCAAGCATTCCAAGGTGTGAATGTACATGGGAAATAGGAAAGCTACAGCAGCACACTACAGTCAAGACGATTAGCAGGCATACAAGTAGTGACTGTAAAGGGCAACTATTGAAGCCTTAGCAACAAAGTGCAAGCAAATGTGAAAGGAAAGCACACACACACACACACACACACACACACACACACACACACACACACACACACACACACACACACACACACACATTAACAGTAGTAGTAGTTGTAGGTGTCAGTGTACATACACAGTTAGTACAGGAAACTGGAGAAATGAATGGAGGAATATTAATCTACAACACACCTGGAAATATGAGAGAGATACCAACCTTTACACTCACAGAACATTGTCCACAGCATAACAGCATGGTCCCTGCCCTTAAAATCTGAAAGGGCTACGCCTATCTCACATACCTTTTTATAGCACTGTTCTGAAATCACAGTGAGAACTGCAATCAGTACACAACTGGCTGCATGCAATTAGCAAATGCTGGCTAACAATTGGTGCAGAGGCCATCACATGGGCATATGCAGATACCTACAAAAGTATGCTGTACTCCATGTCCACACATGCAATACTTTCATTGCACCCTGAGAAGGACGTGAGAGACAGACAGAGAGAGAGAGAGAGAGACAGAGACAGAGACAGAGAAAACTGCAATTAAGCAGACAGAAACAAATTGTTCAGCAACAGCTACCTGAAAGCTGACAACTGGGAAGTGGAGCAGCAGGACAGAGAACCAGACAGCATCACAAGCAGCTGTGACAAACACAGGTAATGTAAAGTAATACTATAAAGGTCTACATACTGTGAACCCTCCATATGTGTCATTGGTCTGTATCCATATGTATATGAAGATGTGTAAAGGGCAGGGGACATACAGCAACTATCAGTGAAGGCTGTACATACATTTGTATGTGAGAGCATCTATGTGCACATATCAATGTTGTTTGATTGTAGGTTGTAGTGCCATGTACAAAGTAGGTTTCACAGTTATGTATGTTTAGCAGTATGTTAGTGTGTGTATACAGTATGGTAGACAAATATGTTGATATACCTGTCTAACATATGGATACGTATGTATGTCAACATATGTATGTGTATATATATATATATATATATATATATATATATATATATATATATATATATATGATATGCATATATGTATACATACATAGAGAGAGAGATGTAGGAATACATAGACAGATGTAGATAGAATATTGTACAAACATATCTATGTAATGCACACATACAGATATAGATATATGTAGATACATATACATAGACAGACTGATCTGACTACCTACAGGTATGGCTGTATATGACGACCTGCAACACAGCCTGTCCCACCCCCTCTGTCACTCACACCCCTCTGTGCCCCCTCCACATCTATAGCAATATATGTACATCAATATATATATATATATGTGTATATGTATACGGACATATATATATATATATATATATATATATATATATATATATATATACATATAGATATATCTATATACATATATATATATATATATAGAGAGAGAGAGAGAGAGAGAGAGAGATGTATATAAATTCTGAGTGAGGCACATTTGTACAGATGTATTGCAACAGGTGGCTGGTGACAAAGGCATGGAGTGAACACCAGTGTCAAAACCGGAGTACCATACCACATTCCAGATCACCTACACCAGTAACCACCAGATATGTGATTGGCTGCCCACCACTGCATGTGTCAGGGGTGAACAGGGTCATAAATGTGTACAATAGTGGCCCCAATGATATTCACAGTGGCACACTATCCCTGGAATACCTGCACATGGTACGTGTCAGCGGGCATGGTGAGTCAGCTATGGACATGTAGGTCGGTGTACCCCTCCACACCACATAATGGATGCCATGGTATGGACCTCACATGACAGCTACAGATATGGAGAAGGACACAGTGACATGTACAACACTGTGACAATGCACTCAAACACATTACCAATGCACAGTGACTGACAACACCACAGAGTACACATATGCTACCCACATAGAAGTTACCACTCCTGGATTTACATATGTAAGTCACACCCATGACAGATGTCCAACAACCATAGTAACACCTCACACCATCCACAACCTAAATGTCTGCTGTGTGTCATCCGTGCCACTGCAATAGAGTGCACATGTGGAGGTAAGAGTTCCTACCCACAGATAAGACATACCCTGCAATAAACCACACAGTGTTAAGAAGCAAGACTCCCCATGAGTACATGTCACACATACCCCTGCTGAATTTTAGTCAGATAGGTAATATGCCATATGAGTCACCCTGTGTAACTGTGTGACAGCAGCAGGTACCATCACACCACATGTGTCACAATGGTCAGGGTAGCAGAACAGTACGCTGCTGTAGTCCCAGGGGCAATAGCATATTGTATAGTATTGTATTGTAATGTAATGTTTTGTGTTGTATTGTATTGGTATGTTGAGGTGCCTCCTTCATGGAGTGGAACCACTGCTGCTGTGCGCCAGTGTACAGGTACATATCCTGCAGTCAGGCTAGTGTTACATAGCACTTCTACATGTGTGTTTAGCTCCTGTCAGAGTTTATGTAGCATGCAACTGGGGATACCATCAGGTCCCATCCATGTTGTGTATTCTGCTGTCCTGAGGGTGGCTCTCACCTGGACATCTGTGATGACAGGGAGGTTACAGTCAGCTGGGATAACTATGCCTTATTTCGGGGGAGAGGGCGGGGTGACACCTGCACTGAACCTGTCTGCCACAATGTTGTCGATATCTGTGGTGTCAGTGAAATATTTGTTGTTGTGTACTACCTATGGGCATAGAGGATGGATCCTGACCAGGTTGCTAACATAAATGAAGAAGGCCTTCTGGTTATCTATAGTGTCACTCTTGATTTCCCTCTCAAAGTTGCCCATGTATTTTGTATGATGAAAAATAGATCATTACTAGTGCTGCTCAGACATGCCCTCCCTTTATGGAATTATGCTCTGTCTTGCAGTAGCTTCCATCTTCTGTAATACAATCTGTCTATGGCTGGGGTCCACCAGACAGGATGCTGTCCCTTTGTGGAGAGTGTCTTGGTCATATATGGGATTGCATGATCCATGCATTCTCGGAGATGTCTGTAGAAAGCAATTGTGTAGGGCTCAGCATTGTGGGTTGTATCTGCCACTGGCCCAGTAGGCTGAAAGGATACCATGTCACTGTTACAAAGTGTAAAGTTTGTATCTGTAATGTTATGCACTATAGTCGTTTGTGCTGGTGGTGGAGGTGGGATATGTATATCCAGGGCAATCAGTGTGTGGTCAGCTCACAGTAGTTGATGATGGAGGCCGTACAGTACCTAGATACAAACCCCCAGAGTGAGGAGGTGCTCTTGACCTGAATCAGTGTTCTGACTGCTGGGGTTTGGTAGTATGTCGTATGGAGTCTGCCAGGTACTGTTGCACAGTTGCTGGCTGAGCACTGATACCTGGCCATCTACATGTGTATCCACCAATAGACAGACAGATGCTACATATGTGAGATATGTTGTATCATAACAGTCGAGTAGCATGTGTAGTATGTGTGCCAAATTCTGCTGACATATATTGCTGATACCAGGTTATTTTCTTTCTCAGGTACATGGCCCACCCGCGGAATCCCACCTGCCCCACAGCTGAGGATGAGGAGATACACCAGAGCCTGGTGCGGGATTATGCAATACTCTTTTCCGCACCAGCCAGAATCAGCAGGAGAGGGCTGCACTGTGGCAAGACCTTGTCCGTCAGGTAAATGACATAGGCACGCATAATAGGACATATGAGCAGGTGCGACATCACTGCAGTGATTTAATCAGACATGTCCGTCAGCGTCGTCGGATATCCACAGGCAACAGGTCGCCACAGGTGGTGGGGTGGCTACACATCCCCACTCACCAGACTGGAGGGACTACTCATGAGTGTAGTGGCTCCAGTCCGCCAGCAACAACAACAGCAGCAGACATGCATTATGATGGAGGCTGGAGCCACACAGCAGCAAGACAGTGAACGTGCAGGTAATATGCCATATGTATAGTTGACGGTTGTGTACACTGGTAGTTAATGCATGTGTGAGGTGTGTCCTTGGTTTGTAGCTGTCACCATAGTATTTAATGTGCAAGTGTGATATCCTCAATATTAGCAGCTGACCTGTGAAAGGCGACTGTTGTACTACTGACCTGTATCATACTCAGTAACAATGGCACAGTTGTGCCCACTGACATTAGTTTCTTCATGTCTGCAGGACCCTCTGGTATAACAGCAATGCAGCCTATCCATGCTGGTGAGTGTGTATTAACAATTCCTGTAATAGTGTTGATAGTAATAGTACTATTTGGCTCACTTAGTAGTGCTCTTTGTATGCATGTAGGTGTGTCTGTGTCTGTGTGTTGATATTACGCATACTGAGTACTGTACAATTGTGTGAAACTGTGTGCATGTGTGCATGTGTGCATGTGTGCATGTGTGCACCTGTGCATGTGTGCATGTGTGCACCTGTGCATGTGTGCACCTGTGCATGTGTGCATGTGTGCATGTGCACATGTGTGCATGTGTGCACCTGTGCATGTGTGCATGTGTGCACCTGTGCATGTGTGCATGTGTGCACCCGTGCATGTGTGCAGGTGTGCACCTGTGCATGTGTGCACCTGTGCATGTGCGCATGTGTGCACCTGTGCATGTGTGCATGTGTGCACCTGTGCATGTGTGCATGTATATGTGTGCACCTGTGCATGTGCATGTGCATGTGTGCATGTGCACCTGTGCATGTGTGCATGTGTGCATGTGTGCACCTGTGCATGTGTGCATGTGTGCATGTGTGCACCTGTGCATGTGTGCATGTGTGCATGTGTGCACCTGTGCATGTGTGCATGTGTGCATGTGCATGTGTGCATTTGTGCATGCATGTGCATCACTGGTAATGTGTAGACATTGTAAACTGTGTTTCCTGTTTCCCTCCCACAGGTTCTGTTGCTGCTCTGGTGTCATGTAGCAGGGAACCTGTGTCAGGTGCCATGGGTACTGATAATGATGACATCTGTGTAATGGCACAGGAAAGTATGCCAGGGTCCGCCATTGGTCAGCCGATTGACAGTACACAGCTGTCGACCCCATCAATGCGCACAGTTATCCTGCCAATACACCCTTTGTCACCAATGTCCCTAGGTGATGGAAAGCATACAGTGGGCATTGACCAGGGTAATGTGGTATCTGTGGCACATGCCTCCCCACACAGCAGCCATGGGCATGGCCCAGAGATGGTACCACACAGACAGATGTCCAGGGGTTCTCGTGGGAGCATCCGTGGGAGTACTGCCCATGTCAGACGTGCCCACAGAGGTCTTACAACCTCAGCTATGTTTCGGGCTGTCATGCAGGCACAGTCACGTATGGAACGGTACACCAGACAGGGTCTGAGGGAGCTGACAGCATGTCGCACAGCCATGACTGACAGTATGCGTGACACTGCGGCTGCCATCCGTGATTTCACCGATGTCATAGACAGACGTTGTGGGGACATATTAGACCGGTTCCACAACTACATGTCCATGAGCCAGGGCGATGGTGGGCGGTTGAGACGTTGACGTGGCCATATGCCAGCAACAGCAGCAGCTGGCAGTCATCGTGGATGACAACAGGGCCGCGGCTGCCCCCGTAGTGCCAGCAGCAGCCCCAGCAATGCTGGGACTGTGCTGTCATCAGACCGCCCCAGGAGACCACATGCACGTGGCTCTGGTCAGGCCCGACAGGGATCTGTGTCCAGTCAACGAACACCTGCTTCTGATGACAGTACCCAGTCTGGGTTGGTACTGGATATGGTCCGTAGCACCCCTGCAAGGCACAGGTACTGTGTCCGTGGCCAGAGACACTGATCTGTATGACCTGGCAGGTACAGTCTGTTTCTGTCCACAAACACCAGTATATGGCAGCCATGAGGTGGAACTGTGTGCATTCATACACACATGCGAATTGACAACACCTAGGGCTACCGCATACACGCACACACTGCATCAACATTGCCCCACCTTCTACTGCTGTCCCTCACCAACACACATACACATACATGTCAATTGGTGGTATCGGTGGCTGACTCAGGCATACCAAGTTCACACCCTGTGCATATGATGAAACTGTGCCACCTCCTGCAATCTGTAACAACTGTGCAGGTACAGGTTAACATGTTGCTGATGCACAGGGTGACCACATAGATGTGTAGTAATAGTATCATGTTGTTAACAGTACTGTGTGCTGAATTAATTGTGGGTATATCACAGCATGCCTGATGCAGTAAGTATGTGATTGTCATGTCCTGTTGTCTACACCCATGGTAAGTACCATAGTGTATCATCTGCACATGTTGGCATACTGGTGGTAATGATGTCAACAGAAGGCTACATACATAGGTAGCACAGGGGATAGGGTAATGAATGTAGTAATACACAATGATGGACATGTAAATTGCAAGTGGCATGTTGCCCACACTAGACTCTGCAATGCAGATGTTTGAGGATGTTGATATGTGTGCAGTACTACACGACTGGTACAGGACACACAGGAGCACCCTAGCACTGCATGCTCACATCTCATACCATGCTAGACAGCCCCAACACACATAACTAACTGTCACAGGAGGGAGAGTCCCCATATATGTCAGGGATACTGTGGTGGCAGGCCAGGGAGCATACATCCTACTAAGTATGGAACCACTGAGTGAAGGCTCAGTGTCTGTTATTTGACATGTGTATTACTGCAGGTATGAGCACATGGGTTTCTATCCAGTTATTGTACATCCTGACAGTACATGGTCTGTACACTTGTGTGCACTGAGACTGGACCCTAGCCATCTGACCCATGTATTTCCATGTACATGTGCATAGTGCCTGCATATTTGCAGTGTTACCTACTGGAACTGGTACAGCTTGTTTGTTGTACAATGGACTACATTCAGCCCTGTTTACTGTAGCTTTGTTTGCATGCATGTTTGCTTGCAATTACCCTGGAATACTGATCACACCTGCAATGCATAGTTATAGAGCTTCTGTGGACTCCTAGTGCCATCTGCATAGCCTACTTTATGTATGTCCATGCCCACTTGACAGGATGTCACTGTTTGTCCTGTTCACATGTATATTGCCTGTGACACAGTGCATATGACTTACCTGGCATGTGTCCATGTGAGCAGTCATATATGCTACTGCTAACTAATCACAGGCACTACACCTTCACATATTCATCTTCTGTTGAACTACCTGCTTTGCTAGGGACGGCCTGCACCTGTCACCCCTGGGCTTTCAGATATTGTCAAAGGCTCTTGCTACCCCCATAGTGCCTATGTTAGGCAGGGCTCAAATGACAAACCCACCTTCATAGGTATCACAAGGGATAAGAAACTAAGAGCAATGCTACCCAATGCCAGAAGTCTAAACCTCCAGATGCATGCACCCAAAACACTCCTTGGCATGGAGAACATCGATATCTGTGCAGTAACAGATGCCTGGTTCAGGGCTACTGAGAGCACACCAGCACTACCAGGTTTAACCCAGTTGATTTCTTTGAAACAGTCACCAAGGCCATTGACGAGGGGAAGGTGGTTCACACAGCCTACCTGGACCTTGCAAAAGCCTTCACAACAATACCCCACTTGGGCATTCTAGAGAAGCTCACCAGCTTAAATATAAGCCCCTATGTCACTAGATGGATTGCACAGTGGCTCAAGGACAGAACCCACATGGTTAGCATTGCTGGAGCCATGCCAGACTCCACACCAGTTACGAGTTGTGTCCCACAAGGCTTAGTCCTGGGACCTCTCTTGTTTGGTATATATTTATTGGAGGTACAGGCCAACACGGACGGACTGTGGCTGACCAAATATGCAGATGACTGCAAACTGGCCACCATAATCGACTCTCCAGCTGACACAAGCATCTTCCAAAGGGGCATCATAGAAACAGACAACTTGTGCCAGAGCCATGGCCTTCAGCTGAACAGTGTTTAGAAAGGGGAATGTGCATCCTGTAGTCTGTTCACCTAGTTGCCAAAAGGGACATTGTCCTCACACACACAAACCCCCCCTCAGCCAAAAAGCACACACTTGCCAATTGCAGGATTCAAACCCCTATCTGACTATGTTATGACACTCGAGACGGACACATTAGCAGAGTGTGCTATTCGCATTACTGGGAGGTTTTCCTTCTCCTGCTATACTTATAGAGTGCTGACATCATCAGTGTTTAGAAAGGGGAATGTGCATCCTGTTGTCTGTTCTCCTAGTTGCCAAAAGGGACTTTTCCCTCACACACACTAACCCCCCTCAGAAAAACACACACATTTGCCATTCGCAGGATTCAAACCCCTACCTAACTATGTTATGACACTTGAGATGGATGCATTAGCAGAGCGCACTATTTGCATTACTGGGAGGTTTCCCTTTTCCTGCTATACTTATAGAGTGCTGACATCATCAGTGTTTAGAAAGGGGAATGGGCATCCTGTAGTCTGTTATCCTAGTTGCCAATAGGGACATTTCTTTCACACACACTAACCCCCCTTAGACAAACACACACACACTTGCCATTTGCAGGATTCAAACCCCTATCTAACTATGTTAGGGCACTTGAGACGGACGCATTAGTGGAGCGCGCTATTCGCATTACTGGGAGGTTTTCCTTCTCCTGCTATACTTATAGAGTGCTGACATCATCAGTGTTTAGAAAGGGGAATGTGCATCCTGTAGTCTGTTCATCTAGTTGCCAAATGGGACATTTCCCTCACACACACACTACCCCCACCTCAGACAAACACACACACTTGCCATTCGCAGGATTCAAACCCCTACCTCATTATGTTATGACACTTGAGACAGAAGCATTAGCAGAGCGTGCTATTCGCATTACTGGGAGGTTTTTTTTCTCCTGCTGTACTTATAGGGTGCTGACATCATCGGTGTTTAGAAAGGGAATGTGCATCCTGTAGTGTGTTTTCCTAGTTGCCAAAAGGGACATTTCTCTCCCACAGACTTACACACACACACCAACCCCACTCACACACACTGAGCATTTGCAGGATTCAAACCCCTACTTAACTATGTTATGACACTTGAAACGGACGCATTAGCGGAGCGCGGTATTCGCATTACTGGGAAGTTTCTTTTCTCCTGCTGTACTTATAGGGTGCTGACATCATCGGTGTTTAGAAAGGGGAATGTGCATCCTGTGGGGAGGCAGACACCAAGCACACTCTGGCTAAGCTGTCATTCCCTAGGGCAAACAGCCTAGTGTTGACCTCTACACCCATATGTTTAATTGTCAAATGCACATTATTTGTTGCTGATAGACTGTTTGCACATCTTTATTGCCATAGCATTCCCTGTTTGTATGAACAACTTGTGCATCTGTGGAAGATGTTTGCATATGGGAGGGAACCACTATATCACGTATGTCTCTGTAGTCATCTAACTGTGTGCACTGGGCAGACTGCTGTAATGTGGTTGGTTCCTGGAATAACACATAAAAATACCAGATATGTGTGTCCAACTGCTAAACTGAGATTTGGCCTAAGCGTGTGAGCATGCCCAGTTCAGCCTTCCCATGGCATGTTGTCTGACATATGTCTCATTTATCAAAGTGTGTGAGCATGCCCAGTGTGAGCATTCCATATGTTGGACTCTGCAGCCCACCACATTTGTGGATGAGTGTGAACTTCAACGAATATCACCCGTTTATGGTTGTGTGTTGTGTGTCGTGTTGTGTAGTTACTGTACAACTGCTTTGTGTGTGAACACAACAGGATTATACTGTGCCTGCAGTGTTTGCATGGGATACTTTGCATACAGTTGTCAACATCCTTTCACACTGACCTAACACTGTAGTGCTGTATAGTGTACTGGTAGTACTTTGACTGTGGTGGACAGTATCCTGGGCTTTAGTGCTATCACTGCTTTACATTTCAATAGTGGGCACAACAGCCTGGTTAGGGGCCAGTTGTGTACATCTGACCATGTTGCATTCTGTTCAGATATGAACTACTTAAACCAGGCTTGTCCAACATTGGAAGTGTATTCCACAACATATGTGTACATTTGCAAACACTAGCGATGTGCCCTAGTCCATGTCTAATGCTAGTTGGAGAGTGTGTTTGTCCTTCAACAAACATTGTAAGTGGAGTTTGCCATGACATATGTCATGGTTAGTATACTGTGCCTCTGTCTACCTGTGACATGACAGTGATACCCAGGATAAAGCTACCATCTCCCATCCACTCATCAAGATTCCTATTGAGGAAGATTGATAAGTGACTCTATGGGTAGCCTGTACTGGGGGTTCACTCATGGGTGGGGGTGGCTTCTGTGTTATGGATCACGCAGTAGAGCTTGTCCTATGTAAGTCAGTGCTGGGGTTCAGGTCTCTCATGTGCATAGCTCACTGTCATTCAGATTGTACAAGGTGCAGCATGTTTATTGATACCAGCAACACAGGCAACACATGGCATCTGTGCAAGCTCTTTGATACTCCTGATGAGGTACTGTTGGGGACTTTACGGTTGATGGAGGTGTCTGCTGAGGTACATCCCACAGGGGCTATTGTAGTCAATTGTACCGCTGATGAAGGATGACTGCAGAGCCACAATGACCTCCCCTTATCTAGATCTGACAACCTTCATGATTAGGTGGGTATATGGTATGTTTCTATAAACACTACAGCACATATTTGTCCAATGCAGGATATCTATCACCTTGTGTCCCCAGGTCTCTCATTACATGTTAACTACATAATGGGTTAACACCTATGTGGTAATTGGTGGGCACTTACTGTATATCCACGGGGGTTGACTATACATGTTTCTGCAATTAGCTTGCTGACATGGCTATGGCACCAGTTGTCTGTTTCTATGTGGCCCTCTTGTGGGATGCTTGTGTCAGCTGGTGGTCATATGTGGTGAGCAGTTTGTAGTCCTCTGCAAACATGTTTGGACACAGTCCTTCCATGTTTGCCTGTACCTATGGGACATATATACCAGACGAGGGAGATCCCAGGACAAAGCCTTGTGGGATGCCAGTTATATCTGGTTTGTAGTCTGACATGGCTGCAGCATGTCTGACCATGTCCGTTCTGTCCTTGGTCTGGTTTGCAACCCCTCTACTGACATGTGGGTTTATATTTAAGCTGGTGAGCTTATCTATAATGAACACGTAGGGTATTGTATAGAAGCCTTTGCAAGGTCCAGCTACGCTGTGTGGACCACGTTGCCCTCATCAATGACCTTAATGACTGTTTCAATTGAGTCAAACATGTTTAGGGGCAGGATCTGCACTTGAGAAAGCCACACTGGGTAGGGTCCGGTGTCAGTAGGTCCCCAATATCTTTATGTCTGTGGTACATGCTGATCCTTTCCATAGCTGTGCAAACCGAGCTTCTCAGGATTCTGGGGTAGTAGTTTTCAGTATCCATTCAGGCAACACCTTTGTTGAGAAGGACCACTGTTGTTGTACACTGCTCTTTGGGTACATATTCTGTGGTAAGGCTGACATTGAGCAGTAGTGTGGTTTGGCATTCCATTCATCTTGGAGTCCATGTTGCACTAAGCCCAGGACACCATCTCATACCATTGCTGCTGTGTGTTTTGCTTTGTAGATGTTGGCTGTTACCTCAGCATCTGCAATGTCAGGGGGCCAGCAGTCTGCTGGGATAGATATTCTGCATTCGGGGGGGGGGGGTTGCACTGCACCTGTCAGGATGTATGTTGGCAATATGTGTGTGTGTCTGTGATATTTGTGTGATTCAGGGCATATCTGTGAATTCCCAACATGGTTCCTACCATCAGTTATTAAAGCCTTGGGATTATCCTTAGCGTCCTGTACAATTTGTATCTTCATAGGTTCATAGGTTCATACTAGGCTATCCACCCTAGGGCATTTGTTAGCCTAGCCAGAGTGTGTGTGGCTTTTGCCACCCCTTGCTATGGGAATATTATGGCCATTTATGATTTGCTTTGCTGTGCCTCTGTCTGGACATGACACAGTGAAGACCCCCAGTGTAACTCTACAATCATCCATCCACTTGGCAAGATTCCTGTTGAAGAGTGTCAGTGAGGGGCTCTGCCTAACATGGAGTGGGATTCTGGTCCAGGGTGTGGGGAGCCTCTGGATTATGTATCTGTCCCACCAGCACATCCTATTTCATTATTTGTTGAGGTTGACATCTCTCACTCTCACAGCTCCGATGGATTTGAGTTTTCTGGGGTGGAGCATGTCCATTACTCCTGTGTTGGGCATGGCCTCCTACAACAGGCATGTAATGACTCTGTGTGGGCAGTATGTGACTGCATTCAGATGGGGTGTCTACAGCCAGGCAGCATATGACATATATTTGAGACCCTTTATCCTCTTGGTGAGGTACCTTTGAGGTCTTTCTAACTGCTGCAGGTGTCAGGTAAGGTACATCCCATATGAGGCATTGTACTAGATTATGGGTGTGATTAGAGAAAAGTATAGGGGCACAATGACCTCTGTTGACGTAGATGTGAATCCTTTCCTGATATGGTGTCAAATGTAGACAGTCTTCCTAGCCACATTGGCAATGTGGGTGTCACATAACAGGTTACTGTCCACTTGTGTCCCTAGGTCCCTGGTTACTCCTTCCATACATAATGGTTTACCACCTATGTGGTAATTTGTGGTACCTTGTTTGGTATTTGGTGGGACATTTATACTGTCCAGTGTCTTCAGGATGGCTGGGTGGGGTTCCTGTGTGTGAGAGTGTGGTCTGTAGCATGCTACAGACTGTACAGCAGTCTTGCCTACAGTTAGTTGCACATGGGTGGACTCCAATGCCTTGTGCATTGTCAGTTACCTGGACATATGGGTGTCTGTGCTGACTATGGATACTCCCCCTCCTTTTATGTTTTGTTCCAGGTTTTGGGGCCATGACACATGATACGTGGTATAACCTGGTAGTGCTGGTGTGCTGTCAGGAGGCTTGCAGCAGGTTTCTGTCACTGCACAGACATCGATGTTCTCCATACTGGGGATGGCCTTGGGAGCATGCATATTGGGGTTTACACATCTGGCATTGGTCAGCATTTCCCTTATGTTTCTTCCCACTTATGTTTTCTAGGGTGGTGGGTCAGTCTTTTCAGCCTTGCCTACAAAAGGCTCTATGGAGGTGGCAAAGGCCTTATCCAATATTCAGATGCCCAGGGGTAACAGGTGCAGGCCATCCCAAGAACAGCTGCGTGGCTTGTCAAGCATGACATCCCAAGCAGACAGACATTGAATCCCCTTGGAATGACACCAGTAAGTGTGCCACTTGCTATGACTGATCATTCCGTGTTTGTACTGTGGCATTATTCTTGGTAAGGGTAGGATGCTGCAAACGGTGAGTGTCATACTGGCCTGGACTACATAATCAGAGAGCTCATCTATGTCTCTTTTCATGTAGTCTAGGGCGGTACATCTCAGGTCATTCACACCAGCATGGACTATGACTGCATCATATTTCTACTTGGTTTGGAGTGACCTGCATACTTCTGTTATGTGGCATATTGTGGCAGCCTACAGGCAGCTTACTATACCCTTTCCCTTGTTCAGTCTGGTGTGCGGGACAGCAGTGTGTCTGACTATGGAGTCACCTATTACAACTGTATCAGGCATGTTGTTTCTCCTTCTGGCCTGTGACTGTTTGGCACACCAGCTTTGTGTACTATGTGTTGCATGTGCTATGTTTGGAGGTTGTTTGATTGGGTGTCTGCTTTAGAGGCCTCTGTTGGTGTGCTGTGTTTGTAATTTGTGCCTCCGGGAATGTTTTTCTGTGTTTATGTGTTTGGTTTGCAGTTGTGATAGGTCTATGTGGGACTGTGTTTGTGGTGTGTGTGGTTACCTTCTCCTCCTGACTTGTTTTGGGAGTACTGAGTTGAGGGAGCTCAGCCTCCAGTTTGGATAGATGGTTGCATCTCTCACATATATTTGTATTTCTTGGGTGGAGTTGGGGTTGTCTGTGTACTTGGGGCAGGTGTAACATTGCCTCAGGATTCACAGATTCAACTTGTTGTGGCTGGCCTTAGTGGATTGTATGTGTGGACAGATTTTATTGCCATACTACTGATCAGTGATTACTTCATTGTTTATGTTTGCTCTATCATGTAGTAGCTTCCTCATTCTCTTGCATGGTTTGGTTATGGCTGGTGTCCACCATGCCAGATTTCTGCATGTATGGCATTGTGTCTTGTTTTAATTTAGGATTGCATAATCCAAGCATTCCTGGCAGTGTTCATGGAATGACTGTATTACAGGTTCTGAGGTGTGGCCCATATTTTGCACCTGCACAGGACCTTTAATGGATTCCACATCAGTTTGGAGGAGTGCAAATATTGCTTAACACATGTTTTCCACTGTGGTTTTCTGGCCAGGGACTGTGGTCAGGATTTGTATATCCAGTGTGATTACTCTATGGTCTGGTTTTACCAGTGAGCAATGCACTTCTCATCTTGCCATCCAGTACCCATGTTGCTGATTATCACATCCAGTATGCTTACCCCTCTTGTGGGAGTGGTACGTTGTTCCTGGGCCTTTTGGTTTATGGATTCTATGAACTTTTGTCCTACACTGTTGGAGCTAGTATAATGCTCCCAGTCTATGTCTGGGTATTTTCAGTCACCCAATATAATGTGGTTTGGAGGACTTGATATATTCATGTATTCCAGCATAGGCCGGGTGCAGTTCCTGGTGTTGGGACAGTAGTCTGTAGTAGGCTATAAATTGGGGGGCAGTTTTAGCCACTGTTACTTGACCATGGCTAGTCCATGCTGCTTTTTGTTGTGGTACCAACATGGGGGTGTGGTTATCCTTGACAATTCTTGCTAGTCACCCTCCTTTTGTAGCTTGTTCCTAGTTTTGAGGCTGTACAGCACAGTATGAGGTGTAACCTGGTAGTGTTAGGGTGCTGTTGTGAGCCTTGGCTCAGTTTTCTGTTACAGCGCAGATATCAACATTCTCCATACTGGGTGAATTTAGACTGCATGCATCTTGCTGTTTCAACTTATCCGTTATCTTATTCTTATCCCTTCTGATACCTATGGAGATAGGTTTGTGTTTTGAGCCTTATCTATTCAGGGCACACTGTGGGAGACAACAGCCTTTGCCAGTATCCATACGGCCTGCACTGATAGGTGCACGCCAGTCCTAGCAGGTGGTGCATCATGTCATGCTCAGCATGTCATCCCAGACTGGCACACATTGGATCCCCTTTGACTAACTGCGATACTTCAGTCAATTATTGCACTTGATCATCTCATTGTCATGTTGTGGCATGATGCTTGGTGAGGGTAGGATGTTAGTCAGGGTCCTCAGGTGTGCATATAGTACATGGTGTTACATTACTTAACACATAGCATTCATGCCTCAGGTGGTGCTGCAGGGCTGCCTCTGTCGGATGCGCATATTACACTTCCCTGTACATGTTTGAGAGCAGGTTGTGTCATGTTAGGCATCCCTGTTACTATATGAGTGAGTCAGAGAGGGGTATCATTCCCAGGGTTCCTACTGAGCCAGTGTATGTGCTATGCGTTGCCTCTTTGCCAAGGCCAGGGCATACTGGGCACGCCTCCTTCTGTCTACTGGGGCAGGCTCAGGTTGTTCCTCCTCTGAGTCACGCTCTGCCTGTGATGGCCTTGGCAATGGTGGGGGGCTGTTTGGCCCTGCCCTATGCTGGTCCTGCTGCAGCTGTTTTCACAAGATCATATTATGTAGCATAGCACATACCATGACAATTTGGGTACATGTAGTTGGTGTGTACTGCAAGGCTCCACCAGATGTGTCCAGACACCGGAACCATGACTTGAGCAGCCCAAACACACGCTCTATTACATTACGTGTTTGTGCGTGTGCCTCAATATGGCATTCCTGTTCAGGTGTGTGTGCGTTTCTGATGGGTGTCATCAGCCACGGCTCCAGTGCATAACCTGCATCCCCCACTAGGTGACCGTGCGGGATGTCCCCATTGGCAAATGTCTGGTACAGCTGCGTCAAATGCCAGATGTGGGAATCATGGTAGCTCCCAGGACAGCCAGCACACACATTCATTATTATGCCCTGGGCATCACACACGACCTGGCAGTTGATGGAGGGGAAGCCCTTGCGGTTGATGTATGCCCTACCCTGCTCACCGGCTGGTGCTTTGATGCGTATGTGCGTGCAGTCTATAGCACCCAGTACCTCAGGGTATTCTGCTATTTGCTGGAAGAGACGCATATTGCTGGCCAATACCTCACGGGCATTGGGGAAATATACATGATCACCGACATGTGCTGACATGGCATCCAGGAACTGCTGTAGTACCCTGGAGGCTGATGCCTGTGATATCCCCATCATATCGCCAGATGGTCTCTGGAAGGTACCTGTTGCTAGTATTCTTAGGCCAACACATACCTTGGTTTCCACTGGGATGGGTTCCCCTCTGTTGGTTCTGTGTGTGAGGCGTGGCCTGCACAGCTCCACTATTTGCTGCAGGAGGTCTCTGTCCACTCTATAGCGCTCTACTATCTCCAGCTCATGTAACCCGTGGTAGGTGACCCTGGGCCTGTACACTCTTCTCTGTCTCCTCACTGTGGGTTGTCTGGCAGCATCTGCATTGTCACCACCCTCAGCAAGTCGCCTATGTCTCATTATGACAGCTATGGCAGCCCCTAACATTTCTGCTCTGGGTTCAGCTTTTTCAGTTTTCACTTCTGATAACTTAACTCCTGTCTTGCAGTGTCTCTTGAGAGAAACATCCTGCACTGCTGTTTGCAGAGTTTTAAGTGCTGGGCTGGGCTACTATTCTGCCTGTGTAATTACCTGCATCTAATTGTTTTCACCTGCTAGCTCCAGCAGTATTCCCTGCTAACTTCCTACTAAATCTGTTGCTTCCTTCTTCCTTTCTGTTTCCTCAGGGTGGAGCCATGTGTAAACCAGCAGAAACACGCTCACAGTGGCTTACATGCGTGCACGCATACTTACACAGTTCAGAATATGCTTATTCGGATTAAAACGCGTGCCCACCCGCACAAACGGTGTTAAACATCTCCCAACACGCTCCCACATGCTCAGTCTGCCTTACATGCGCGCACACTGCCTTACACGTGCGCACACTGCCTTACTCGCGCTTCGTGGCGCGCACACGTGCGCATACACATCCAGCAAGAAACTTTGGTGTAGGCAACAGTGTACACCTTCCATTTCTTGACTTTGTCATGCTTACTTAGTGGCACACCTCTTTCCATGATATCTGTCTGACATCTGTCATGTAACTCTAACCTCCAGTGAACTGCATTTCTTTCTACCATTCCCCCCTGTGATGTCACCTATCTCCTACTCTGTTCCTCCCCCTTCTGTAACTCTTACACTTCTCAGACTGTGCTCATTTGCTATGTGACAGTGGAATTCAGTATCCTTACACTCATTTGCATCAGATTGCCTATTAATGCTTAGTTACATGTCTTAGACTCAGCTTCCCCCCTTAGCAACCACTACACGGTGGCCATGTTGGTTTTGGTCTGCTGGTCCCTGCATTGACATTCCATGTATTGCATAAAACCTACATTTGTAGGTTTAAAACCTTCATTTTTATGTTCTATACAGCGCAGCCCGTTTGCGCGTGGCTGCGCTGGGTTTAAACATCGGCAATCGCCGAAAAAATAAAAATATATTTTTAATATATTTGCATCAGGTTACCTTGCCAATGGCCACATATTTGGCCATTGGCATGCTGCCTGACACATATGCACCCTTTATTTGGAGCTGACATGGCTCCATTGCAGTTTTTGCAGAAACGTACTCAGTTGTCAACTGGGTACATTTCTGCAGCTAAAACGGCTCTTACACGGGCTGTTCTGGGCTTCCTGGATCACTAATCATCCTCATTTGCATGCTATTCGGCTGCAAGTGAGGTGATTAGCTTATCCACGCCCACTCCATGTAAGAGCCGTTTTAGCTTGTCTCTTACACGGACTTTGGGCTGTTCCTGGATTGCGAAGGCTGCATGGAGTCTTACACTACTCTTAGACTCCGTGCAAGCCTTCGTGAATCCGGCCCTTGGTCTCCTGCTTGTATCAGTTGATACACAGTTGGGCGGTAATGAGCTGGTTGTCTAATTATGGAAAAACCCAGAATCCCTGCAGTTTCAAGTGAGCTGCTACCACTGTTATACACATGGTGAACACCCTGGGGGCTGTGGGTGAGGCCAAAGGGCAGTGCTCTGAATTAAAAGTGACTGGCTCCCAGCTGGAAACGTAAGTACCTTCTGGATCATCTGTTCATTTTTATGTGATATGACCCCCATACAACCTCTCACACTCTGTTAATATTGTAAATAGCTTTTGACTTTGACTTTAACTGTGTGAATTTGTTAAAATGTATCTGTAGGATATTTTTCCACTATGGGCAATATTGCTCACACTTTGTATTATTTGATATGTATTTGTAGTTGTATCCTATTTTTATTGGACTGCTCTCTTTACTGTAATGTTTCATGGATATTTTCTCCCAGGGACTCCACTGAAAATGGGCTCTCTGGGTCCAGTGGACATTCCCGGTAATCAAACTGGAAATAAATAATAAATAAAGAAATAAATGAATGAATAAATAGTACACATCCTGAAGGTCTAGCAAGCACATCCATTTGTCCTTGCTCTAAAAGGGCAGAATAGACTGAACCATGACCAACCAGAACTTGGTGTGTCAGACTGATCTCTTCAACACACTGAGATCTAAAATTGGTCTCCCGTCCCCTGTCTTCTCCAGCACTAAAATGAATCTTGAGTAAGTTCTGGATTCTATATGGTGTGAAGAGACCTCTTGGATGACTCTTTTCTTGCATCTTTTGGCTTTCTAGGAATGCTGCTTCCCTCTGATGGGTTGGAAAATCAGGGATTTTCCTGGATAATGGAGGTGGTAGGAAAAAAGAATAATATAAACTCTGGATATAATTTTTTGCACCCAGGTGTCTTTTGTTATGTTTAACCAGGCTCCTGGTGCAGAGTTAAGCAACTTCCATTGCCTTCAGAGGAAGACAATCGGGCGTCTTTTCAGGAGCGCTGAAAGGGTCTGTCAGAAGATGAGCCTCTAGGCCCTCAGTTTTGTAAATCTCCTCTGCCTCGGGGGCATCTTCTCCCTTATTACTTACCCCTCTGCCTCTGGAGGAACTACCTCCATGTGTGTCCTGGAAAGGACCCTGAGACTTCCTTAACCACATCATTCAACCTCCCAAATGATTCCTGGAAAAGGTCCTTTGAGGGGTCAAAAATGCATGCCCATTGCATTAAGGGTCTTTCCATCTTTCTCACACCTGGAGAGTGTGTCTTTTACAGTGAAGCTAAACAAGGAAGAGCCATCAAAGGAAACATTGATGAATGATGACTTGGAGAGTTCTGTAAATTATACAGGTGCATCCAGGCATGCTTCCTGATGAAAATACCTGAACCTGCGGCCCTTGGGGTGTCTTCTGCAGCATGTGAGATGATTCTCATGGACAAATATGCAATAGATTGAAGGGTAGCCAACTGTGAGGGCCACAGAAGATTGAGCCTCAGCAGTAGTGGTCTTTGAAAGGGATTTTGAAAGTTCCTTGTTCAAGTCTCTTTGCAGTCTTATGAAGGATGCCAAGTAGTTCAGTGATCAGAGAGCAAAAGTTGCTGAAGCATAAACTTGCTTTTCAAATCAGTCTAGTGTCCTATATTCTCTACTGGGGGATGGACAGTGGAACTCTGTTCCATGAGTTCCTTCTTTGTAGCTGCTGCCATGACTATTGCATCAACTGGTACCCCTTTATACCGATATTTTCTTCCTATTGGTGGAGCCAGAATCCTGTCTGCTCTATTAGGGATCAGCTCAATCATAATAGGTTCTTTCCATGCCCACCTAGAAACCAAAGCAATGAGTTCATCAGTGGGCAGAGTAATCCAGGAGGTATATGGGCCACTCCCAAAGGCTTCCAGAAATACTGACTCCTCGGGATTCAGGTTTTGGGTAGACCAACCACCCTTCTGTTTATGGATCTCAAGAATGTCTCCAAAAATGAGACATCATTAGATGGTGATATGGGAGACCCTTCTCCCTCAATGAGGTCAGTATGCTCAGTGATAGACTCTTGAGGAGAATCCAAGTACCTCATTTTGCTCTTCCCCTTCCTAGGGACTTCTTTGGTGGTATGATCTGGAGAAGTATCAGAAGAGATGACAAAACTCTCCTGGGTAGACTGGAAGCTTTGGACAGGCTACTCCTTTGGACTAGAATGTTGAGAATCTCAGTGCAAAGTCATCTGAGAGGTTGAGGGTGGATCCCAGGGGAAAGGACCCATCTGACCCATTAGAGCAGAGAAAACCCTCTTCACAACCTCAAAAGCAGACTGCTCAGAGGAGAAGGAAGTCAATAGAGCTAAGAAAGTGAGTTTCTGGCCCTTCAATTCCCTCCACTCTGAGAGCAATCCACCTGAGGTGGATGCCGGACCTGAGCTATCCAGATCTAATGCTGCAAGAGGAAGAGATTGCTCTGAAAACCTCAGAATCAGTTCTATCCCCTCAGATCTGACATGGAAGCTTCAGCTGTGAGAGACATCCAGATCCAAAGATGCCAGGGCTGGTGCACTTACAGTAGCAGTCAGATCCAAAGACAATGATCTCGTCAGAGCTGACTAAAAAGGTCCCAGAATGATCAGATCTAAGGACTCTAACACCACAGGTTGGGTCAGAGAAGGAGTTGTTATTAGTAGAGTGGTAGATGGATGATGTTCCTGACCTGAAGGGGTAGGAACAGTGAAAATTCCCTTCCGAATTTGCTCCATGAAGAATTTCCTCATCATCCTTTTCATGTCTGCCTCTGTGAGGCTTTGGGAGGAATGAGATGATACTATGGAAGGCAATTTTGAGTACAGCTCTAAAAATGGGGAGGGCACCCTGAAAGGGACTGGATCCAAGCTCAGTGAATAGACCATCTGTGGCAAGGGCTTAGGATCTGAGGAAGTCAGAGGTGGAGTACATTTTGTCAGATCAGAGGCTGTAGGATTTCAAACATATCTGACTGGATCCAAAGATGGTTAGATCCTGAGTGACTTTGGATTTGATTTTTCCTTCTTTTAGTAGATACTGAGGAATCTGAAGGTTTGTACTGTTTTGAAGGGTCCTTAGTTTTAGTTTTGGCTGACTGAAATTCAGAAATGGCTTGAGAAAAGAAGTTGGTAACAAACCCTTTAAAATTAACTTATTTCTTCTTTCCATAAAAACTCCAGGGTTGAACCTCCTACAAATGTTACAGTCTTGGTTGAGGTGTTCAGACCCTGAACAGTAAGCACACAGAGTGTGGGCATCTGAAAAAGGCATATTATGGCCCTATTTCTTGCATTTTTTTAAAACCTTTTTCAGACAGTGTTTGAAGT
Source organism: Protopterus annectens (assembly GCF_019279795.1). Classification (NCBI taxonomy): domain Eukaryota; kingdom Metazoa; phylum Chordata; order Ceratodontiformes; family Protopteridae; genus Protopterus; species Protopterus annectens. Next base: position 30,618,552 of record NC_056741.1, read on the forward strand.
AAATACTTATAACCAGATATCAAAAGGAGGCTCAAAAATTCCGTCCTAAAGTATCCGGACAGTGACCACCAAATACAACAATTTCTGGAAGGAAAAAGCCATTAAGAATAAGCTAGGATTTTTTTTTATCAAAAGGAGAAAGGAAAGATTAGCTATAAAATGCAGAGAAGAAAGAAACAGGGTAGGAAAGGCCTACCAACAATGGAAGTGAAGACTACACTACCTAGTGTATAAAAGGTGCAGAAAAGGGATTTATCAAAAATTAAGTGTTTGAAGAAAAGAATTTGTAGAAATTCACTTATCTTTATCAACTACCCAGAGAGTAGAAGGCGACCATGTCTAGACACAAAAGTGGCAAACAAGATCTGAGGGATGTTAGGGATAGTTTATTATGAGGAGGAAAGGAGGTTGAGCATTTGACGGAGGCCATGAGCTATTGTAATGGCCGAGTCAGGTCCAAATATTGGATGCAAACCCATCAGTTGAGGAATGAATGAAAATTGACAACATCAGATCAACAAACATGAGTCCTCATGTCTGTTCTGGGGGAACTGTTATAGCAGTGGAAAATCTTCTCTGAGCAGCATGTGTGAACAATTTTTCCCATGAATGTTAGTGACTGAAAAACATGACAGGAATTAACAAAAAAGAATAAATAACTGCAAGAAAATGAGAATGCCTGGCTAAAAGAGCACCAGCTAAGATAAGACAGTGCTTATATAGAATTATTCTCTTTATCAAAGCATAATTATCAGTATAAATGAATATTTACATTGATTGGAATTAACTCCTCTAATAGTCAGATGTAAACCAGCTATAAGACTTTGCAGCAGCTCTTAGAATGGTCAGCTCAGTCTATTAGAATAAAATTAGCATGAAAATGTCACAGCAGACTGCAACAAGGGCCACACATGGACACATACCTTGATGTATTGTAACAACAGGGAATGGCTCTTTTATTAGAAGTTGCATAAACATATTAATCAGTAATTTTCTATTTCTAGCAGAAACATTCTTAAAACATATAGGTAAAGAATAAAGAAAATGTGAATACATATTCTGTAAAATGTACATATATATCTACAAATGTCACAAGATTAAAAATCGTCTTAGCAGCATGTATATTGCTTTTACTTCATATGCTGTCTATAGAATGAAGGGCAGGAGCGGGTGTTGTTTCTTATATATATATGCTGCAAACTTCATTATATTAAGTTTTTTGTTTTATTAAGCTTTTGTATTACTTCATATGTTGCAAATTTTCATTAATTCTTAATCACTGAATAGTAATAACAAAACAGATATTAAATGTCGCTGTAATAACAATGAATAGCTTTTCTTATTAGAAAGATTAGTGAAGTAATGCCATGGTAAAGCTGAGCAAGAAATGCTTGGGTCTGTACCCTTTAGAAAAATAAACTGTCTTAGCAGCATGTTTGAAAATAACTGCATGACTAGATTTGGATACAGTGTTTGTCAAAAAGGCAGGACTGCATCCTTTAAGATAGTATAAATACTGTCTGTCCATTTGCAGTCCTTATCAGTTACATGGAAAATAAACTCTGCTGACCCAACTGAAGTGCTTTGCTTGTTGTTCTAACTGCTTATTTTTCCTAAGAGATGCAGTGCTTGTACATACTTGTACAGTGCCCGACTGTCATAAATAAAAAAATAAATAAAAAGGACAAAAGTCGTATCAAAATGTACAACCCATCCTTAGATAAAGGCCTTATCAACTCATTTGAAGACATTTCAAAGTAGTAACAGAAAATCCATAATAATCAACCTATGTACGTCCACACAACAATGCAAGGGTCACTGGTTGAAGTCAACATTCAAACATTTATGTTACAAAAGTTATAAAAATGCCTGCATAGTTACATTAGCTAAGACTGCATGTACTTAAACAAAAGTCACAGAGACATATACATTCTTTCTAGGCAATGCAAGTATCTGGTGAGTGCATAAGCACTTTAATATAACACATATCTAAACAAACCCACAACAGAAACTTCTACTCCCTTCTAGTACCTAGTGATATGGCTCAAGCAATTCTCACAGAAAAAAGATGCCAACACAGTGTATTCTTATCTGTCTTAATCAGGCACAGCTGCAACAGTCTAAGGAATACTCCTTTCTTATCTAGAATATGTTAGCTATAAAAGTTGCAGCAAAATATTTTCTGCTTCCAAATCATCTCCAATAAAATACGTAGCTTTTTAATAAACTGTCCTCACTAAGAAAATCACTGCCTGACTCTCCAGAACCAAATGGGTTCAAATCCAGCAGAAGCCAAACCTCAGTTCAAGCTTCAGTACTATACAGACCTTTATTCCAGGAAACCTCTTCTCTACTTATAGATAATCTCAACAATAAAACCTCCTAAAGCCTTATAAATCTATCACAAATTAAGTCAACACTGCAAGCTCCAAACACTAAGCTTTGTTGCACAAGCCATGCATTTTTCCAATATGGCTCCAAAATTATGTGGTTCCTTTCCTGTGAGACTGAAAGGCTTCCAGTCCTATTGGGAATTCAGACACCACCTCAAAGAACATTTCTTTACTCACACACAATGCAGATGTCCCTCAAACAGATCACATTACATAAAGCTCAACCATCCTTTGCGGAGTCTGCATGTCCTGGCTGCATTTGTGTGGGTTTTCTCCAGGTACTCTGGTTTCCTCCCATGTTCAAAGACATGCATCTGGAACATTTCTCCTCCAGCCTCCTCTGAAAATTGGCTCCATTTCAATTTGGAGTTTCCCAGTAAAAAATGTTAACTAAATAAATAAATAAAATAAATCCTATCAACTTATTTTGATGTTGTTATTATTATTATTATATAATGCTATTTTTGACTGATATATATATATATATATATATATATATATATATATATATATATATATATATATATATATATATATATATGGGTCTATTGTAAAAGATCGAAAATCCACTTGTTCAAAAACTAACAGTGGATTCTCAGTTACGCGAAAGTGCACTTAAGCTAAAGTGCACTTCCATGAATTTTGGTTCAATGAACCATTAAGGAACAGAGGTGCCGAAGCACACTACAGTGGGGAAAGGGAATTTATGTGTTTCCTCACTGTAGTGTGATTTCGGAGTTGGTGTATTTAAGGGGGGTGTGTGGGGGGCACAGCCCCCCCACATGGGGAGTGCAGCAGGGCTTGCCCCCCTGCAAAACAATGTTTTCATGTTCTTTATCAGTTCATTGAACCACAATTCATGGAAGTGCACTTTCACTAAAGTGCGCTTTCTCGTAACTGAGAATCCACTGTTCGTTTTCGAACAAGTGGATTTTCGGTCTTTTACAGTAGACCCATATATATATATATATATATATATATATATATATATATATATATATATATATATATATATATATATATATATATA
>NC_056741.1:30624474-30764474 GCF_019279795.1 Protopterus annectens
AATATAAAACACTAAAATAAATAAGTCCAAGAAATATCACTCCCCACAGGACTAACGCTACCTGTGCCAAACTCAGTCCAAGCACATAAACTAACATAAAAGGCACAGTAGCGATGCAGGCAGTATACACAGCACTAACCAAAATGCAGGAAACAAAGCTGAAAAAAACACTGCTTCATGAACTTTAAAAGTCGGATTTATTGTGATCCAAACAGAAGACTTGGTAAGCGCTTTCACCTGGATAGGCTTCTTCAGACCAAAAGAACTTGTACACACTTATATAGCAAAAAAGGTGCCAAAAACAGATAAACCATTAAAGGCACAGTACAACTATCATGGTATACAACATAAATGAAGTGCTTACTCTAAAATACATTAACCATAGTAAAATAAAAATAAAATGAAAACACCTATACCACTCATAAAACATGAATAGAGATATATACAAACAAATAAAAACTGCATAAATTCATACTAATTGCACAACACTAACAATAAATCCTCTCATAAAAATGCTCTTGTAAAAGTGCTCTCATAATATATGTAAAAAGCACAGTCATACATATCACTTCAATCTCCTGGACTTCAGGAAAGGTCTCAATGGTACTTTCTCATCCAGTCCAGGAAAAACATCTGCTCTAAGTCTAACAATCCATTTAGATTCAATACTCTCAGTTCTACCCCTCACCCCCCAAAACAAGTGTGTGTAAGATCTAGTACTTTAAAATGAAAAAGATGTGTGGAATCATTAGACAAGACATGTTTGGACAGAGCATTGACAGTGGAATGAATCCTGATCTGGTAGAGATGTTCCCTTATTCGGTCCCTCAGCCTCCTGTCCATCTTGCCTACATAAAACGCAGCACAGGCTCCACAGGAGGCCAAGTAAACAACATGTGTAGATTCACAGTTTGCATGAACTCTAACTTCATGGTTAGTGCCATACACAGGGTGATAGAAATGGACATCAGTATCTATGGAATAACAATAGTTGCAACTACCACAGGGTACAGTACCAGCAGCCCTATCACCTCCACCATTAATGACAGGACAACACAGCAATTTCTTTAGATTCAATCTATTCTTATAGACAAAACCTGGGGCAGTACCCACAATTTCCCTCACATTCGGGTCCAGTGGTAACACACCACAAACATGTCTTGTCTAATGATTCCACACATCTTTTTTCATTTTAAAGTACTAGATCTTACACACACTAGTTTTAGGGGTGGGTGTGAGGGGTAGAACTGAGAGTATTGAATCTAAATGGATTGTTAGACTTAGAGCAGATATTTTTCCTGGACTGAATGAGAAAGTACCATTGAGACCTTTCCTGAAGTCCAGGAGATTGAAGTGATATGTATGACTGTGCTTTTTACATATATTATGAGAGCACTTTTACAAGAGCATTTTTATGAGAGGATTTATTGTTAGTGTTGTGCAATTAGTATGAATTTATGCAGTTTTTTTGTTTTTATACATCTCTATTCATGTTTAATGAGTGGTATAGGTGTTTTCATTTTATTTTTATTTTATGGTTAATGTATTTTAGAGTAAGCACTTCATTTATGTTGTATACAACTGCGGTGGTGGTGCTGTGGTAGCGTTGACGCCTCACAGTACGACATTGTCCTGTTCGATTCTCAGCTAGAGCGTCTTCTGTGTGGAGACATGCGTGAATGGGTGTACCTTTGTTGAAGGGTGTGCGTCAGAGCTGGCAACTCAGCACGTAAAAATCTACTGCCAATCTTTAGCAGATCGGAGTTCCGCTGTGGCGACCCCTAACTGGGAAAAGCCAAAAGACACAACAACAACCATGATAGTTGTACTGTGCCTTTAATGGTTTATCTGTTTTTGGCACTTTTTTTGCTATATAAGGGTGTACAAGAGGAGTGGTTCTTTTGGTCTGAAGAAGCCTATCCAGGTGAAAGCGCTTACCACGTCTTCTGTTTGTATCACAATAAATCCAAATTTTAAAGTTCACGAAGCAGCGTTTTTTTCAGCTTTGTTTCCTGCATTTTGGTTAGTGCTGTGTTTACTGTCTGCTTCGCTACTGTGCCTTTTATGTTAGTTTATGTGCTTGGACTAAAATAAATAAACTGTATGGGTAACTGTTGTTGTTCATAACAAATATTAAAAACATAATACCAAAAACATGTATACTATAACATGTTCAAATGACAAGCTGAAACTTTACCTATATATAATACATATATAATAGTGTGACATATTTATGACAACGCTATACTCATATATATATATATATATATGTATATATATATATATATATATATATATATATATATATATATATATATATATATATATATATATGTATATATATATATATATATTGTTATATCTACTATTGTCTTAATTCCAAACCAGATGTAATGGTAATATTATCAATAATACCAGGGGTACATGTTGCATTTAGTAGCAACTGCCATCTCACCTCTCTCTCTTTCAAAATAGCTTTTATATTCCCCTCCCCCGGGCTAAGATATAACTATTTCCACAATGCCAAACCTGAAGGCAGAGCAAGTAGGATTAGCTTCTATATGTCTGTATAGAGCACTGTTTTTATCCTTTCACCTTATATTATAAAGATGTTCATATATCCTGTTTTTAAAAGCTCTATAGGTTGTCCCTATACAGAATGCAGCACAGGTATTGCAGTTAGCTAAATATATCACCTGTTTAGTATTACAGTTCCCTTTCTTAAAAAATAATCTTTGTTTTATTAACATTCTCAAGAATATTATAGTTGTTCTCTATGGTAGCAAAGCACTGATTACACCAGCCGCATTTCCTAGTACCTTCATTGGTTCTTCCTTGTGCTTGAATACCTCTATTATATTCAAATTTATTTTTCAAATTTGGGGCAGTTTTATACATGAAATTAGGCTTGTGCCCCAAGATTCTATACACCTCGGCATCACCTATTAGGTGATCCCAGTTTTGTGTAACTATATTTTTTACTATTTCTGCTGTTGGATTATATTCTAATATTAATGCTCTACTAAAACTATTGTTTGCCTCTATGTTTCTATTACTTACCAATTCTGCTCCTAACAGTGGCTTATATTTTTTACCCCATTCTCTCATAACATATTGAGAAACATCATTAATCATAGAAATGGGGTATCCTCTGTCCTTAAGCATTTGGCCAATGTTGGCAATCTCACTTCTCATCTCCTCCTAATCAGAGGTCACCCAAGCAGCTCTTATACACTGCCCTTTCAGTGTACTCTTTTTTTGTTTCCAAGGATGACAACTAGTATATTCTAAATAAGAATTGCTAAAAGTGCTTTTCCTATATATTCTAGATTTAAACCCTTTGTCAGTGTGAGAGATGAATGTATCTAAATAAGCTATCCCTTGACTACTGTAAAAATGTGTAAACTTTAAATAGGAACTAGTAAGATTCCGATATCCTACAAATTCTTCGATTTCTCCGATAGTACCTTTCCATAGATCAAAAATATCATCCAGGAAATGTACATATCTAATAATCTTGTCTATATACTGGCTCTTGAAAATATATTCATCGTCCCAATCCAATAATACCAAGTTAGCATATATGGGGGCAAAGCTGCCTCCATAGCTACTCCCTTAGTCTGTTTATATATTTCTCCTGCAAAATATAAAATATTGTTTCCCAAGACTATTGTCATGAATTCTACCAGTAGCTTAATCCTGTCCCATTCCAAACCTGAATATTTTCTCATGCTGGTACTATAACTTTCTAACCCTTCATCCTTAGGAATAGATGAAAACAAGTCTACCACATTTATGGTTAAAAAGATTAGATCCTCTTCCCATATTTCAGCTTTCACTCTGTTTAAAAAGTCCCATAAATCTTTGACTAGATGCTGAACTTTATCATAAATATATTTTAAGGCTCTGTCTATCACCACTCCAAATGGAAAGGTATTGGACTTGCTTCCAGATATAATGTGATGGAATGGGGGTTCTAGTATGTTCTTATGTATTTTAGGAACCCCTACTATGGTAGCTAAGGTGGGGTGCTCCACTCACAAGAAGTTGCAGGTATCATGTGAAATTCGATCATCTAACATAAATTCTTCTAAGTATAGATCTATATGTGTGTGTGTCTGTGTGTGTGTGTGTGTGTGTGTGTGTGTGTGTGTGTGTGTGTGTGTGTGTGTGTGTGTGTATGAGTGTGTGTGTATCGATGTGACACCTTGACCCCAAGTACAAATACGGGAATAGAGGGTTGTGGATGGCTGGAGACATATCTCCATACTTCCTGCCCTGGTAAAACACTTGAAAAACTAATTTGTAACCAGCACATCTAATACCTGAAAAATATAATTTACTCTCAAACAATAACAGCATGGCCTCTGTGGAAAAGTATACTGACTGCACTCTGGACACTGTCCAGCAACATAATCACCATCACGGGTAATGGAAGTCTGACAAGCACCATTTTTATTGACCTGACCAAACCTTTGACATGATGGGCCACTCAATACTACTAAGCCCCATCACTAACTACTTAGCTCTGACTCTAGTATCTCTGTACTTGCTCCAGAACTGTGGCAATCACTTCCTCACTATCTCATCGAACATACTAATTAGACTAAGTTTAAGGCCCAACTCAACAGTATCCTTTTGAGCAAGTGCCAAAACACATGACTTAGTCAGCTCTGTTCTGCACTACGCTACTCCATTTATACCACTACTCTATTGACCACCACTATGTTTCCACTTCCTGTAAACATGCGCATAGCTTCCTGTTCTCCTTTCTCACTCTAATCTTACAGCATTTACCTTTCTCAGTTTCATCTGTCTCCTCGGACTCTGTCTTTACCATTGCTTACTTTTTGCTTTGTTCCCCTAAACACCTTGCGTTACCTCCCTATAAACCTGATTTTACTCTTTGTGTTACTCTTCTGACACCACTTTTCCATTTTTGAAATGCACACCTCAATGTGCTGTAAAGTTTGTACACAGTATTTCTTTCTTTGTGACTAGTTTGCATTATCTTTATGTTCCATTATTGGTTGTAATTATTACATTTTTGTTGTAACCCGGGCTGATCCTGCATTTTGTCATGTTGTGATCACTACTGTACATGTGAAGCAAAAATGTTAATAAATATTACTACCTTTGCCACCCCCTTTCAGCTGAATATCTACCTTCCTTAACCGATCACTATTTCCCTTCCAGGTTCCATCACTCTAAAGCTCTTTACAGACATTTTATTTATTTACAGTTTGTTAACCAGGAAAGTTCAATGAGCCGAGATGAGCCATTTTTCAATGGCGGCCCAGGGAGAAAAGCTCCATGTACATACATGCAAAACAAAAATCAACAGAAATTAATACAGACATTAATACAGAATATTACAAAAGGAAAATCAACAGAAATTAATACAAAAATATTACGCAACCTACAAATTAATGAAAACATATTGATACAGTGATAGTAGTAGCAAAAGGATTTATGTAGTATGCCATAATCATAGATTCTGAACCAACATTTAGGAGAATTCACATGTATTCTACCCAAATGCATTACAACATCTGAACATTTGCACTGATATTAAATTTTCTATATCTATATATTGTAATATTTGTACATTTAAATATTTCAATTTCTGTCTCTCAGTTTTTAAAACTCTAATGTTTGTACAAAATTTGGGTAGTGGTTTATCTGAACTTTTCTCTCTGTTAGTACCACTGTATTTCTTTTATCTCAAGTGGCTGCACTCACACAGGCTATTCCTGCCAAAGGTTCACAGAAAAATGTGTACTACCCTGGTAAATAAACCTAAATAAGTAACAGTTTCATCTGTTTCTTGCTTATGTTCTATTTTATATGCCAGCATACCTTCCTGTGGGAGATTTGTAGCTATAGCAAAATTAGAGGTATTGATATGAAAACTCATGACTCGTAATGCTGAATCCCATAGTGTGGAAGCTGAATGGTTAAAATTCTGGACATGCATGTACCAAGACTGACATTGTCATTTTTCAGAATGTTGCATTTTCTCCAGGTATAGTGATCTCATAGTTGGTATATATAAGCTCAGGTGTGTGTGGGGGTTTGCTTCCCCCTGCAGAAAACCAGGTTTAAAGGAAAAGACCGATAATTCATATTCACTCAAGACTGATACTTCATATTCACTCAAGACTCATACTTCATATTCACTCAAGACTGATGCTTCATATTCACTCAAGACTGATGCTTCATATTCACTCAAGACTGATACTTCATATTCACTCAAGACTGATGCTTCATATTCACTCAAGACTGTTACTTCATATTCACTCAAGACTGATGCTTCATATTCACTCAAGACTGATGCTTCATATTCACTCAAGACTGATGCTTCATACTCACTCAAGACTGATGCTTCATATTCACTCAAGACTGATACTTCATATTTACTCAAGACTGATGCTTCATATTCACTCAAGACTGTTACTTCATATTCACTCAAGACTGATGCTTCATATTCACTCAAGACTGATGCTTCATATTCACTCAAGACTGATACTTCATATTCACTCATCACTCAAGACTGATGCTTCATATTCACTCAAGACTGATACTTCATATTCACTCAAGACTGTTACTTCATATTCACTCAAGACTGATACTTCATATTCACTCAAGACAGTTATTTCATATTCACTCAAGACTGATACTTCATATTCACTCAAGACTGATGCTTCATATTCACTCAAGACTGATACTTCATATTCACTCAAGACTGATGCTTCATATTCACTCAAGACTGATACTTCATATTCACTCAAGACTGATACTTCATATTCACTCATCACTCAAGACTGATGCTTCATATTCACTCAAGACTGATACTTCATATTCACTCAAGACTGTTACTTCATATTCACTCAAGACTGATACTTCATATTCACTCAAGACAGTTACTTCATATTCACTCAAGACTGATACTTCATATTCACTCAAGACTGATACTTCATATTCACTCAAGACTGATACTTCATATTCACTCAAGACTGATGCTTCATATTCACTCAAACTGATACTTCATATTCACTCAAGACTGTTACTTCATATTCACTCAAGACTGATACTTCATATTCACTCAAGACTGATACTTCATATTCACTCAAGACTGTTACTTCATATTCACTCAAGACTGATACTTCATATTCACTCAGGACTGATGCTTCATATTCACTCAAGACTGATACTTCATATTCACTCAAGACTGATGCTTCATATTCACTCAAGACTGTTACTTCATATTCACTCAAGACTGATACTTCATATTCACTCAAGACTGATACTTCATATTCACAAGACTGTTACTTCATATTCACTCAAGACTGATACTTCATATTCACTCAAGACTGATACTTCATATTTATTCTTCTCCTCTAGTTTCATTATTTTTTTCATCATTATGGCGCTCAACATTATAGGATCATAGGATCATAGGAAGTTACTAGTCTATTAGCCCTGAGGCCCTTATGAGCCTAGCCAAGAGTTTAGCTCACATGTTGACAAGTCAGGACACAAAGCCCATATCCAGCAGGGACATTGGTGGAATCCCAGGGGTGTATTTTCTGTTTCCCATCCAGTTATCCAGGTTGTGCTTAAAAAGGGATAATGAGGTGCTCTGCTTGACATGGAGAGGGAATCTATTCCACAGGTGGGGGAGTCTCTGGGACACAAATCTGTCCCACCAACAAGTCCTACTCATGTCACAGACCAAGTTGAGGTCACGCATGCGGGTTACTTGAGTGGAGCTCGGCTTGTGGATATGCAGCAGTCCCATCAAGCTGGGGTCTGAGATTGCTTTGTATGCCAGACAGAGGTCACCTCTGAGGAGTCTGTATGACACTATGTAGAGGGACAGGGCTTTTAGCCTATCTGTGTAAGGTAGATGTTCGAGGCCCTGGATTCTCCTGGTGAGGAACCTCTGTGATCTCTCCAGCTGCTGCATACGCTTTGTGAGGTACATGCTGAAGGGGTTGTTGTATTTAGTAATTAGCCTTATAAGGGAAGAATACAAGGATGTTATGATCTCCTTGTCCCTGGATGAGATAGTGTTACTTATGGGGTATGCCATGTAGAAAGCTTTCCGTACAGTGGAAGGAACATTGTGGTCAAAAGTCAGGTTGCAATCAACCTGGGTGCTCAAATCCCTCACAACTGACTGTGTGCTTAGGACATTGTTATTAATGTAATAATATTTGGGAATGTCACTGTCCCCAAAAGGGATGATGATTCATGTTTTGGCATTCAGCTTGAGGCCATGTTTCTGGCACCAGCCATTTATTTTGGTGCTTGAGGTGTAGTGATTGTGTTAACAACCTTCTCAGTGCCAGATATACTGGCTTGTGAGGGAGACAGCATAGGCCGTAGATTCTTAATGTAATTGTATCTCTCACAAATTGTGTTCCTAGGTGGTAGTAGCAGATGGTTGTCCATGTACATGAGACAGTTGCTACACTGTCTTAGGATGCCCATATCAACCAGGCTGGCAGGATAAACCATAGGAAATTGCCCATCCATTATTGTCAGAATCTGAGAGAGAGAGAGGCCAGGGAGAGCTAAGGGGTAGGCCTAAAGCCCAAGAACTTAAACTAAAACTAAGAGGCTTAGAATAACACTTACAATTAAAACATGCTAAAAACAAGCAGTAAAAAAGATGCAATTGAACACTTTAGAAAAAAAGTAGCAGAAAAAGCAAGATGAGATAATAGAGTAGTAGGAGGAAACACAAATACTGTCAAAGCAGCTGAATAAAGTTTTTTTTTGTAAAGTAGAAAGGGAGAAAGGAGGAACAGAAGATATTTCAAGGTTAAGACACTAAGGGGGTTTGGCCTTCCCAAATGTTCTTTCTGTATTAGGTAGAATGAGCTAAAGAGACTGGACTGGAAAAAGTATCCCAGATCAAATTTACATTAGGGGTGGGCAACTGCAAAGCCACCATGTTTAAGAACAGGACATCAATATATGCTAGAGCTACTAGTTACACTATTTAGGTGGAAAACACTACAGAAATCAGTAGTGCCAACATTTCAATAAGGAGCTAAAATTAGACTGCTGTCTCTCCCCAACATCCATCTCGGACTTCTGTAGTGACTGTTGTATTCTTTGCCAGTGCTGCAGAATGCATCAGATGTATGTAAAGGCTCCAGTTTCTGGTGTGGGCACCCTTAACTTTGGCACATCTCAAGTTTAGTGTGTTAGGAGGCTACTGTTTTTTTCACTTTTGTATTAATTATTTTAAACAGTGTCTGCCATCTTTAAATATTACCATGAACACTGACAACATCCTTCTATTAACATTGGATCATTCCTGCACAAATTCAATAAAAAAATATAGACCACTAGAAAATGAACATGTAATAAACCTGCAATTAATTTAGACTCACAAAAATTACAGAAAGACTTTTAACATGAAGAAACGATTTTATATTTTCAAAAGGATACTTACATAAAACATGTTTTTATACTTGAAGAAAAACAGATATTTATTAGAGTGAAAGTAAATTAGTAAGACTGCAGTTTATTAAGAAATATCACAGTTGTTTTTTTCTAGAGATAGCTTGCTTTTCTTTGTACTTTATTTATAGATAGTAGTAGTAACATCACATTTATAACATTTTTAAAGATTCATATTATGATTGTTATATTTGTGGGGTGGCCATGGTGGTGCAGCAGTTAGCATTGCCACCTCACAGCAAGAGGTTTTCTGGTTCGATTCTCGGCTGGGGTGCCTTCTGTTTGGAGTCTGCATGTCCTCCCTGTGGTCACGTGGGTTTCCTCCGGGTGATCCGGTTTTGTCCCACATCCTAAAGACATGCAGTAGGTGGATTGGACACTCTAAATTGGCCCAATGTGTGTGTGTGTCTTCTGTTGAAGGTTGGGCGCTGGGCTGGCAACTCAACACTGTAAAACCCCACTGCCAATCACGAGCAGACAGATGATCCGCTGTGGCGACCGCTAACTGGGAAAAGCCAGAAGAAGAAGATTATGATTGTTATATTTGTCAGGGTCTCGTTTTCTCTTGTGTTCCTAGACTTTTCTCTTTCTCTTTCTCTATTTCATCTGTTCTTTCTTCTTTTACTAAATCCAATAAAATTTGTGAGAGTAGGAGAAAAAAATTCACACTAAGACCAAGTGTACACTTTGAGGCCATTTTGTCACCAGCCATAGACTGACCAGAGGCTGCCTACTGTGCACACTTGCTACGCTGATTCAAAATCACTTTGTACATGGAGCACAGGCTCAGTTTCAAGATTATGTGTGCAGCTCATGTTACCACATTCCTCACTTTTCTGGATTAGACCCTTTTAATAACTTACTAGGATTGAGACAGCACTTTAATGTATATCGAACTAATGCCCACCAGTGAAGTAATGTATTCAGTACCGGTGAAAAGCTAATCCCTTTCTCATATGCATCAAGAAATACTGCCTTCATTTGCTTGTTAATAAGTAAAATGTTGATGTGATTTCCTGAATGTCTATGATTTTTTTCTGTTCAAACATATAGGATTATGGGTCACCGATCAAAAAATGTGTTCAAGAAATGGATGCCAAGAAATTCACCCCTTGAGCAAGATGAATTCTGGCATCCATGTGTCGAATACATAATTAAGGGTTATTCTTTGTAGTGCATGGAGCTTAATCTGCTTGATGTACCACTGGATATAGAAAATAAAGCATTCTGCCAACTTTCAAAGCCATAAAGCACTTAGTGAGCACTGTCAGAAAGTCAGTGTAACTCAGTCTCTTATGTTTACATTCACTTTCCATGCCACTTACCTGCCCAGATTTTTGCCTCAATTGTTTGGTCTGTTCTTCATAAAATCTGTGTTTTTTGACAAATCACTGAGGACTGAAATTAATAAATGATGACATACATTTGAGTTTTAGACTTTCTATCCTTCAGAAAATGCAGGCGAACACAAATTCTGTTATTCGTAGCAACTTTAACTAGTTTGAAATCAGGGACCCATTACTGACATAGACAGCAGGGAGAAAGAAATGATTGCCATTTTTTACTGGTCTGTATGGCAGATTTGACTGTCTAGTGTGAGGCCTGACCTTAAAAAGTAAAGCAGACGGTGCTTAACATTTGTTAAGATTGGGTTTCCCATTATGTAGCAACACATAACTGATTTGTTTTTTTTCAGATATCGCAGCACAATTTCAATACACCTCTAGTTTTAAACACACCACACTCCTTGCTTTATATAACTGGCTCTTGTGTGGAGTCAGAACTAAAAACGGAGTGATTCAGCTCATTTGGCATCTTAGAAAGGTTAATGTCCCACACTTTGGTGTCATTGCCATTGCACAATTAGTTCTCAGCTGCTCAGAATGTCCCCTGTAAGAAATCTCTGAATTGTGTTATAAATTATGATCATCTCTAGAATCCATTTAGGACACCCCCACCTGGTACATACCCTGAATCTTTCTTGATGAATGTTTTGTGTTTTGCATTTTTATCATGCTGTAACTTCAGTAAAGTAACATTTCTTTTGGGTAGTCCACCTCAGACTTGGTTTTATTAAATTCAGGCTGGTTTAATTAGTCTGCTTAAGAATAATTAACAATTCTGCTGGTGCCTGTCCTCTAGTACAGTTAGAGTAGCTTCGTCTGTAACACAAAATCAAATATATGTAGATATATGTATATATGGGTTCACTACTAAATCTCGAATTATGGAATCTCGAGACTCTAAATACCGAAGATCAGAATCTTGAGATTCCGTAATATCGAAATTAAAAAAAAAAATACAAAGAAAAAAAAACATTTAGAAAGATATATGCAGGGGGCTGCAACCCCCACACCCCCTGCACTTAAATATACCAACTCCAAGATCGCACTACAGTGGAGTGAATGGTAAAATTTCCGTTCCACTCTGTACAGCACTATTTTGCCATTCACTCCACTGTGGTGCGATCTCAGAGTTGGTATATTTAAGTTGCAGGGGGTGTGGGGGGTGCAGGGGGGCTTGCACCCCTGCATATGCTTTCGAAAACTTAATTTACTTAATTTAATTTTACTTTATTAAGTGTACTTAATAAAGGATTTTTGTCTGGAAACAGACTCCCTGCCTTGCTTTGATTACTTTTGAATACTTAGTAATACTGTACAATTATATATTTTCTATTATTTTTTGTTTTGTTTTGTTTTGACTTAAGACGAGTTTAAGTTCACTACTTCTACTACTATTGTCTGATCTGATTAGTATACACTGATTAACTAGAGATATATATGGACTGAAAATCTTCCACACAGAGAAGTTGCTTACACTGTTTTGTTTTGAACCCACTACACTTGTTTAGTGGGTTGTTTTGAGACTTCAGGGATACCATGGAGATTACTTGTTTTTTGTTGCTACATTAGAATTCAATGATCCAGTGAACAGATGGAGGTAGTACAGCCTTTGTTTAACTAGGTTTATAGATGAAGTGGAAAGTTCTAGTACTACTATGTTTTTAGAGAAAACACCTTTTGAAGCCTTGTTCCTGCAATCTACTATCTTCATTAAACAGGATCACATTGTGCTCACACCACTCCAGGCTAATCACAATCTCCATAACCATTTATCTTCAAACAGTTGAGTCATGCTGACAAGTTAAAAGTGTTGGACTTTCTTGCAGAAGGTAAAACATTAATTTTAACAGGATGTCATCTGAGACAGTATTAAGGCTATGGACTTTCATGCAGAAGGTAAAACATTAATTTTAACAGGATGTCAGCTGAGACAATAGTAAGGCTAACAGTGTCAGTGGCCCAACAAGTAGCACTCTTGCCTTTAGCATTGAAAGACCAAGATGCTGCAGGTTCTAGTCCCACTTCAGGTGATTGGATTGCTGACACTGCAGTGTAGCATTAGGGGGTGCAGTAATACTGAGACTGCCATCCTTTAGATGAGACATTAAACCATTGGTGGTAGCATAGGTGGATGTGAATGATCCCCTAATAGCTATTGAAAAGAGGAGGGGTAGTTACCTGATGCCCAGGCCAAATTTCACCTAGTAGTGTAAATACCACCTTTGGTCACTGGTGAATAAGGATAAATAAATAGACGTTTCCATTGAACTATCAGCTTATAGATATGTTGTTGCTAATGTGAGACTGTTATTCTATACAGCTAGTGCTGAACGACTATGATATACCCTTCCACTTTTTCTATTAAATGGAAAAATCCAGAAGATGTTTCCACCTTTCTTCAGAGTAACCTGGCCATTGAAGCTATGAACGTCTAAGCACATCAAGATACTTCAAGGCCTGCTGTTGTAAAATCTGTGCTGAAAAGTGATCACAGACTAAAGAACCCTTGGAGCCATTAGAAAGTAACAAGGATATTTTTATTTTTATTTTTATTTTACATTTGTTGACCGGGATAGTCCGAATGGATGTATGTCTATTTTCAGCGGAGGCCCGGGGAGAAAAGCTCCAAGGGTAAGCAGATACAGCATTACATAATGCCAGCATTACATATTACAAACAGACTATTTACAGTGGCTACATAAGTAAGCAAGTTAAACAAGTTCCACAGGTTACAATTAATCCTGAGCATAAGTCAGGATTAAATTAAATTACACAGTAAACTGGTTAACAGATTTTTACACATTCTAGAGAGAGTTAGCCAGGCTTGATACATTGACATAGTCAGTTATCCATCAGCTAAGCTACAGTGGCAAAGATGGTACACCCTTGGGGATTAAAAAGCACTGACTGCCTTCTCACAAACTGGTGCTAATGTAGCCATTTAAAGTGACAATTAGTGATCAATATGAATTCCTGATCATATAAGAATAGTAATAAATAGGCACTTACAACCCCCCGTAATCCATTTGACAGGAATTCCAAAGCTCCCTTCCAGTGAATGCGCACACACGGATGTTAAACCACATAAAAAGAAAGCAACAATCCCGTGTACTAAGAAATATCCACAGACTCTACTGACACATATGCATGTTAATGTGCCTTGCCAAAGAGGCAGATGGACTCCTATATGTGTTTTTTGATAATAGTTTTAGTTGAGTAATGTTAATTCTCTTAGACAGTAGCTGTGTTTTGGATCACCCTATTATTTCATATGTTCCTAGGAAAATACTAGGTAATCAATCATCAGGTCATTTTCAATCTAGCCCACAACACTCAACTTCAGGAGTTATCAACTTTTTCAAGGAAGGACACATGGGATAGGCCCAGGAAGAATTTGTAAGTCCCTAACCAACTAAATTACTCAAATGCAGCAGTGGTATATCTTTTCTTAATTTGCTAAGAGAAGATTTGTTTGATCAGTGTCCTAATCAAGTACTGATAGGGATTAATGACCTTTGAATGTATAAGTGAACCATTAGTTTTACAAAGACTTAATAAGTTTAAGAGGGTGGAGTAATTTGTGACCCAAAAGCCAAGCATAGATTGCTGTGAAGAAGTCTATGGGAAACAAAATATACAGACAGAACAGGTAACAAGTCTGTAGCATTGGTGGTATAGTGGTGAGCATAGCTGCCTTCCAAGCAGTTGACCTGGGTTCGATTCCCGGCCAATGCAAGAAATCTGTATATTTCAGGTTGGGAGGGTGGCCTAATGGTTAAGGTGTTTGCCTTACAAACACAAGGTGCAGGGTTTGAGTCTCACAAGGGATAATTGGCTAGGCTTAAGATGGCTTGCAAGGGCAGTTAGCCTAGTACTAACCTATGAACCTATGGATAACTAAGAGACTTAGCACTTTGCACCAAAATAAATATAAAACAATTTAGTTGTTTTTTGAGGACAGAAGTACAAAGATTTAAAAATGCAAGAGAATAGTTATAAGAAGCTGCATTTGAAAAAAAAAACTCATGGAAGCTGTTATGTTTCACAATGTTTGTATTGTTTATGGAACATTTAAACACTGGCTAGTCACCTGGTGGTTTGAACACTGGCTCTAGGTGATTGTTATTATTAAAGTGACATCCCAACCCCAAGACAAAAATGGGAAAAAAGAGCTGTGAATAATTGGATGGATGCATAGATGGATGGATGGAGGAATGGAGAGATGGATGGATGGATGGATGGATGGATGGATGGATGGATGGATGGATGGTGTGAGAAGTGAAGAAGTATATTTACAAATGTAAGTAAATATAGAGGATTATGAATGGGTCTCTTATCCTGGTCAGCTATTTGTTCAAGGCATGGATACCAAAATATTTACCTACTGAGTGACGCTCGAGAGGTAAATCTTGACATCCATGCCAAGGACACATAATATAGGGCATCGATTAGAGACCTGCTCATACCCCTTTGCAGTGCATGAAGCATTATCTGGTCCATGTACTACTAGTTACAGAAGAAAGTAAAGAAAAGTGCAAAGTGTCTTGCTGGCTTTAAAAAACAATAAAGCACTTAGCAAGTAGTGTCAGACAGACAGTAGCACACCTTTCATCTTATTTGCTAAAGTATTTTGGAGGGCAAAAATAAATACCAGGAAACGTTTTCAAATATTACTCTAGTTCACTTAAAATCTTAATAGAACAATAGGTTTTGCAGCAACATGAATTTTATGAACAATAAGAAGCATGAAACTATAATTCTGGCATAAGTAGCTGGCTGCAATCGTCAGTGATTTGCTAGAAAAAATAAAACATAGCTGAAGGACAGAGCAAAATCATGAGATAGACACAGGAACAGTTAAAAGGAAAGGAAAACAGGCAACAACTAAGCTGTTTTACCTTCTGCCTCTGTTCTCTGTCTGTTATTACACCCTAGTGCAAGACCTGATTTTAACAAAGTTTAGCATGCTTTGTTATACACCCTGAAACACTCTTACCATCATGTTTTGTGATAGAAAAGCACCCAGCAAGTCTATCTTTTTCCCAGTATTGGAGTGTAATAATGGTGAGCTATGTCCTACATATTTGTTTTCAATAGTTGTACATAATACAGAGCTATGATTTGCAGTTAGAAAAATGATTCAGCTATAACCACCAGGAATTCTCTCACTACACAATAGCTTAACAAAACACTGCAAATTTTGAATCCCGGAATTTAATTTACTTATCACTATGAGCATTATAGCTGAGAAGCCTGAACATGTTTATTATGTTATATGTCTGTATTGTGCCACGGAAAAGGCATTGAAGATATTCAGTACATTTACTTCTTTAGAGGAGGAGAAAGATAAAATAGGAGAAATTAAAGAGAAGCTGAAGAATTATTGCAAACCTAGAAAGAACTTTCTGTTCACGTTTTACAAACTCACAGGGTCTGGCAGAGATTAGAGATGTTACATCACTAAGACAATGCTCTGAAGAAATGTTTTTCGCTGATGATATTTGCTTCGGCTTCATTTTTTGTAATAATAACACAGCTCAATAACTGCCATTTTCTTATCTTATCTAGACAGTGTTGGCATTTGTGCATCACTGACTCATTATAAAACAATGCATTAGACTGCACCCTATTTGTGCTATTGTTACTCGGTCTTTTGTCAATAGTCCAGGTTGTGGCTAAAATGAGTCTAATGCCAGTCCACCTACCTCATTATAACAAATAAAATAAGTAAATTGTAAAACTACAATAACAATTCCAGGATGCCTGGTACTGTCAATTTATTCATTTCTCATGGCTGTATCACTCACTTGCACATTTACTAGTTACATAAATGTCCAGAAAATGCACATCTTGACCTGTTTCCTTTTGAATAACCATTCATTATCCACTTAATGTTGAGCTATGTCCCTGATGTTACAAACAACAGTGCAGAGTGCATTTGTGTTCATTCTCTGCCAAGCATAGAACACAGCAAACAAGCAGGGTGTGGTGAAATGATTAAAATAGTATGCTGTTTTAAAAAATCATCTTATGCTGTTTTGTGCTCTCAGGCAGGCTCCTGCTCCTTGATGATAAGGACAGGTGTGCAATTCAGACCCAGGAAATGACATGAAATATAGAACTTTCCTATTATTTAAGTATTACAGAATCACAGTTCTCTAATAATGTGGATAGGTGTTCATTATTCTAGGCTTTTCAGCAATGAATATGGGAACCTTTCTGTTTTATTACAATCTCTTCTCCACTTTATATAATTCAAAATTTAATCTACTAACATAGCCCTAATAGGTTGCTTTCATTCACTTTTAATTAATCCTCAACAACCTAGTTTATGTTGCTACGTATAAGGGCTTTTGTTTTGTGATTTTGTTCAGAGATCATGCTTAACTGGTTATTCTGTATACTACTAAACTACAAATGCTGCACACTCACACACACATGCACCCACACATATACAAACACACACACACATGTACATATACACTCACAGATGTACACACACACACGTGCACACACACTTACTATTTAAAGTTCATCCTTCAAAGATATAAGATGAATTTTAATACTACATGATGTTATGGAAATTCTTCCAGTTGAACTATAAGAAATTAAGCATAATATATGGTAGGAGCTATGACATGTCATAATTTACTGATCTCATTCACCAAAGATAAATCCAACAGATCCTGCCAGTGCCTGAGTATAACTCCTGCTATGCAATCTAACAAATAGTTATGTTGCATGATTCCTTAGGTGTGTATAAAAACAGTTCTTATCTCAAAATATCCATATCATAAATGTGTACTGCATTTCCAGTGTTGATGTTTATACTCCACATGTTTATTGGTATGACCTCATGCAGGGCTGTATATTAAGTCACAACATGTTCATAGTAGTTTATTTTGAATATACTATCTTGCTTTTCCATACACTTCATTTCCAACCATAGACTGCAGTATATATCTTAACTATAAACTATATGGTGTTCTACCTACATACATATATATATATATATATGTATATACATATATATATATATATATATATATATATATATATATATATATATATATACATGCATACATACAGTATCTTTTGCAACATTCAAAACAATTCTCATGTTGAATACAATTATAGTTTCATCAACACAGTCTTACAATTGGTGTCAACTTTCTATGAATCTAAAAAAATCTAAAAACAAAGCATGCATCACATTATAAAACATCTGTATTTAGAGGTTAGTTCACTGTAAACAAAGCTTTGAAGATTTTAATAAAGGAGACCCCAGAAAGCAGATTGTGGCTGGAGAAAAATGTAGTATGGATAAAGAGAGGGGGCGGTCCCAGCCTATAAGTTTATGAGTTTTACATTTTTTAACGTACTGTAATTACAGCAAAGGCGCCAAAGGACCCAGGTACAGAAATAACATTTACATATTAAATGGAGTATGCTGATTATGATTTGAAGTTGGGGAAAAGGCAAAGCTCTTTATGCACCTCTCTGACACAAAAGAAGTGCGTAACAAATTTTGTAGTGCATGGAGCATAAAGATTATGCTCTAGTTTCAAAGCTGGTAAAATACTTTGAATTTATCTTTTTTATTTCTCGAACTGGTAGTACAATGTATAGGCAAAGCTCTATTATAATAGAGTTATGACTGGATCACCCATTATAACCTTTTATTATGTAATCTTGATATGGATGTCTAGATTCACATCTCAAGCCTTGCTCTCAAGGTGAATGTCTTGGCATCCATCTCTAAGCTCATTATAATCAGAAACTCATCCATAATCCTGTGTGTTATGTATGGCTTTCAGAGATGTTATGCAATGGAACAGACAAAGGCCACCACAGAACAACAGTGTGAAAGATAAAACAGCTTTAAAAACCTGTAAAATACTTCTCACTGCCACACAAAAATGACAGTGAAGTGTTTAACAGCTTTTAAAGCTGTTAGTCTGGCAGTGGATATACTTAGCTTCTCACTATCTGTGTGTCAGTGTTGTTTTATGGATTTCAAAGTTGCAAAATAATTTGTGCTTCTACACTTTTTTCTGTAACTACTGCTACACTGGAATAACTGAAGGTACATGTACTACAAACAATTATGTCTGCATCTGTCTACTTATAACTATTTATTAATTTTACTTTAGTTTTATATTTGTTAACCAAGTAAGTATTCTGGTCCAAGGACACTGTTTGGGAATGAATTGGGCCAAATTGTCAAATCAGATCATCTAAAATAGTCAAGAATGTGGAATCTAAAAATGACTCACAATTTTCTCACTATTTAGGCCAGGGCATGGTGAAGACTTTGTTTTATGTTATGGCTGAATTAGTTTACCACCATAGTTATAAAACTACCTTAGACTTTATTAAATGAGAACTTTCATCCAATACAATACAGACTTCACCAGATCACATTTATATTACCAGTAGTACAACATTTAAATAGCTAAAGGTTTAGTCATGTGATAATAAATCTGTCTCTGTGGCCTAGATGAGATCAATTAATGGCTCAGAAAAATGGAAATTCAGAGAAAGGAAGGTGAGAGATGGGTTAAGTATGTTGGCACAATCTCCTGAGAGGGATGTCAATGGTGGTTTCTCTCCCTGTGGTAACTTGACACTTTAGGAAGTGTAACATAGGCCATACCCCCAAGCCGAGACCTTGAAGGGAGGGTCACGAGTTGATCCACACAAGCAGCATTTTTGGAGGCATGTCAAGAAGTGGGCATACCTCCATATTAGGGTGCATAGGTGGTCCATTATGGTGACATGGACTCGTGTCACCACTAGGGGGAGAGGTCAGGCTACATTCACACAAAAGGCCTTAATGACTACCAGAAAGAAACACCTGCATTAATGTCTCACTTCACATGGAGGAAATGGGCTGAGAACAGCGAAAATGCAATCAAAGCAAATACAAACAGTGAACAAATGTGCATCATTGGGTATGGCAGAGGCAGACTGAGGATACCAAAGCTGTCAGAGAATCCAATAGGTTGTAGTTACCCTTCTTTGTATCCCTCTGGATCACGCTTTTAAAACCCTCTCATTATTACTGTGATGTCATTTCTTATGGGTGCCTCGGCCTCCAGACTGTAGATGTAGGCACAGAATCATCCAGTCTGCTCTGCTCCTGAACTATATCAAAAAGTACATCTCATAAATCTACTGCTTGGTGTCTTAATAAACATCAGAGTCTCATGTGCAATCCTTCAACTAGAATTTGGTTCTTGGTAAGGAGCACTCATTTAATTCACAGACACTCCAAAATGTTGTTGGAAAGAGTGGAGTGTAGCATGTGATGACACCTGCTCTAGTACTCACCTTACGCACTTTCTCATATAGGTAGTTCTCTGCAAAATGTCAGAGGAGGTGTGCAGCCTTTTGAGGGAAGTTTAAATCAGTCATCTCATATGCGTGCTGCATTTCTGATGGGTGGACGAAACATAGTGATACAAGCTATGTAACCATCAGTTGAAAGGTACAACTGCACCCATACAAAGAACTTAGACATGACATTTCTACTTTACACCAAATATTTTGTGCAAAATGAAAGTACCATCCTTTTGGTACAGCTTCAGGAATGTTCTTTTGTACACCTCATAGTGCTGCTGGTTTGAAACCCAGTATTATGTATGCATGTCGCCACACGACCAACATCAGCAGAAACAGAAAATAATAGTTGCCAAAGTGTATAACAGGCCTTGTACAACTTAGTCATCATTAGTGCATAAATGAAGGGCACGCATTTCTCATTGTTGCCATACGTGATAAAGGCATGTATGGTATACAGCCCTATGACTTGTACATGGGGTCGTCTATGTGCCATCCATCATCCAGACTGTACCAGAGAAAATATCAATAATATTTTGTGCAGTAGCATTTAAAAGTACTGTTATGCCACTTGCATCATCATGAAAGCGTTTGTGTATTAGAGAACTAGTTTTCAGATTCCAGAATGACATATCAACAGCACTCAACTTCAGGATGTACAGAATGCAACAAAGCATATGTTTTTTACTTTGTCGATTGACTGTTTACACCAGGGGTCATCCAGTTTGGCAGATGCACTGAAGCTAAAGAAGAGGAGGACACCATTGCACTTTCCACAAAAACTATTGGAATATCAAAGGACTTCTCAGCTCTGAGTTTACTATCAGAGCACAAAGCTACAATTTCTACTTGTGCAGGGTTGGTGGGATGTTGGTGAGGACAGCTTTTCATTAATTTCTCACCGTCACACCTACTTATAGTTATTACTTGACCCCTTCACCCTTACACTTTTCCATCAACTTTTAAGTCCAGTAATTTCTTTCATCAACCTTTTTTCTTTGTGATACAAGCAAATATCAATGTTCAGCATTTCCTTATATTTCTATGACGTCACCATTGTATAAAGGGATCCAAGCACACTAGACCTTTATACACCTCCATGGTTGCAGTGTGACTCATTATATGACATTCGCAAATTAGTTCTCCTAATCTACTTTTAATGCGTACATAGCAGATTCATGCAGATTTCTCGCCAACATTATTCTGTATGTTTTGACTTTTATAAAGTGCATGAAGCATATGTTGGTAAACAAGTTATATAAAATAAATTATAACTCGTGCCAGTAAAGTGCATTTGCTCTGCAGATAATACAGTTTGCCACATACTGGAAAAATGAGGTAAAGTACATTTGCATAACAGCTATTGTGCTTGGCATTATATTGAATCACAGTCATGCTTGCTCAATGAGAGACAGACACAATATCTTCTTTTTGCATATGTGGAATTCTACATGTCTGTAATTTGCACATTCCTTCTGCTGAGATACTTTTGCTATGTGACTCTTTTTCTCATGATTTTTAGTACTTCTCTAGGTAGATGAATTCTGCAGAGCTGCTACAGCTGATCATTTTGACAGAGACTCTAACAGCAACATACATGCAGTGTAGACAGTACTTTGTACAACATTCCTTTCCTTATATAACATTATTATAAGAGGAAATTACTGTTAATACCACTGATAGGCAGACTGGTTCATGTATTTGGTTTCAATCACTTTAACACCTTTCTGACTGCTCTGCCATTACCTGCAAAAGGCCATGTTTCATTTATATCTATTTTTGATGGTGGACTTCGATCTCTACAACCTTTGAAAATTTAATCTACTGATATTTTGTGCATTGTGAAACAACTTTCAACATTAGTAGCATTAGATCAACTGACAGACATTCCTCTCTCTCTCTCTCTCTCTATACATATATATATATATATATATATATATATATATATATGGATGTAATTCATGTGTTGATGAACTGTTTGCTGAAAAGTTTGAATATCAACTTTTTAAACATTGCTGATATTTGGAAGGGTAAGATCATGGTACAGTGGGGTCCAGGAATTTTCCTTTCTGTACTGTAGCATGAGCTTACAGTTGGCATACATAATTAGTTTTGGGTGTGTTGGGGGGGGGGTACAAGTCAGCCTGCAAAAATGTACTGTTTTCAGCTTGTTTTTTTTCGAATCTTTGTGATTCAATCTCTTGTGTTTTCAAATAATTGTAATTATATCTGTTTTTGGTATGTGTGTTTGAATTTTTTATAGTTCAATCACTTGATGTACACTTATATCTATATCAATTTATATAATTAATTTATGTCATAAGATATATATATATATATATATATATATATATATATAAATAAAAAGCAAATCTTTGCGTGGCAGTAAACATCCAGCAATTATCGACAAAATCAATGTACCACACAAAAAATGAACTTCCAGCACTCAGAAATGGGTAGTGAACCATTTTTATTCAAGGCAATGTTACAATAGTCAAGCAAATATAATAATTTCTGAGTGCAGCATTCAACATACTGGCAATTTACTGTTTGAGATCATGGTACAGTGGAGATAAAGGCTGTTTCCCTGTACTCACTGTAGTGTGATCTTGGAATTGGTATATATTATTAGCAGGACATGTGGGCTTGTCCCCCTTCCCCTGTGCAAAAACATTTTTTTTAATTTTCAATTGGCCTCTGTTTGACCAATTGTGCTCTAATGTATATATATATATATATATATATATATATATATATATATATATATATATATATATATATATATATATATATACATATATTATACAAATATATATATATATATATATATATATATATATATATATATATATATATATATATATATATATATATATATATATATATATATATATATATATATATATATATATATATATATGGGTCTACTTCTGATTGTCTAAAACTCACTTTCTCGAAAACCAGAAGTTCTTACCCATTTAAGTGAAAGTGTTTCGCAAAAGCTGGTTCTCAGAAGCACATTACAGTGGGGATAAGGAAATATATCCTTTTCCCCAATGTAGTGCAATCTCAGAGTTAGTATATTTAAGTAGGGAGGGTGTGGGTACAGGAGGGCTTCCCCCCCTGTAAAATACTGTTTAAAGCAGTTTTGTTTTTTTTTCTAGTTCAGAAAACTGGCTTTTGCAAAAGTGCACTTTCAGTCTCATGGGTTTCAATGGTGCTTGATCGAGGTTGTGAGATTTCGATCAAGCAACATAGACCCATACATATATATATATATATATATATCGCACACCAAATCAGCGAACCACAGAACATCAAGACCAACGCACTGCACTTTCTAATCCGTGAAACGTCACAATGCCCAAAGTTCACAACGCTGACATACTGCTGTACATGCACTGGTGCCCACCTAATTGTTCTGATATTGTAAATTCACTCAGAGCTACGCAAACAACAGGTAAATTATGGGTTTGAAGTTTTAAGATAATTTACTTGCTGCAAGGATTGTTGATGGAGATCATAGTACAATGCGGATCAGGATATTTGGCCATTTCCCCACTGTAGTGCAATCTTGGAGTTGGTATATATAAGTTTCTAGGGGTGTCTGGGGCATAGCCCCCCCTGCAAAAAACATTGTGAAATGTATAGCAGTCCATTTAGTGGTTATTTTTAATTGTTTTGTAACATTTTTAAGTGTTTAAGTTGGCACATGCATAGTTGTGTTTCAGTGTTGTCAACATTTGGCATTGTAAATTTTCATTGATTGAATTGAATACTTTGGCATATTAGTCTCACCGTTCTGTAGTTTGCTGATCTGCTATGCAATGAATTGAAGTAGATCCATGTGCGTGTGTATATGTGTGTGTGTGTATATATATATATATATATATATATATAT
The DNA here is from genome assembly GCF_019279795.1 of Protopterus annectens. Classification (NCBI taxonomy): domain Eukaryota; kingdom Metazoa; phylum Chordata; order Ceratodontiformes; family Protopteridae; genus Protopterus; species Protopterus annectens. The sequence goes on from NC_056741.1 coordinate 30,648,541, forward strand.
ATATATATATATATATATATATATATATACTTTTGTTTATTAAAAAATCACTTTTTTGAAAAACAGAAAGCCAGCTGAACCCACTTTAGCAAAAGTGCACCTAAACGAAAGTGTACTTTCATGAACACTGATTCACCAAATCAGAAAAAAAAGAAACTCACTAAAAACACATTTTTGCAGTGGGCAAACCCTCCTATACTCCAACACCCCACCACTTATATATACTAAATCTGAGATCACACTATAGTGGGGAAAAGGATATATTTCCTAATCCCCAGTTTACCATACTTCACTTAATAGGTGTTCACAAAAGTGCACTTTCATTTAAGTGCACTTTCTGTGGGTTCAACCTTCTGTTTTTCGAAAAAGTGATTTTTTGATAAACAGAAGTAGACAAATATATATCTACAGCATATATATAGGCAGTGGCGGCTCATGCTATTGGGCTGCAGGACAGCAGCCCCCCCAGCTGTAAAACAAAACAAAAAATAAAATAAAATAAAAAAGAAAAGAAAAGAAAAAAAATAAAAACAAACGTGAGTCGCAGAACATCATGCATGTGCACTCGCTGCATTTCCCATTATCTGGACTGCTGGTGACCAGTCTGGAGCATGCTCACAGAATCCAGACTGTCTCACCAGCAGTCTAGATTAGGAAGACAGCATTCAGCAGCAATATCCCAGAAGTCTATGCAGTTACAACTGCATAGACTAGAAGGGGATTGGATTGCAATGTCCACAGGCTGGGTAGCACCCAGCTTGCTCTGCTCTCATGGGAAGGACTTGCTTTTGGCTTGGGCTTTGGGATGTTACAGACAATTGGGGGAAGGACTTGCTCTCATTTTACGGATGTTTGGAACTACAGGAAGGAATATTTGGACTTCTCTCATTTTATTTTAAGGTATGGAACTGTGTATGTGTGTGTGTGTGTGTGTGTGTGTGTGTGTGTGTGTGTGTGTGTGTGTGTGTATGTGTGTGTGTGTGCGCGTGTGTGTGTGTGTGTGTGTGTGTGTGTGTGTGTGTGTGTGTGTGTGTGTGTGTGTGTGTGTGTGTGTGTGTGTGTGTAATGCCCCAGTTGCTATATGGTGGTGGGTAGAGAAAAAAATGTGCAGATTTTTGTCTCATATTTGTTCTGTTCCTCATAAAATCTGTGGTTTCTGCACTTTTGTGTCTTTGCACAGTCAGTAGTGCAGTGGTAGCATTGTTGCCTGACAACTACAGGTTTTTTGGTTTGATTCTTGACTGTGGAGTCTGCATGTCCTCCCTGTGTTTCTGCTGAAAATTGGCTTTTGTTCCAAGTCAGACTTTCCTGGTTAACAAATGTTAAATAAATAAAAATGACAAGTATTTGAGTTTCAGACTTTGTATTCTTCAGAAAGTATGTGGTAACACAAAACCTTTTATTCTAGTAATTTTCTAAGTTTATAAGATGGATATTTGAAATGTGCCCCTATTTTTGAGACTGTATTCCCCCATTATTGGCTTCATCCAGGTTTTTTGTGCTAAGGTTGAGAGCTATGGTAAGAACTGAATTCATTGAAAATGTTTGGGGGCTGTATTCCCCCATTACTGGCTTTGTCCAGGTATTGTTTGCTAAGAGGTTGACAGCTATGGCGAGAACTGAATTCACTGAATATGTTTGGGGGCTGTATTCCCCCATTATTGGCTTTGTGCACGTGTTTTGTTCTAAGAGGTTGACAACTATGGTGAGACCTGAATTCACTAAATGGTAGCCTTTTAAGTTTCAGTCTTCTTCTCTTTCACAAAATAACTCATTTGGTATAGTGGTATGTTACTCTAACTGTTTTGCACATGGTTCTGGGTCCAAAACTTTGAAGTGAAATGTATGGTGGTAACATAATATTTTATTTTAGCAACCCTCTAACATTATACAAGCAATGTTTAAAATGTGTCCCTGGTTTTTGGGCTTTTGTCCCCTCCCCAATAAATTTTGGCTTTTTCCAGATTTCTTGTGCTGTGAAGTTCAGACATACAGCTGAGTGCTGAGTAGACTTTGCATTTGTTTACTGGGATGGTCCAATTGGGACAGTGCCCATTTTCAGCGAAGGCCCAGGGAGAAAACCTCCACCATAGTAACAAGGGCAAAAAATATCCCCCCCTCTTAGGAGTAGGATTAAATAAACCCACTGACGTCAATAAGTGAAGTCAATAACATCAGTACCTGAACAACATCAATACTCCAAAGCTTGTATACTAAAATTTGGTCCTTATGTGAATGAAGTCAAACAGATCATTAACACTAATTGGAATATCATCACTAGTGATGAAAGTATTAAAGACAAAGTTAGTGACAAACAGCTTTATGTTTTCAAAACTGGTATTAACTTAAAGAGGATTATTGAGATGAAATCCAAAAACAATACAAGATTAAATACTACATTGAACAGGACAGGAACTAGGAAATGTGGTCACTGTTCCCAATGCTGTTACATTTTAGAAGATGAGGGTACAACACTTCAAAATTGTATTAAAAGCAGGATCATGTTTTGCCATGGTAACTGTCAAACACAACATATTATTTATTTGGCGCTGTGTTGTACTTGCCCTTGTTACTATGTGGGCAAAACTGATCGTAGGCTAAGGAACAGAATTTATGACCACATATACTGCATAAGGAAACAAGATTTGAATAATGCCCTCTATCGACACTTAGCTAACAGTGTCAATTGCAGTAATTTCAAATTTGCCATTTTGGAGGTAGTTTTACCCAGTCCTAGAGGTGGTAACATCAAGGCTTTAGTGGGAGAAAAAGAAATAAAATGGCAACTGAAGCTAAATGCTACTAGGTTACCAGGACTTAATGATGTCATCCCCACTAAGCCTCTTATTAGAGTATGAAGTACTACTTCGGACCTCACCCCTTTATGCTAAGGGAAAATGTATTACAAAGTACAAAGGTTGCACCACTATATGTATGACATTTATTAGTGGATTTATGATTTTGTTTTTATGTAGGACATGTAATATTGATTTAGTATACATTAGCAATTTGATATATGTACAGTTCAATGATAGAATTTTTTAGAATATACTTTTATATACTTTTACATGCATATATTATTTATACACCATGTGGTATATACTATCAAATTCATTTTTATGTATTTTTTAATCAGTATTATATTGTCGTTGGACTATGTACGGGTATACATGGTGTTTCACTTCATTTTTACACTTGATCACAGTTATGACTGTTTTATACAAGGGTTATATGTATTTTAATATTGACTTTACACTGTCAGTTGTTTTAAATTTCTTAATTGAATAATTATTTCATTAGCATAAGGTTTTGGCGGGTTTTCAACTATATAATGAGTGTATTTTACTTAGTTTAGTGTTCTGATGAAGTCTATATACTTAGATGAAAGCGCTTAACCTACATTTGTATCCTGTTTTTACCAACAATAAAGCAGTGCATTTTGAGTGATTTGTGGCTTGTCTTTGGATTTTTTCTTGAATTTGGTTATTGGTGCCGACATCCAAGGATTTATTTTTCATTATTTGTTTTCTTGTCAATTCTAGTTGGGTGAGAAATCATTTGAGTAAAACCATGGCGGCTTAGGTAGTTATGAGGACTGTCAGAGTTACATGTCATCAAGTCTGTGTTAAGGTCTCCTGCAATAATGGTTTCCTGTGATATGGCTTTTGAGACATTTATATTTGTGAAGGAGATAGCAGACCCAGTCTTTTTGGACCTGAGGAGGGCATCTTGGTTGATTCCTGCAGAGGTAAAGGCATTTAGTAGAAGTGAATGATCCAAAAGATCTAACGCTTTTATTAGATCAAAGAAAGTTGACTGTTTAAAGCAGGAGTGTCCAACCCGCGGCCCGCAGGCCGCATGCGGCCCTCAGAGCTCTTCCATCCGGCCCGCGACCCTTAAATTTAAATTTAAATTTAATTTCACTTTTTTTCCGTGTGTTTACACGTCCGCGTAGTTTTGCTGTTCTGCGCATGCGCCAACTTTCTTTTTTTTACGTTTTTTTCATACCAGCGTCTTTCCGCTGGTATGCGCATGCGCGAAAACACCGTTCGGGCATTTTTTATATTACTACTGGTAAAGAAAAGCTGCAGGAAGGAGCGAGATCGTAGCACCGTAGAGAGAGGATTTATTTTATTATTTTAATTAATTTCGTTGTGTACACACCGACTACACTACAACAAAGGTAAGTTAAGTATTTTGCTCCCTTAGAACTAGCTAGGTAAGGAAAATTATTTGAGTTACATCACGTACATCACTTACTATAAAGTCCTGGAATATTTTGTTGGTTGACCATGATGCACATGAATTACTGTTATGCATGATTTCTTAGGATTAGAACTTAGAGAATATATTGGTTTATAGTCATTTTAAATCTCCTCCCTTCATTTCTTCTAGCCTTTAACATCTCCAGGCACTGACGTTTGTAATAGATAATGCTAGCTATCATTTCATTGCCTCTCTAATTTGAAGCAAATTAATGGCATCGTGTTTACAGTTGCTTGAACCTATAACTATTGCACTGACAGAGTGGTTTATAGTATTTCTGGTTCTTGTAAACTATTGTATACTGAGGAGATACAAAGTATGTGTAATGTTAGAATGGAGGGATATATTAGAAATATTAGGAATTAATATAATTTTAGCCCCATTCAAGATCACTTTTGTATTGTAATAGTCAGCCTATTGGTTTGAAAGTCACTACTTCAGAAAAAGTTATGTTAATTTGAGATCTGGCAAGGATATGGAACAGTTGTCATAATAGAGTCTTTTTATATACTTAAATATAATACATTAGCTCCTGGTTGACATAACTTATCTAATATATACGGTTGAGTTAATTAACTATGGATTTCTACTGTTCCTTGGCTCTCAGAGGAGATTCATTCAGGTTTGTATGTTTGCTGTTTTAATAGGTTTAGTTTTTCTACATATGGCTCTTGTTTCAGTGTGATTTTATCCACCCAAAAAAGGTTGCTTGCTGAGGTACCATGAAAATAAACAGTATTTACTTGGATTTTTTCTTATTATTTTACTATTTATTTTATTTGCTTGCAGTTGTGATATTTATTTAAATAAAAAAATTGCTGTATACAGTAATCTTGATGGCTACAATTTTGCACAGAAAGGTTACAAGTGCTGAAAAACATTTGCTAAAACAGAAGTTATTATGTAGTTTCCATGGCTAACATTTAGAAATTATGGATACTTTATTAAAAAAAGCTAATTTGTGGTGACAATCTGAAATAAATACTGTTATGTGCAAAATCCCAGTAAATGAACATCTACAGCAGAACGTAAATATCACTCTCTTCTTGCAGTCAAAGTTCTGTGACGAAGCAGTGTCTTCTTTTTTATGTTAGACAACAGATGTGCATAGCTTGGTTAATGTTCTCTGGTGGTGGATAGATGGAGGAGTGGGTATTAAGTTTTTCTTAAAAGAAAAGACTTCGGTTAAACACATTCTGAGTCAACCACTCTCCGCTGGCTGCTCACCCATCCCTGGGGGAAGGGAGATTTAAGCTGTTCACATGGCTGACACCTGGCAGGAGCACTACATGTCTATTCTGTGGAGCTTTAGTCTATCGATCCATTACTACTGTGTGCAATTACATTGTAAGCAAAAGAAAACTCTCAGAAGGAAGCTATATAGTGGAACTTGGAAGAACCACCGCAGGAGAGGTGTGCTGCACTAGGGGGAAAGAGTATAGGCCACCCCCAGTGGGCAAACAACTGGCCTGCTCTCTACCATCTGATTCTTGCTGCAAACAGCTGAGCTCATGGGGAAATCCTGGGTAGGACTGAAAGGGGCACAGGACTGCTGCCTGCCTGAGAATCCCCAGCTTCTGCTACCAGGGCAATGTGGAATTTCAGGTTTTAGTGCTGTGTGCTGGTCTGAGACATGTTAGGAACTCTCATAAATGCTATATGGCACGGATGAGGGCTAAACAGAACATAATCCATGTTTATTTTATTTAGGCACCTCACATCACAGGACATCAAGGTCTTTGCTCTTAGAAACAGGTTTCTGTTAGATAACAGGGATGTATTAAGCAGAAAGATAACCATTTAAGTATGGACTCTGAATGGCTGTTTAGAAAAAAATAGTGCAGATATCACAGCCATAAACACAGTGCATTTAGGTGTAGAATTGCTATATATAAGCATTTTAGTAGAAAGGTAAATGTGGCTCCTCCTTGCTATCTACCATCCCTTCAGTGCCAAAAGTAATGAGACAACGGTTCACCTGCTTAATGGGTTTATTAACTTTGTTAAAAGAAAACATTTACTCGTAAAAAGTTATATACTTACCATAACGCTCTGTCTATGTTGCCCATTTTCATTCTTCCTCAACCTTTTGGTTTGGATCTGATCCTCAGATGAAACTCTGCAATTTTTTTAGCTTGTGGACACCAAAACACCTCAAGTTCCTCCCTTACCCATAGTCATGTAGTCTGATGTGATAGGCATGAATGCATTTTGAGGTTTAGACTTCCAGCACTGAGTAGCATTACCCTCAGATTTTGCTGGCTTGTACCTGTTAAGGTGGTGAATTTGTCATTTGAACCTTGCCTAAAAAAAGGCACTATACTAGAGGCCTCTGTTTAACTGCAGTTTAACAAAGTAGTTATCTATTGTATTCAAATATTATGCATTTATTAATTTATTTATATTTATTATTTTTTTTTTTTTTTTTTTTTGCTCTTAAGTTAATGTGAGACTTTTTTTTTTTTTTTTTTGGTCCTCACCTGCTGTTTGCCCCCACACCATTTTTGTTGACTCAATGCGGCCCTTGCAACTGAAAAGGTTGGACACCCCTGGTTTAAAGCCTCTGTGTAGCCAGTTCCTTCTCTAACTCAAAGTAGGTTTTTAATAGTGCATCCTCAGCACTCCATTTTGATCTACCACTCACTGTTTTTATAAATACCTTTACCATTATCCTTCACTGCATGTCTATACTTTTGTGTACTGATGATTTAGTAATATAGATCTCTGATGCATCACCAGAAAGCTTTGCACAACACTTACTTGACATCACAAAGCAAACAACTAATTTAGTTGCTAGGATTCAGCCTTAATATGCAAGAAACTGGAGGCATGTTTTTTTGGATCTACAAAGCATCTGTCTCAGATCCCTAATACTAATCTCTATGCTCAGCTTTTGGTAGCTGACTACTCTGTCCAACATTTTAAACTAAGTTTGCTTATGGCGTATCCATCCTTTCACTTTTAGAACCTGTATTGTCACCACAACTACTAAAGGTAATGGTATGCCTACAATGTGTCACAGAGCCATACAGTTATGTTGGTGTGAAAGAATAAAGCCCTTGACTATGACCAAGGTGACCCAAGTTGGATTATCAGTTTGATTGCCTTCTGGAGTTGGCATGGGGTGGATAAGCATGCCAGTCATTGTGGTAGATAGTGGAATGGACCATCCAATGCCACAATCCTTCAAAACAGAGGTGACATCTCAAAGGATAGCCAAGCTGGTTTTCAGGAGAAAAGCCAGAAATATGGCAGTTGTCATTTCAGCTGCTTAGCTGCATCCACTCATAAGAAGGAAATTGTGGCTTCTCCAGTGACAAAGGTCAATTCTCACCTGCCCAGGGAAAGGGTTAGGGCTATGTTATATAAAGATAAATAGATCGATAGATAGATGATAGATAGCGACAGATATATCTATGTCTATGGGTCTACTGCTTTCGGTCTAATTACATTTAGTCAAAAATTATTTCAAGCAGCCCACTTTACCAAAAATACATTTCACTGAAAACCCATTTGGTCGAATTCCATTTGGTCAAAAATGGAATATAGCCCCTGCCCCACTGCAGTGCGACCCTGGAGTGAGAATATAAAGTGAGGGGGGTTCCCATTATATGCATGTGTATCCATTAAAAATACATTGAAACATATAACGTGAGTAAAAACTAGTTGCAAAATGTGGGGTGCTTCACCCCCCCCCCACACCCCACTTACTTTATATTCTCACCCCAGGGTCGCACTGCAGTGGGGCAGGGGCTATATTCAATTTTCGACCAAATGGAATTCGACCAAAATGAGCTTTCAATCAAATGAGCTTTCAGTGAAGTGGGCTGCCTGAAATGATTTTGGACCAAATGTAATTCAACCAAAAACAGTAGACCCATATATATATAATATATATATATATATATATATATATATATATATATATATATATATATATATATATATATATATATATATATATATATATATATATATATATATATATATATATATATATTTTTTTTTTTTACTCCATTCTATCCCTTACACATCATAAGTATTTCTAATCCACCCAAAATTGAATTCTCACCATCTCAGGTTGTTCAGAACCTATTATCATTGTTAGCTATAATCATACTGTAACACTGCTTACAATACATAAACTTGATTTTGTAAATATTAGACTAGAGCCATAGATCAGAGATTTCTAACTCATTGTACCGCTTCTAATGATCCTGCTTATACAATCACTTTGTATAATTCTATATTACATCACAGTAATTCTTATTGACTTTGTACTGATTTTTGTTTTTGTTTGATAATGATTCTATTGATTTTATTGATTATATTACTTTCTGTTGTGTTTGATATGTCTGTACTTGGAGATTTTCTCCCTGGGTCTCCATTGAAAAAGGGCTCATCTCGGCCAAATGGACTCTAACAGTTAACAAACTACAAATAAATAGATATGCATAGATGGGTTTATGTCAGATGATTGTGTTTTCAGAAGCTCAAACTTCACATGGTTGAGACCATATGTTTGACTTTCCAGAAACTTAAAGCATTAGTATGGGGATGATGGTACAGTGCAGATTAGGGAATTTACATATTCCTCACTGTATTATGATTTTGGAGTTAGTATATATATATATATATAATTTGTAGGGGGTGCAGGGGGCAAGCCCCCCCCCCAAAAAAAATAGATTTTTGTTTTTTGTTTTGTTCAAGTTTTCAGAAAGTCAAACAGATGGACTCAACCATTAGAAGTTCAAGTTTCTGAAAACTAAATCTTCCGACAATCTCATGCAGATATACAGAAATATGTGTGTGTGTGTGTGTGTGTGTGTGTGTGTGTGTGTGTGTGTGTGTGTGTGTGTGTGTGTGTGTGTGTGTGTGTGCTTGTGTGTGTGTCCTCATTATTGGATGTTGACGAGGCACAGACCAGTGCTAAGGCTGTTGGTATGACAGTCTTCCCTTTCCTGAAGAACATCAAGGACCGCATCCTTGGGGTTCAAATGGGTATTGCCCACTAAGGCGAGGTTTGATGATCAGAGGCATGGTGGCACAAAATTGGGTATCTCTTAACCCATGAAGGGAGAAACCCTAGAAATTTAACATGTTTTCTTATAGGTTCATAGGTGTGAACTAGGCTAATGACCCTGGAGCCTTTACAAGCCTAGCCCATAGGGTTACCCTGGCATCATGCCACCCGACCTTAGTTCCCAGTACCTCTATCGAGTAGAGCCACTGGAGTGATTCCTGAGGTGAATTTTCTATTTCCCATCGACTCATCAAGATTTTTCTTGAAGAGGGTCAGTGAGGTGCTCTGCTTGACATGTATGGGAAGTCTGTTCCATAGCATGGGCAGTCTCTGGGTTATGAACCTGTCCCTCCAGCATGTTCTGTTGAATGTGGTAATGAGGTTGAGGTCTCTGGAGTGTGTGGTGTGCAGGGATTGGGGTTTCTTTAGATGTAGCATTTCTAACAGAGCTGGGTCAGATATGGCTTTCTAAGTTAAGCAGAGATCGCCTCTAGGTAGGCGATATGAGATGGAGAACAGTTGGAGTTTTTTGAGTCTGTCCATATAGGACAAGTGTTTAAGACCTAGGATCCTCTTTGTGAGGCACTTACGCAGCTTATCCAGTTGTTGCAGGTGTCAAGTGAGGTAAATGCCAAATGGGGCATTGTACTGGATGATTGGCCTAATGAGGGAAGAGTAGAGGGAGACAATGACCTCTTTCTTCCTTAATGAAAAACCCTTAGTAATGAAATGTGCCACATAGAAGGACTTTCTGACCACAGTGGCAATGTGATGGTCAAAAGAGAGGTTGCTGTCAACCTGTGTTTCCAGATCTCTTATAACAACTTCTGTGACCATTGGACTACCATTGATGTGGTAATTCATGGGAACCAGGTTTTTCACAAAGGGTATGGCGACACATTTTTTGACATTGAGCTTAAGGCCATGGTTCTGACACCAGTTGTTGGTTTCAGTGAGGCCTTCCTGTAGGATGTCAACATCACTTGGGGGAGTTAATAATAGCTCCCAACTTGCAATCATCTGCAAACTTTGTCAGCCAGAGTCCTTTCATGTTGGCCTGGACTTCAGAGAGGTAGATACCAAACAGGAGAGGACCCAGGACTGAACCCTGGGAGGAGTTAATGACTGGTGTAGAGCAACAGTCGCCCATGTTAGTAATGACCTGGTCAAGGATGTTGCTACCTCTAGTGGGGATAAGGACGAGCTGGTCCAGGGTATTAGAATTAATGAATTCCAGGAAACACTGGACAAGTGTATTGGTAAATGAGTGGATTTCCCAGTTAATGGAGGGGTAGTTGAAGTCAACCAGTATGAGAGTGTTAGGTTGGTCCCTAATATTCTCCAGGGTGTTTAGGAACATAGAGTGTGAGTCTTGGAACACGGTTGGTGACCTATAGTAGGCTACAATCTGAATTGCTGTCTTACCCAGTGTTAGCTGCACCTGAAGTATCTCTGATGTGTTATGTTGGGCTACCAGTCTGGAGGTGTGTGCATCCTTTGTGAATATGGAAACACCACCGCCTTTAAAGCTGCAGTCCAAGTTCTGGGGCCGAAGGGTGTGGAATGAGTTATAGCCTGGTAGTGCAGGGGTGCTTTCTGGTGCCTCAAACCAGGTCTCTGTTACAGCACAAATGTCGATGTTCTCCATTTTAAGGAGTGCTTCGAGTGAGTGCATTTTGAGATTTAGACTTCTAGCATTGAGCAGCATGGCCCTCAGACTGCATTTGCTTGTAGCTGTTACAGTTGTAATTTGGTCTTTAGAGTACTGCCTAAAAAAGGCACTATAGATGTGGGATGAGACTTGGCCAGTATCCAGAAGCCGCGGGGTGACAGATGCAGGCCATCTCTGGCAAAGCATCAAGGATGGATCCCCTTAGAATGACACCAGAAACTTATCCAATTGTTGAAATCAATCATTTTCTGCTTGCACTGTAGTATCATTGTGGGTGATGGTAGGATACTGCTCAGGGCTAGGGTCATATCCGCCTGGGCTATATAATCCGAAAGCTTCTCCATGTCTCTTTTCATGTAGTCCAAGGAGGTACGTCTCAGGTCATTCACACCCACATGTACAATGACAGAGTCATATTTGTACCTGTTGTTGAAGGACCTGAGTGCATGCGTTATGTGGTGGATCCTGGCACCTGACAGGCACCTGACTGTTACTTTCTTCTTATTCAGCCTAGTAATTGGGACATCAGTGCGCCTCACTATCGAGTCACCTATGACCAGTGAGTGGGACATCAGTGTGCCTCACTATCGAGTCACCTATGACTAGTGTGTTGGTCATGCTGTTTTGCCTTAGGGGCTTTGGTTGAGTGGCACACTGTTTGGGAGAGTTATGTGTCTCTTGATTAGTGTTGTGTTGTGGTGATCGAGTGTGTTGCTGCCTCAGAAGTCTCTGCTGTTCGGTTAGATTTTTTATTGAGAGCCTCCATGAAGGTGGGTGTATGGTTTGTGTCTTTATGTGAAGGCAGTGCTGGTGTGTGTTCTGGAGGGGTATGTGTTCCATGTGGTGTGCTGCAAGTGTTGACCTTCTCCTCTTGACCAGTTATTATGGTCTTGGCTGGAGAATGCATGGCTTCCAATTTGGATATGTAAGTGCATCTCTCACAAGTCTGAGTGTTTAGAGGTAAGAGGAGAGGGTTGTCGGTGTACATGAGGCAGTTGCTACATTGCCTCAGGATGCCGAAGGTCACCAGATTAATTGGAAAAAGCACAGGGAACTGACCTTTAGACATGCCTGGAGGGGTGGGCATTAATAATAAGTACTGGAGCTGTTTCCTTGTAGAACATTTAGTGCTGGTAGCACTTTTGTGTGCTGCAATAATTGCTACAAAAAATTTGGTAAAGTGCTATACTAATAAGTTAGTAAATGTGCAGGAGAGGAGAGAACTAGCAGATAAAAGGGTAAAATTGAAGAGCAGACTTTGGCACTGCTCAAAAAGGTGGGAAACAAGCGCAAACATGGGCTTTTAAACCAGAAAGTTGAAAGAGATGGAAAAACTGCCCAAACGGCCAATAAGCTACAATTTCTGGGCCAGAAACCACTTCTCTTGTGGTAGATAGGCTACCTAGTGCTTACCACCCCCACGGATAAGCTAGAAGGCTTCCCTCCAACACAGAAAGGCTTAGGGGGCTCAGAAGCATACATACAGTCCTGGATACAGCAAATCTGTATCTGGACTAGACTAGTTACAGAAAAGGGGGGAAAAGGACAAACGCGGGCTTTTAAACCAGAAAGTTGAAAGTGAAGGAAAAACTGCCCAAATGGCCAATAAACTACAATTTCTGGGCCAGAAACCACTCCTCTTGTGGTAGATAGGCTACCTAGTGCTTACCACTCCCACTGACAAGCTAGGAGGCTTCCCTCCAACACAGAAAGGCTTGGAAGGGCTCAGCCTCTTACAAACAGTCCTGGCTACAGCAAATCTGTATCTGGACTAGACTAGTACAGGAAAGGCGGGAAACAAGTGCAAATGTAGGCTTTTAAACCAGAAAGTTGAAAGAGATGGGAAAAAACTGCCCAAACAGCTAATAAACGACAATTCCTGAGCCAGGAAACATTCCTCTTCTGGTAGCTTACCACTCCCACTGATAAGCTAGAAGGCTTTCCTCCAACACAGAAAGGCTTGGGCGGCTCAGAAGCTTACAAACATTCCTGGATACAGATCACAAAGTATGCCATTCCACTGCTCATTGCTAACTTTTAAAGCAGCTGCAATAGGTTTCAAGTCCTTAAATGCTTGCAGGTTTATTGTGCAATTTGCTTGTACAGGATGCCATTCCTCAAACTCTGAAACTTTGCCCATAGTTCACAAAACTAACATTTCCCCATGCTCCCTTCTAAAGCTCTTTACCTACAGCACTATTCCACTCTAGACTCCCTCCTCAGCATGGAATTTCAGCACTCAGCCTGCACCTGCATATCTTCAGCTCTTTAAATTTACTATCCCATAGCTGTACACCAGAATGCATCATCAAAGCTTTCCCTCATGAGGGTCCCAACTATGGAACTCTCTATCCTTGACTGTTATACAGAGATTTTCATTTTTGTTTTCAAAGTTTAAATACACTTTCATCATCCACAGTCAGGCAAAAGCTGTGCGTAGTCAGAGCAGTAGCTAGCTAAATTTGCACACTGGGCAGTTTTCAGCTCACAAACTCATTCATTCATTTAAGGTGAATCGGTCATGTTCTGAAGCAAGTTTTATGTAACAAACCTTATACTTCTCTTTTGCCATATGCAATACCAAATGATATAATTTTTGTTGCAAAATGTACGCTGTTTCTTTATTTTGTTGATAAGGATGCCTCCCCTTATTTTTTTTCTTAGAGCTGGAAATACCTGCCATGACATCACAACAGACTGAACCCAGACTACCTCACTACCTAAATGTACAGACTGATCTGTTTTCATGTCAAGTGCATGCGTAGTAGTTTTTTACTTCTTAGAAAGAAACATTATCAACTAGTTCATGTAGGTGGAACACTCAGATCGAAAATTATCATGAGATTATGCTATAATAATCCCCAATGTATGTTTGTAACTCCTTCTATAAATAGGTAAATTGCAGCTTACCCATAATACCTTGCAGGTGTACCAAAATCATTGCCCAGTACCTACCAATACATCATTTTGTGGGTGTGGTTACAGGGAAAAACAGTAAATAGCGAAACAAAACCCACTATAATCTTCATATTTTGCAAAACCTCTTCCACCTTCAACATGGGGAGTATGATGGAAAATAAAATTAATTGTAGAACAAAGATGTTTCCAAAGGTGCCGATGCAGTTTATAAACTTCGCAATTGTGACTGTAATAATGAATGAATAAGTAGAATCCTGAACGGTAATCCTCTCTGAATGTTTGCAATGTATCGCTATACTCCATTTCTGCATTGTTAATGGGATTACACCTCATTACCAGCTTTTGCCCAGGGCAGCCACCTCTGTTTGCCCCACTCTAGCAATGGTTCATTCTATAGTTGAACGTAATGTGATCCTTTGCATTTACTTTCCTGACCAAAATGCATATCAGCGCTGCTACTGACTTCGTGATTCTGTAAACTCAGTAGATTACACACACTGAAGTATGCACTGTCTATATATATATATATATATATATATATATATATATATATATATATATGGGTCTACTTTGAAAGACCGAATGTGCATTTCACCGACACCCAGTATCCAAAGACTAAATGTGCGAAATATCTCTTTACCGAAAGTTGATATCAGCGAATTTCACATGGCCGACAGAAATACTACACTATTAGCACTTCTTAATATAGTTTGTTAAATAAATATATAAATAGGGATATCCCTTTATGAATTCACGTAAAGAAACACATAATGATGGCGGAAATTTTGGAAATTGGACCAGGGATTCTGGGAAATATAGTGAGACTGTTGAAAGTTTGATTTGTATATTATTGCCAGAACGTATATGATGAACTTTATGGCAATTCCTTAAGAGCAAGCATAAGTAAACGGTCTGGCAGAACATCTTGTATGTTTGCAACCATTTCTTTACGAATATATAATCGTTTTGTTACAATTATAGCACAGTAGTGCAGGATATTATTTTATCTTTCAAAGACGTCACTGCAAACTAAGTGGATATTGATCTAGATTCTTTTTATACTCTTTTTTCAAAAATAGTAATTATTTTTATGTCATTTTCTAACAAAGTTATATTTGTTCCACTGTTTCTTTTTCGTTCTCTCCCTGCCTCAGTGTCCATGAAACGCACAGCTCTTGTCTGTTCCACGTAGCCCTTTCCTTCTTTCAGGAGACATCAGCCAACCAGAAGAAAGAGAGGCACTGTAACTCATCTTTGCCAAGGGATTTTATAAAAGTCTAGGGTTTTTTGTGGTTTTTAATGCCCTAATGCCTCTGTGCAGGGTCCACTATGCATTGGGTGTCACTACAGGACTGTCACTTGTTTCCGTGGCTACCATAACTTTTCGTGGTGCCTTTGACAGCAAAGAATGTTTATAAAAAACATGATTTAAACTGGCAAAATTCCACATAAGCAAATTCATATAAAGTCCCACAGATTACCCTCAGTATAATATTTATTTATTTTGTTAGTTATATTTTGCTTACAGAGATTGACCTTCTGGGAAAAGTCAACATTCAGAGGGGGCACAGGGAACAAAGAAAGACAAATAAGCAAAATAAATAAATAAAACAAAACATACACAAGATTTTATAAAAAAGCAAGAAAATGCAATATGAAAAAATATGCAATGATTCCACAGATAAAAGAACATAGCATGTTATACATATAAACATGACATAAAATGAATAAACAGAATGCATGGAACAAATTAAAAAGTTGCAATAAATGGCATTGTTTGCACTCTTTAAACACTGTTTTGTTATAAAGACATAAATGCTGTTACAGAAGCTGCTGCTGTCAAATTTTAATGACTTAGAAGTTTTGTAAATCTTTAATTCACTCATGTTATGAACTACTATCTTTTACCCATTTTACATTTGTCTGTCTCTCTTTCACTGTACTGCATACATAAGAAAAAGTATTTGTATTTGCTCACCTATTACCTAATAGAGATATATTAAGGAATTCCATAGCTGTATTTCAGCTGACAAAAGGGAGCTGATTAGGCAAAGACATACCTACTTATTTACCCTGCATACAAGAAACTTCCAGTTACACACTTCAATGTTTTGGTCTAAATAGAAGAAAAAAATGTCTGCAGTACTTCCATTTCAAAAGACTGGGTGAAAGAAACACCCCACTCAGATAAAAGAAAGCACTTGTTTGAAAATGTCATCTCTTAGTGTACCAGTTATATCATTTATATAGTTTTTCTTACCTCACGTTCAAGTTCTAACTCCAATTAAAAAAAAAATTGCTGATTCTCCTTAAAACAAAATAAAATCTTAACTTCTCTAAAGGACAACATGCTAACTTGTATCTCTTTTTTCTACCAAACAATTTGAATAAAGTGCATTTCTCCAAATTTAAATGCATGTTCATGCTGTCCTCCTGAACTTGCAGAGACTGCTGCATTCCTATAATATCGTTTGCCAAAATACTGAAATCATCAGCATAAAGTCTCTTAGGAGAAATAATCAGACCTCAGTGCTGTATTTTAATGTAAGTCCTGAGTTATGTAAGACATTGTTGGATAATACGAACAGGAATGGGATACGTAAGCACCCTTGATTCAGTACCATGCCCCCCCCTGAAGTTCTGCCTAACTAATCATTAGCATTGCTTTCTACATATTAATGCCTACTGTTCTTTGTCGCATTTGCCAGTTGTATCTGACAATGAAGTCCCCCTTTGTATACTCATCTATTCATTCCATACAACAGTTCTTTTTTATTGGCTTGGTCAGTGGCCATTCTTGGCCGATCTTTCTTTGAGATGCTGTGGTGAGATCTAAATGGAGAACAGGGAGCCATCAAGCAGGCAGCCAGGAAGGGTAGATGTTTTTCTCCTGACCATTGAAGTATTATGCCAACAGCATAATGCATTTCTCCTGCAATAGTGACAGCAGTATATCACGCTTGCTTCTGTACACAGCCCCAATGAAACCAATATTGCATAAATGTTCAGCTTGTTGGGCCAACGAGTCCCACTCCTTCAGATTCCTTTAATGTCCATAGTCCACTTATTGATGTTGGCATTGCATGGGCCCAAGCTGTCATCTCCTCCCACAGGACAGACAAGCTAGTACCAACCACTCGCTCCCATCTCCCATAGCACGTACTTCTCTTCATGGGTGAGTAACTGAATTGAACATAGGTCATTTGGGTCCCAGGCAAGGCTATATCTGTCTGTAATGTAGAGACAGCATAACCATCTAAGTAAGTAACAACTTGCAGTAGGCAGCCATGCATGCCTAAAATTCTCCATAACCTAGACAGTCCTAGTCAAATGCCTCTCCAATACCCACTGCTACAGAATTTTGTTTTCTAAGCCCTGCCTTTGCCAGAAATATTCCTTTAAGATAATTAATTTGCAATTTCACCCCCCCACCCATTGCAGTATAAATCTTGAAGTACAATAAAAAGTGAATTAATGGATAGCACTATTGCATCACGCAAGACGTTTCCCAGTTCAATTCTCTGCTGGGCTGCCTTCTGTGGGAAGTTTGCTTGTCCTCCTTGAGTTTGCATGTTTTTTCTCCTGGTGTTCTAGATTCCTCACACTTTCAAAAGACATGAATCAAGTGGCTTAGATAGTTTAAGTTGGAACAAATCCTGTAACTTGTTCGTTATTCGTTTCTTTATCAGTTTTAAATGGAACCCTACCTTCAACTTAGCAGTTTACATAGCAGGCTTCTATAATCTACAGTTTGGAGTTCCAAAACGTTTCAGAATCTATACCTGTTCCTCACCTGTTAATCAGTTAAGAACTACACATTTCTCCCAGAACTTAGAATTCCAGTTCTCAGTCCTATTTCTATCACAAGGTCACTGTATAACCCAAAAAACACTGTCAGCATCCCCAAACTATCATTCACTACATTTCCATCTTTTAGGAAAATGCGCCTTCATAAATGCATTTGTCTTCATATGCCTAGCATTCAAAAAGGGGCATATAACTTCCATTACACCTTCAATTACACATTAATACTTCTGCGTAAAAATGTAAAACTTTTCCAGATAATATTTTATTTTTGTTTTCATTTTTGTAAAACTCTACCAACACCATGCCTATAACAACACAGCTCATCTTCTGCCTGGTTGTGCTTCTTGAAACCTGAACCCTTTCTCTGCCCTTCACTAACGGCAACCCTTCTTTTCATAGTTTCACTTTTAAACTCATCCACTTAAATCACTCATTGTAAAAATGTTGCACTGATTTATGATTAACTCACAATTGTCATAACATCTTAACAAAGAAAAAAAATGTTGTGAGATATAGGCTCAGAGCTTTACATTTGCCTGGATCAATAGGAACATAGGATCAACACTAGGAAAATGATCACAGAGATTACAGGTTCATAGATTAGTACTAGGCTAACTACAGTTAATGCTCTTCCAACCTTTAGACCTAATGTTTAATACTGTATTCTC
Organism: Protopterus annectens; assembly: GCF_019279795.1. Classification (NCBI taxonomy): domain Eukaryota; kingdom Metazoa; phylum Chordata; order Ceratodontiformes; family Protopteridae; genus Protopterus; species Protopterus annectens. Next base: position 30,666,896 of record NC_056741.1, read on the forward strand.
CAGATGCCTGTTGCAAAAGTAGCTACAACCTCATTTATAAACCAATAATAGTTCTTACCCATAATAATTCAATCCCATTCTATAACGTCTCCTCTAAAAAAACATGAATGAAATTAATAATTCCATTGTAGCTCATGCCAAATTAGGAGCCCACACACCATGAGCATTTATGGTTGCCGTGTTAACCATAACTTGGTGGTGTTACTAAGGAATTGCACTTCACAGATGGGCTGTCTCTTAGCCTCTTCAGAGATGGGCTGTCTGTTAGCCTCCTATCTTACTTTCTTTGGTCATTTCAGCCCCAAGTTTAATCTCATCTGCTGTCATATTATCAGAACCAGTGTCATTTCCTCTAGAAACGTTAACCTCCTTTTCTGAATGACTTAAACCATGAAACTTACAATTATTTTCTGTAATCAATGTAATTTTATTGCAAATTCTCTGAGAATGCTAGGCCTGTCTTTTTGACCACTGTCAACTGTCTTTGTTCATCTCTCTTGCTGTTTTCCTTTTGTTCAGTAAAATGAGTCAAATAAAACTATCTTACCCTGCCCTGCACCTGTAAGTCAGGTTGTTACTCACAGCAATTCTCAAAAGTGCATTACTATTTTTTAATGTGGAACACAACCTGCTAGAGGACAATGGAGAAGGGTGTCCTGCCAGTCCATAATATGAGCATTAAATCAATCACAATTTTTGCATATTTAATAGTTCATATCAGTAGCTTTGTTTATCTTTCTCTACAGAGAACAAAGTCCTTGTACCTGTACTACAAAACAAAAACATTCGTTATGAGTTTAATCACATCCTCTTAACACTTCAGAAGTAATTCCATTTCCCTAGTCCCTGTCCATAAACCCACATCATCTTTCAGTTTTTGCAAAAGTGACATGAGTTGACAGTATGGGTGGGAAGTTGACATGATGGTTAAGGTGTTTACCTTATAAACACAGGGTACAAAGTTTGATTCTCACAAGGGGTAAATGGCTAGCCTTAAAATGGCCCACAGGGGCAGTTAGCCTATTACTAACCTATGATCTTAACCAAGCTTCCAAGATCTTGGGGTCAGCAGATTCACTTCTATACTGAACTCTAATCATTCTCCACCGAATTTGCCATTAAGCGATAATCAATTGTCTCTTCATGCAAAACTTGAGGGTACTCATTCTAAAATCATAAAAAAAAGAAAGTAGGTCCAAAGGCTAATATCACAAAAAGTTAATTTGCAATTTCAAATCCTAGTTTCCTTCAGTCACATGTTTCATACAAAATATCTGTGGGTGATTTGTTACATCTGGAATATTTATTCACAATGGAATTACACAGCGGGGTGCTTGAAATTATAGAATTATGCAGCAGAGTGTTTGAGATTATGGAATTACGCAGCAAGGTTCTTGAGATTAAAGAATTACACAGCAGGGTGCTTGAAATTATGGAGTAGAAGAATATATTGCTGTGCCAAGCCTTTATTTAATACTACGGAAAATAGGAAATGAGGTCACATTACATTTGTAGAAACGTTCCACAAGAAATCCCACTTTTCTTGGAGAGCAGCCATGTGAAGCAATTCTGTAACAGTGGCCTCAGAGACACTGGGTGTGTGAACTTCCACAGTGGTCAGCTCCATTTGTAAACTCATTTAGAAAATCCACTGCCACTTTGTTCATAATAGCAAATCACCAAGAAGCTGAAATAGACAGCTGGTTATCTGCCATTAATGAATCAGCCTAGCTAACATCCTTCCATCTTACATCCCCAGTAGAACTCTCAGATCTGAACATCAAAACCTGATTGCTACCAACAAACCTAAAAGTCCTGCTGGCCAACTTCTATTCTCTTTCACTATTGGCAAGGCTTGGAACTCTCTCCCTTCCTCTCTAAGAATTATAGCAAACTCTGAAAATTTCAAAACTCAGCTTTTCAAACATCTGTCCACTAAATGGAAATGCACCTGTCTTCACCCCACCTAAAAACTATACAAGAACACACAGATATCCTACCTAGAGTGTATGAAGGTGAGGCAGTGCATATAGTCTACCCCACCTAAAAACTATCCAAGAACACACCGATATCCTACCTAGAGTGTACCCTAGCACTAAAAATATCCTACAGCTATTTATCCTTGAACCCCTTTGTGCAAATATTGTAAATAGATTCACAGTTTAAAATGAATGCATGCAAAAAGTCTTCTTAACTCTCTTTTCTATTTGCATATATAATGCATTTTCCCAAATTACTCTATAAGAATAGCTTTATAATTGTATAACCCTTTAGAAAATCTTTAGTGAATTTGTTTTTGACTATTTGTAATAATGAATGTTCTTACTGTACAAACTGGTCACCACCATGTATCATTTATATTTTTCATATTTTTGTAATTTGTATTTTTGGAGCTTTTCTCCTCGGGCCTCCACTGAAAAAGGGTCCTCAGGGCCCTGTGGACCTCCCTGGTAACCAAATTGGAAATAAATAAATAAATAATTCACAATAACATGTTACATACATCAGTTCTGCCTACATCTTTCTGTAATGCAGGCCACCCTAAGTCCTTCTGACCCCTGTTCTAGAGAGTATGGCAATATTCTAGTGTCCTTCCCAAGTAGTTAACATAAATACCACATTGAGCCTTCCCAGAAGACAAGCCATATGTCTAAAGTGGCTAACCAAGTAACACAATATAAGTAAGCAGGCATGTAATTAAATAAATGGGGTGAAAGCATGAAAAAATGGCCAAGAATGTAGCTAAGATTGGAACAAAGTTCCAAAGTTTTCAGTAAAGGGCAGAAAATGCCTTAATGTCACAAGAAGTAAAGGGTTGCTAGATTCTTAATGAAGTGAAAAACATTTCTACATCTCGGGGACATATTACAAAACTAAAGACTCTGCTTTGTTTGTGAGGGGAAACTGGTTCATTCTGAGAAGCTTAACACTGTTCTCTTTTTGAAGGATGTATCTTTCTGGTTATGGATAACCCGTTTGTTTTCGGAAGTGTTTAAAACATCTTGCATATTAAATAGTTAAACCTAACTGGTGCACACTGGCATACCTCATACTCTACAGACACAGAAAAAGGTAAAGAGACCCTTGAAAAGTAGGTGCATCTGGCTATAAATATGGGCCTCCATTTAGTATAAAGTGTGAATATCAAAACAGTGCACAACTCTTCCTGCTTCCTACAAGAATGTGGGATTCTACTCAGAAAATGTTTATAAAACATAGTAAAATAAGAAAAATATAAGTACACTAGCAAAGAGACCGTCTAAAATGTTTAAACTGCATTGCAAAATTCTACCACATAAGGTTATTTATTTTTGCTTCTGACGTGGGTCCTCCAAGTTATTAGAGCAAGAAGAATGTTGACTATGTAATGTGTTTTTTCTGTACTAGACAATTTAAAAAAAAAAACACGTCTGATAAAGGGGGCGGGGTTCAGAAAATTGTGTGAAGAGGTAAAGCAATCTTGAAAATATGGACATACCTCCAAAAATAGGGACATCCTGTGCAGGGGCAAATCAGGCCTGAAAATCAAAGCATTCCTTCAAAATAGGGATAGCTGAGAGGTCTGCTCATTGGTAAGACTAAAAAGTCTTCTGTAATGTAAATGTAAACTATCATTCCCTAGCTCTGTACAGTACTTCTAGAAGTTTCTCAGTTATTCAGCTTTGCCTCACTGCTTTTCTTCTTTTTACTGTTCACTTCAAATTAGGATTTCATATTACAGTTGAAAACTCATTTAAGGCATTTGAGTTCTTTTTTTTCAAGTTAAAATAGTGTTTTACAGCAATGATCAGACCTGTGATATGATGTTATAAATCTTCAAGTTTTATTAAATAAGTTATATACATTCTGTGTGCAGGTAATGAAGTTAGCTGCAATAATGATCATTTTATATTCAAAGACAGGAATACATAGTCATATTATACGATTATTATCCAATCAATCTGCTATCACAAGTTGATAATATTTCCTTCATATGGACATTGATTTAAAGACCAAAAATAAATGAAAGTGAATTTACTCTCAGGGCTGAGCTTCTGCTATTTCCATGAACACAGTCAGACAAAATTAAGCTATATCAGTGAAATCAGTTTACATATAAAGCAGACATGCATCTGGCACACACATCAGTTTTGACAAATAGTAGACTAATGTAGAATGCAAGGTGTTTAAACTTGTTTGGGATGCTGAAAACATCAGCACCGAATGATTTTGTCTCCATAAAGCTGAGGATTTATTAATGCATTTAGTAACAGCAACCAGCAATCAGTTAAAGTCATACAACATAAACACATCTGGGAAATACATTTCCTTCAGGAATAATTATGTTTTTTAACTTTCAGGAACATTGCTAAGCATAATCTCATTGTACTCTCACTATATAACTTATGAAAGCCTCATTTAATATCCGCCATTGTCCTCGATATCACATTGTATTATTTTCTAAACCATACTGCTCTGAGCTATCTCAAATTGTAACCCGATTTCAGAAATTTTCCTACGTTGTTGAAAGTGCACTTAGTTTTATACTCCCTTTAAACCTAACATTGTGCTTACTACTATGTTATATTTTCCATTAATTTTTTTACTTTATCTATATCTTTCTATCAATCATGTTTGTACACCTAATTAAACATATATTCTTGTCTGTGCATTTTTTAAAATACATTTTCAATGTTTCTGGAGTTTCATCTAGGGCCTCCGTTGAAGAGAGGAATGATTGCATCTCATTTGTATTATCCTGGTAAACAAATGTCGACTAAATATTTTATAAAATATTCAATCTCAGTTTTCAAAATGAATATATATATATATATATATATATATATATGTGTGTGTGTGTATATATATATATATATATATATATATATATATATATATATATATATATATATATATATATATATATATGTGTGTGTGTGTGTGTGTGTGTGTGTGTGTATGCATGCAAGTTCCCGTGGATGACATCCACTGTTACACATTACTAACACCATTAACATTAACAGTAACAAAAACTGCTAAAAGGGCATCAGTTTGCAAAATTTGGTGCACTTTACCTTTTTGTTAATTGTATTTCTCATTCCTGTTATTTATTACGAAGGACATTCACTGTTTTGCTTTCAGAATTTCTGTAGCTGATTCCCCTTTGCATGTCATTCTTCATGAAAGAACAGAATCTGAGCAAAATTGCATCAAGTATTATATACTGTTATAGTTTTCTTGAACACAATACCAGTTATAGTAGTTAAAGGAGGAAATGCACTTTATTCAGTATCTAGTTCAGTTATCACATATGTTAAATTTAATTATTCATTAACCAAGTAAATTCATTACACATAAGTGGTTTTTTCAAGGTTCGCTCAGGAACACTGACTAGGTGGCTGGCTTGAAAACAAACAGTTTGCAAGCAAATACAGAGGGCATCAATCCTAGGAATTTTATATATTTATTCTTTGTAGATGAGGTAACTCACTTTAGGCTAGTGGCCTCTTATCAGGGAAGTCTTGCGGTATTATTTGTACTGCAGGGGAAATTTGGTCAAGGCACCATTGAAATTCTCTTACTCTTTTTATTAGGTGATATGAGATCTTTTCCATCTACCTGAACTACCCCCATCATCAACTCAAGCAGATGTGACCCCAGTTTAACATCTCATCTGAAGAACAGCACACTCAGGACTGCTACACCCCCCTTATCCTGCACATCAATTTGAAAATTAATTAATCTAATCACTTGAAGTGGGAGCAGAACCCACAGCATTCTGATCTTCCAGTACCAAAGGCAACTGTGTTACCTATTGTGTGAGGGGGGGACTGTTAAGATGTCATATCCTTAAATGTTGTAACTAAAATAAAAGTATTGTATGTATTCATAGTAGGTTCATCAGACATACGTACACAAGCAATCTAATCCTATGCATGAATGTAGATGGGAGAAATTAAAAGAGAAGGTTGACTTTCAGAAAAAGTATGTGTGTGTGTGTGTGTGGGGGGGGGGGGGGGTCACTTTAAACTGGATAATGTGCCAGAATGGAATACACACCACTGCAGCGTGCCAGTCAATGTGTAGAACACCCTAATTCTACACTATGCTTGTAGGGTGCCATGTTTCTTAGTTCATAAGTTATGAGCTTCCACAAGTAGAAATCCCCAGGAATTGGTAATTGAGACTTTAGGACAGAAGCACTGACAATTACCAAAAAGAAGAAAATTAAAATAGCTGCAAATTTTAACTGTTAATGAGGTGCAAATATTCTTGCAGTTTTACTAACACAGCGGTAACACCTGAGATAAGTAGATGTTTACTATACTGCATAGCAAACAAAAATACTACCGTACAGTCTACTGTTTACCAGAATATTGCCAGCTGATACTTTCATTGGTCTTATTTTAAATGTTTTATTTAACATGTTTTTAATATATATATCTATAACATGGTGAGACATGTTCTGGAGGGGCTGCCACCCCCTGAAAGTTCTCTGAAGCACTACTCTATTTCCTGAATTACTGCTGTCAATTAAATATAACCCCACGGGGGGAATATATATATATATATATATATATATATATATATATATATATATATATATATATATATATATTGTTTTAAAATGCATCAGTGTTTCTTCTGTGATATAAAACAGGAATGAAAGATTCTCAATATGAAAACACAAATGTATTACTTCATATCTAAAGTCTTTCAAATATACAGGAATAAAATAATACTGGAGTGCATGCATATAACCAAAGAAATTATTGAAAAAAAAATGCTGGAAAAAGGAATAACTAAACACTATTTTATTAAATAAAGAGGCCTTCCGTACTCAAAGGATTCTTCAGATGAAACTCTAGTGGGAACGCTCGCATCTTACCTGAATAACATTTGATTTTCTAGTTTTTTGCTGCTACTTCCTTTTTTTTTTCTTTTGCTGCAACTCAGCTCCACTACTGTCATTGGATGGAGGTCATCAGACCCATCCTACCTGGTTTCAAACCCATTCATTCTCCTGCTTCAACTGCCACGTCATCACCACTGATGGAGGAAGCACTGACTGGAGAGGCCATCATTCGGGCAGCAGTGGAAGGGTATAGATTTTTCACTTAGGTTCCTAGCCTACCTGCCAATGACTGATTTAAATGTTCCCCTCTGTGAGGGCTTTCAGTGCCTTCTCAGATGTTTGCACACTTTTTACATGCCCAATGAAAGCTGCAGATTAATTGCGGCACAGTGCCATGGTCACGTCCCTGGCTCCACTATGAGTTGATAAATCGCAATCTCCTGAACCTCTACACCCCCCTTAGTTTCTTAATTTTGAATTATCTTCTGTTTTCTTCCTCTCCCCTTAACAATCAAACAAACAAATTACAGTTTATTCAGCTGCTCTTACTGTAACTGTGATCTACTTACTTTATTTATTTTGCTTTGCTATGTGCTCTTATTCTGCTGCATTTATTACTGCTTGTTATTACCCTGATTACATTTATCTGCTGTTCTACACATCTTAGTTTTGGTTTTAGTGCTTGTACTTCAGCCCAGTTATTTTATATTTAAGAAGTTTTTTGTGGTCTACACTCTTGTGGACAAACCCTTATCAAAACCCTCTCTCCATATGTCCGCCAAGTATTCAGAACACTATGTCTGGACAATTCTCGTCAGTTTCTCCTCACAGTCTGGTCGACATGGACATACTGAGACAGTGTAGCAACTGCCTCATGTTCACTGACATTTCTCTTCTCCTAGCACATAATACTTCTACTTGCAACAAATGCATCAGTAACCTGGAACCCATGATCTCTTGCATCACAGTTAGCACTCCTGACAAACAGGAGATTGCTAGCACAAACACTACACCACTCAAATCACATAGCTAACCACAATATACACCCACCTATGCAGAGGTCCACAATAAAAACTTACCTAAACAGCAAAGATCACCAAAACAGTCACAAATATTCCACACCCAACACCAAGCACATCAAAAACAGCAGATAACACACCAGTGCCTCACAAACATAGCCCATAAGGCATAACAATAAACTAACACAGCCCATAAGGCATAAAATAAACCAAACATACTAGTCATTGGTGATTCATTTGTGAGACACACTGATGTTCCCCTCACCAGGCTAGACAAGGAGAAGATCATGGTCAGCTGTCTCTTAGATGCCAGAATCTACCACATCCCTCATGCCCTTAAGTCTCTCCACAACAGGTACAAGTATGACTCTGTCATTGTCCATGCTGGTGTGAATGACTTGAGATGTACCTCCCTGGAATATGAAGAAAGACATGATTGAGCTCTCAGAGTATGCGTCCCAGGCAGGTATGACCCAGCCCTAAGCAGCATCCTACCTTCACTAAGAATGATACCACAACAGCAACAAAACATAATTGAATTCAATAACTGGCTTAGGTTCTAGCATCTTTCCAAGGGGATCCAGTATCTGTCTGCCTGGGATGACATGGCTGACAGGTCTCGATGCTTTGCCAGAAATGGCCTCCAACTGTCACCCCTGGGATTCCGGATCTTGGCCAAGGCTCCTGCCTCCCCATTGTGCCCTTTTTAAGCTATGTCCCAAAGACAAATCTTCCAACATAAAAGATCTGTCAAAAAGCAAATTGAAGGTTATCCTGCTTAACACTAGGAGCCTTATTCTGAAAATGCACTCACTGGAGGCTCTCCTTGCACTAGAAGATGCCGATGTCTGTGTGGTCATGGAAACTTGGTTCAGGGCTGCAGAAAGCACCCCTGCCTTACCAGGTATACCTCATTCCACACATTCTGACCCCAAAATGAGATTGGGAAGACTAAGTGTGGTGGAGTCTCTATCTTCATTAAGGACAGGCACACAGCCAGACTGATTTGCCAGCATGATGCACTGGAATTACTCCAGGTGCAACTGACAGTTGGCATGACACTCATCCAAGTTATAGGCAGCTAAGAAAGGTATAGACCCCCCTCCATGACTCAGGATGCCCACTCCTCCTAACTGGACCTACTTGACTCAATCAAGGTACCCCCTAACACCATGATCCTTAGTGACTTCAACTACCCCACCATAGACTGGCTGAACTTTTCCTGCACTAATGCATTCACCCAATGATTCCTTGACTTCACCAGTTGTAATGCATTAGACAAGCTTGCCTCATCCCCCATAAGGAGAGATAACATTCTGGACTTGGTTCTCTCCAACATGGGTGACTGCTGCACCACTCCCATAGTATGTTCTTCCATGGTGAGATCAACTCATCGGTCTGTCTCATTCGAAGTTTATCTCCCAGTCCCCCAGCCATAACCAGGCTAAAAATACTTCTCAAAAGCTGGCTACAACCTTCTAAGGGAGGTTATCAGTAGCTTCACACCACCGCTTCCCTCAGAGGATGCAGACAACTATGCTGCAGTATACAAGCACCTGTACAACTGCATGGACTCAGCCATAACCAACAGAACTACAACCTGCTCCTCAAGGAAACACAAACCTGTCTGGTGGACATCCTCTTTCAACAGACTTTACAACCAAAGGAAGAAACTGTTGTTCAAGGGTAAAAAGGAACACATTCCAAATTGGAAAAACTCCCTCCTTGGCCTCAACAAGCAAATCAGATCACTAGTGAAAACCTCCAAAGCCAATTGTGATTTGAAACTAGCCTCTGAAACAAAGGGAAACCACAAAGCCTTCTTTAGTTATGTCAGGAACCTCCAAGGCAAAGACCAGGTTTGTTCTGAATTAGTACTTAATGGTACCACTTACACTGATCTTGTTGCCTTAGCCAACCTGCTAGCAGATAGGTTCAGTGCAAACTTCACCCCCACTATCCACCCCCAAAGGCCCATTCTACATCCCAGATACTTGTCCTACACCTCATAGCTCCATAGATAAAGTGTTAAAGACTCTATCCAAGGCAAAGAACACAGCTTCCATGGGACCTGATAGCATCCCAGACTGTATTCTGCACCATTTCCAACAAGAACTAGCTTCACCATTGAGCACCCTATTCGACCACAACCTCAGTAAAGGCTTCATTCCAGCAGAGTGGATAGTTGCCATTTTCATCCCCTTGCACAAAGGTGGTGCCACTACTGACCTTGGAAGCTATCACCCAATTAGCTTGACAAGTCTGATCTGTAAAGCCATGGAGCATATTATTATGGATCTCATAAACAAGCACATAGGCAATCTCCAAACACTTGACCCACTCCAGTTCAGATTCATCAAGACCAGATCTTGCCTGCTGAACCTGGGTGACTTTTTTGAGACTGTCACCAAGGCCCTGGATGAGGGAAAGGCAGTACATGCAACCTACCATGACTAGGCCAAGGACTTTGACACAATCCCCCACTCAGGCATCATCAAAAAGCTAACACAACTTGAAGTAAATCCCTATCTCATCAGGTGGGTGGCTAACTGGCTCGCCAATAGGACCCACAATGTCAAAATAGGTGCCCCCACCTCTGGCAGAAGATCTGTCACTAGTGGTGTTCCCCAGGGATCTCTCCTGGGTCCCCTACTATTTGGCATCTACTTCTCAGAGGTCCAGGCAAAGACAAAAGGCCTGTGACTGACCAGGTTTGCAGATGACTGTAAGTCAGGTGCTGTCACTGACTCCCTAGATGATGTTATCATACTGCAAGAGGGTCTCGCAGCAACAAGTGACTGGTGCTAAAGTCACAGCCTTAAGTTAAACACAAAAAAAGTTAACATACTATTCAGCAAAAACACTGCCCCTACTGATTACCACATCAACGGTAACCCCCTAAGCACACAACCTTTGGTGAGAGACCTGAGTACTCAGACTGACAACAATCTCACATTCAACCATCATATAGCGGCAGTGGTCAGAAAAGCCTTTTAATTGGTTCATTTCATAAGTAGAAGGATTGCATCCAGAAAAAAAGGAGGTTGTTACCTCTCTGTACTCCTCCCTCATTGGCCAGTAATTGAGTATAACACTCCATTTGCTATGTACCTCTCCAAACACCTACACCAACTAGAAAGGCCACAAAAATACCTCGCAATGAGAATCCATGGCCTCCAACACCTGTCCTGTGCAGACAGGCTTAAATCACTATCACTCTATTTGGTATCGTACAGATTGCTCAGAGGTGATCTATGTCTCACCTACAAGGTAATATTTGACCCTGCCCTACTAGAGATGCTCCATATCTGTAAGACTAACTCCTTGTGCATTACCCACTTGAAAGGCCTAAATCTAATATGTGACATCAACAAAACCTGCTGTAGAGACAGATTTGTCTCCCAGAGGCTGCCTCATCTCTGGAACAGACTTCCCATGCATGTAAAACAGAGTACCTTGCTGACCCTCTTCAAGCACAACCTTGATGGGTGGATGGGAAAACACAAATTTGTGTCAGGGGTTCCACCTGTGTCCCTCACTGACAGGGGTGACAGGTGAGGACTGAGGTTTCCTTTTTGGTGATAAACTCTTGGCTAGGCTTGTAAGGGCCCCAGGGCCATTAGCCTAGTAACCTCCTATGATTCTATGAACAATGCACTGAAAATACCCCCCCGAACACTGTTTTCAATGATTTTTTGCAAATGATGTTGCAGCTCCGCTTCCCCCACCCCATCATACCCCCTAACTAATATAATCAACTCCACAGCCACACTACAAGGGGGAAGGGGATAATAAGCCAGAAATGGTATTTCTTGCATGCATGATTCCCCGACAATATATTTTGATGGAAATGCTGGAGTTGTTGTGAATCAAATCTCAGTGAGGTGAGGCTCAGAGACCTGCCACACATTTCATTCTCTCTCTCTTTCTCTCTTACTCTTTCTCTTTCTTTCTCTCTCTCTAGTACATGCTGCCATTGCAGTAGCCTGGGCAACCCTCATCCCTCAAGATAGGGGAGCTGGCATTAGTTTTTAAGTCTCAGCCTCCTTTATTGTCTCTTGCAGTCAATCCTGGATCATAGGTTCATAGGTAGGTGCTAGGCTATCCACCCAAGGGCATTTATAAGCCTAGCCAGAATGTGTTGGCTTTCGCTGCCCCCTTAGATTAGTTTCCTGTGTCTCTGTCTGGCAGAGCCACTGAAGTGATCCCTGGGGTAATCTTTCTGTTTCCCATCCACTCATCAAGGGTTCTTTTGAAGAGTGTTAGTGAGGAGCTCTGCCTAATGTAGATTGGAATCTTGTTCCAAAGCATGGGAAGTCTCTGGGACAGGAATCTATCCCTCCAGCACGTCCTATTTATTGTTGTGGTGAGGTTTAGATCCCTAGAGCTTGTGGCTCAAGGGGATAAGGTTTTCTTTAGGTGGAGCATGTCCATCAATTCTGGGTTGGACATGGCCTTGTATGTCAAGCAGAGATCACCTCTGAGTAGGCGGTAAGCAACCGAGTACAGCTGGAGTTTCTTCAGTCGAGCTGCATAGGGCATCTGTTAGAGGCCAGTGATCCTCTTGGTGAGGTACTTCTGTGGTCTTTCCAGCTGTTGTAGGTGTCTTGTAAGGTACATCCCAAATGGGGCGTTGTACTCTATGATGGTTCTGATGAGTAATGAGTAGAGAGGCACAATGACCTCTTTTGATCTGGATGCGAACCCTTTTGTGATTAGGTGGGCCATGTAGAAGGATTTTCTAACCAGTTTGGCAATGTGATTATCAAAGGTGAGATTACTATCTATTTGGGTCCCCAGATCCCTTATTATGTCTTCTGTATTTAGGGGACTACCACCTATGTGGTAGTTTGCAGGTACTTTGTTTTTTCCAAAGGGGATGACTATGCACTTTTGGTATTTAGCTTGAGGCCATGATTTTGATACCAGGTATCTGTCTCAGTGAGACCCTTTTGGAGGATGTCTGTGTCAGCCAGAGAGTCAATTATAGCTCCTAGTTTGCAATAGTCTGCTAACTTGGTCAGCCATAGTCCTCCTGTGTTTGTTGTACCTCTGAGAAGTATATGCTGAACAGGAAATGTCCCAGGACTGAGCTCTGGGGAGCACCACTTGTAACCGGTTTAGAGTCGGACATAGCTCCTGCAACTATCACCATGTGGGTTCTGTCCGTGAGCCAGTTGGCAACCCATCTTGTGACGTAGGGGTTTATGTTCTGGCTGGTGAGCATGTCTAGAATACCAGAATGGGAAATGGTGTCGAAGGACTATGCCATGTCTACGTAGACTGTGTGAACTACCTTTCCCTCATCTATAGCCTTGGTAACTGTCTCAAAGAAGTCCACCAGGTTTAGGAGGCATGATCTGCCATTAACAAAGCCGAACTGGGTAGGGTCCAGTGTTTGGAGGTTCCCTATGTCTCTGTTAATGAGTTCCATGATGATGCGCTCCATAGCCTTGCAGACCAAGCTAGTCAGGCTTATAGGATGATAGTTCCCGGGGTCTGTTGTGGCTCCACCTTTGTGGAGTGGAATAACTGTTGCTGTGCACCACTCTATGGGTACATAGCCTGTGGAGAGACTGAGTTTGAACAGTGTGTTTAGGTGAGGAGTTAGTTCGTCTTTGAGCTTGTGTAGGATGCAGCCTGGGACACCACCTAGTCCCATTGATGTTGTGTTTTTGGCTTTGGAGAGGGCTGTTTTAACCTGAGTGTCTGTGATTTCAGGGACTCTACATTCTTCAGGTATGGTTATGGGCCCTTTTGGGGGTAAGAGGAGGGTGAAGTTTGCGCTGAACCTGTCTGCCAGAATGTTGGTAATATCGGTCGGTTCAATGTATTTTGTGCCATTCGGCACTAACTCCAAGCAGATCTGAGCATTGCCACTTAGATTCTTGACATAGCTAAAGAATGCCTTGTGGTTATCTTTGGAGTCCTTGGCAATTTTTCTTTCGAAGCTCGCCTTGGATGATTTTATGTGGGATCGTAGTTTCTTGCTGATACTGATCAGGGATGTCTTCCCTTCTTGGGATTTTACTCTTTTCTGTACTAGTTTCCTCCTTCTATTGTATAGCTTGTTTATGGCAGGAGTCCACCCAACTATTTTTCTTTTCTTGGAAGAGTGAGTCTTGGTTTTGCTTGGGATGGCATGATCCATGCATTATTGTAGGTGCCCATAGAATGCATTAATAAAGGATTTTGCAGCTTGGACAGCGTTATCCTTCAGCATGAGGGCTTTGAAACTTTCCACCTCAGTCTTAAGTAACATGAAGTTTGCTTTTGAAAAGTTTTTCATGGTGGTTTCCTTGTCCAGGGGTGGGGGCGGAATGTGGATATCCAAAGTGATTTGTTTATGGTCAGATCTAACCAGTGAGGGGTTGACCTCCGGTATGTAATACCGGTCGCCCATTTTGGTGATGACCAGTTCCAATATGTTGTCACCTCTGTTGGGAGGGCAGACCAGTTGAACCAGGGCATTTGAGTTTATAAATTCTAGGAAATGTTGGGCAAGGGAGTTAGTACTTGAGTGGTTCTCCCAGTTAATGTTTGGGTATTACCCAATATTAGGGTGTTTGGTAGGACCATTATGTTTCCCAGTGTTTCCAGAAAAATGGAATGGGGGACCTGGGACATGGTGGGTGATCTCTAGCAAGCTACAATTTGAATTGCAGTTTTTCCCATTGTTAGTTGCATGTGGATGATCTCTGAAGCATCGTGCTGTGCCACTAACCTGGAGGTGTGGGTATCCTTAATGAATATGGATACGCCCCTGCCTTTTGTGTTTCAGTTCAGGTTCTGTGGCCAAAATGTATGGTATGAGTTGTAGCCTGGTAGTGCTGGGGTGCTATCTGGAGCCTTAAACCAGGTTTCTGTTACTGCACATATATCGATTTTCTCCATACTGAGGAGTGCCTCGAGTGCGTGCATTTTGAGGTTTAGACTTCTGGCATTGAGTAGCATTACCCTCAGTTTTTTGTTACTTGTGCTATTTATGGTGATGGGTTTGTCTTTTGAGCCTTGCCTAAAAAAGGCACTATAGAGGTGGCAAGAGCCTTGGCCAGTATTCAAAAGCCTAAGGGTGACAGGTGCAAGCTGTCTCTAGGGAAGCAGCGTGGCTTGTCGAGCATGTCATCCCAGGCAGACAGACACTGGATCCTGTTTGAATGACACCAGAAACTTAGCCAATTGTTGAAATCAAGATTTTTTTCTTTTTGCCGTGGTATCATTATTGGTGAGAGCAGGATGCTACTCAGGGTCAGGGTCATACCAGCCTGGGCTACATGATCAGAAAGCTCTTCCATGTCTCTTTTCATGTAGTCCAGGGAGGTACGGCTTAGGTCATTCATACCAATATGGACAATGACAGAGTCATATTTGTACTTGTTCTGGAGTGACCTGAGTGCTTGTGTTATGTGGCTGATCCTGGCACCCGACAGGCAGCTAACAGTAACCTTCTCCTTATTCAGCCTAGTGAGTGGGATGTCAGTGTGCCTGACTATAGAGTCACCTATTACTAGTATGTTGGGTATCTTATTTTGCCTTAAGGGCTGTGATTGCATGGCACACTGGTTTTGTGATGTATGTGTTTCATGGTTTGTGTTGGGGGGTGTAGGTTGCTTGGATGTTTGCTTTGGTGGTCTCTGCTGCTTTTGCAGATTTTTATTTAGAGCCTCCGAGTATGTTTTCATGTATGTATGTGAGTTTTTTGTCGGTGCTGGTTTAATGGGTCTATGTGAGACTGGTGGTGTGATGCAAGTATTTCCCTTTTCCTCTTGACTGTCTGATCCAGTCTTGGGTTGATAGAGCTTAGCCTCCAGTTTGGCTGTATAATTGTATCTCTTGCATGTATTAGTGTTTGTTGGTAGGAGGAGAGGGTTGTCTGTATACATGACGCAATTGTAACATTGCGTCAAAATGCTCAGATTTACCAGTTGGACTGGAGAGTACACCTGAAACTGCCCTTTGTACATGCCTGGATAGGTACAGTGAACTGTTTTACTGGATGGTTGGTAAGGCTGAATAGAGAGCCTTGTCCTTCTGTACAGTACAGGAGGGTCTTGTGCTAGGGTTTATAAGTGCTTGCTATGAGTTTTGAGCAAGTGCTGGGCTGAGAAATGAATGGCTTGAGTGCTTAAGTTGAAAGCTTGTCTAGTTCCAAGGGAAAAATTGAAGAGGAGGCTTTGTGGAGCCAGGAATAGTTTTACCCTAGCTAAGCAGCGCTGCCCAGTGCACAAAACCAGGCAAATGCGGTATTTATAGCAGGGAAATGAAAGAGATAAAAATTAGCCCAAAATGGCTAATAAACTATTACTTTCTAGGCTGAAACCACTCCTCCAGGGATAGATAGGCTGCTCAAAGCTCCCCTCTCTCACAGGTGAATAGAGAAACTTCCTTCTATCCAACTAAGGTATGGGCAAACAGAGAGATCTGTAACACAGCACTGAATTTAGCAGTAACCTGAAAACTGGACTATACTAGCTTAGAAAGGCGGTAAACAAGCATATACATATATATTTTTTTCAGAAAATAAAGCAGATACAATAAAAAAAAATACTTTAAATGCACAGAAAAGGATACTTATTGTTATATATCACAGATCAGAGTTGTAGACAATACCCCTAGTAATAAAGTAGGAAGAAACACAAATACAGTAAAAGCAGATGAATAAAGTGCAATTTATATATATATATATATATATATATATATATATATATATATATATATATATATATATAAAAAACAACAGAAAAAATGATTTAAACAAGTTACCCAATTAACCAGAAAAAAAGCTCAAAACTGAGCCCTGTTCCAGCAGTCTTCAATCTGACAAGTTCTAACTGCACACTCCTGCTACTAGGGTGCAGAGGAACCTTCTCCAAAAAACGATGGCCTGGATCAGTGCTCAAGTTATACAAACAAAGCTAGATTCAGCAGGCCTGAATCTGGTTTATGCTACAGCAACAAGGTGCACCAATTTCAGAAAGAAACAGTTAAAATAAGCAGGCACAAAAAGCTTGTGACCAGAAATTCTCAGCTCAAAAGAGTAGAATCCAGCCTCTCCTCCCCCAAGAGTGCAGACCACAAACCTTCTGAATGTAGAATAACTGGCCTGAAGCCCAATGCTTAAGCTAGAACTAATACACTTTTAGAATAGCAGACACTGGGCCTTCAATAAGCAATTCTCAGCTTAGAAGGATGTAAGCTATCTGCCATGCCACAACAGTGAAGACCACAAACCTTCTTAATGTAAAACAACCTGTATGAAGCCCAAGTGCTTAAACCACAAGACTTGGAGTAACAGTTGCAATTTAATCAGGCTACGACCAATCAGTAATAAATGCAGCAGAATAAATAAAATTGAGTACTTTTAAGAAAAGCAAAATAAAGTATGAGGAAACACAAATAAAGTAAAAGCAGATGAATAAAGTGCAATTTTTTTGTTAGTAAAGTGCAAGCAGAGAGGAAGGAAGAACCTAAGTGGGTTGTCCTTCTCAAATCTTCTCTCTGTATTAAGTAGAGTGAACACTAGACTCAGAATATGATCTCACTGTACTCGGTTAAGTGAGCAATGAGATGGACCAAGGAGGAGTGCTCTAATACAGACTTACAGGAGTGGCGGGCAATTCCAGAGCCACCAACACTAATACCAACACAAGAACAGGGAAGGTGGGTGGAGAACTAACTGCAGAGAGACATACATCACACTGTTCAATGAAACACACAATTAGGAAACAGAAAAAATGAAAATATAGTACTTTTAAAACTGCAAATTTGTACTTAACAGAAGACTAAAATAAACTACTGCAAGTTTCACTTAACTTCAGCTTCTAATGCAGATGATTGTATCCAAGCAAGTCTCTCAGAAGTTGAGCATAATCTGATTTCTCAAACTTTGTGGCTAGCACTTAAAGGACAGAGGAAGCCCTCTAGGTTATTAAATATCAGATAACAAAGAAGTGATAAAACCTCCACCCCCACCTACAGCAGAGAGGCACACAGCACACTGTTCAATGAAACACACAATTAGGGAAAAGAAAAAATGAAAATACAGTACTTTTAAAACAGCAAGTTTGTACTTAACAGAAGACTAAAATACACTACTGCAAGTTTCACTTAACTCCAGCTTCTAATGCAGATGATTGAATCCAAGCAAGCCTCTCAGAAGTTGAGCATAAAATGATTTCTCAAACTTTGTGGCTAGCACTTAAAGTACAGAGGAAGCTCTCTAGGCCATTTAAAGACACTCTGAACCACTACTCCTTTTCTTGCATTAGGAACCTAAACTCCCTCCTTTTTTTACCCTGCTTACAATAAATTAATTTGGGCCACCAGGTGGCAGACTTGTTCCTTCCAGGCCTTGAAGCCTTCTCCTGACCTGTACTACACCTTTGCTATATACTGTTTATCCACAGACTTGCTATTAAACTGTAGCCCATAACATCTATTTATTTTTGTGGTTAGCTCTCACACACCCTCCAAATAGCTCTATTATCTACTCTTTTAACTTTATTCCAGTACTTAGGATTACCTACCTACTGTAATCCCTTTTTGAACTGATTGTTCTTTTCAGCTCCTTACCTCTCTTATCTCTACCTGCTCCATTCGCCCTGCGGGCTCACTCCGCTCCCTTACCCTACCCCCAATTCCCAACCACCCCTACTGCTCCTAAGCTTATATATTCTCATCACACCCTCTTCCTCTCCAATCCAATCACAACAGTCATCTTGTTAACATTATACATACACCTCTCTCTAATCACCCCTAGTATAACTCCTCCCCTTTAAAGAACACCAGTAAGCTTATTAGTCACTATACAAACACAACCTTTCCAAATCCAACTAAGGCTCCTAATCATTGTCTTCCTCCTAGTTCCTCTAACAGCAACCTACCTGCTAACCCCATATGAACAGTCAAAATATTTACAGCTGAACATCCTTAATGTACAAACAAGTACTATACCTCTAATTAACTCCCCAGAACACATAAATATAACATCTTTACCTAGCTATTTACCTGCTAAATATCACAGACTAACCCATATCAGATACAGCTATCTAAAACCTAAAAAAACTCTTCCCCATTACTTTAACCTCCACAATCCCTTAAACAAACTATTACACCTCTCCTTACTAGATGGGGACATTCATCCTAACTCAGGACCAGGGCAAAAAAACAATCACAGAACCACAAATTCATGTTCCTGCTACCCCAGATATCCATCTAAATATCCCAACCCACTCTATATAGCTCACCTAAATATTCACAGCATAAATAATAAAATTGCCCACCTCCATGCTCTCCTGGATGTTCATTCCTTTGATATACTTTGTTTAACAGAAACATGGCTAAAACCCATTACACAAGATGCTGAAATTATTCAGTCTGGGTACAACATCTTGAGGCAAGACCACAAAGTAAAAAAAGGAGGGGGTGTTGCTATCCTCTATAAGGAAGGGTAACAAATATCTATACTCAATATTGGTTCCTCTGCTTAAAACAATGCAGAAATCATTAGCACCAAACTTCAACTTAATCCCAGCAAATCCCTCAATATAATATGTATCTACCTGCCTGCTGGTAACAACATCACCACTCTGGAAGGTATCTTTGCTGAACTCTCCACAAAAAGTCCCCAAGAGACAATAATTCTTGGAGACTTTAATATAGACTGGAAGGACTGCTCTACTGAATCACCGACCTCCCATATTAACCTTAATGGCTTCTCACAAGCAATTAAATCCCCAACCAGAATTAATAAACCCAATAACAAAGAATCCATCCTAGACTGGATTCTAATAAATAATCACCAACAACTCTATAATGTAGGGACCCTCCCTGACGATGTAAGTGACCATTCTCTCACTGACATAATCAGGCACAGGTCGAGCTCACACAGCCCAACCATATATAAAACAATAAGAAGCAACAGAAACTTTACCCCCAATAACTTCTAAGCTGAACTAAAAGAATGTGATTGGTCACCTATAAAATACTTCCCACTTGATGAAGCAACAAACTACTTTAACTCAAAATTCTTAACAATCCTTAGTCACCATGCACCAAAGCATTCCATCAAAATTAAATCTAAACCCGCCCCATGGCTTAAAAAGAAAACCAGGCAGAAAATTCTACAGAAAAATAAAGTTTGGGCACTATGTAGAACAACTAAATACCCCGTAGACCAACAATTCAGGCAAAAAAGAAATGAGACTAAGAAAGCTATACTCAAAGATAAAAAAAAAATACTTCCACCTCCAACAGACCAACCAAAATAATCCACAAAAGTTCTGGGCTGGCATAAACAGACTGCTTCAACCAGGCCAATCCACAACACCACTCCCTATAGGATCAAATTCCGACAATCCAAAGCAAACTGCTAATGAGACCATCCAAACACTTGCTAATCAACTAGCAGCCAATAGCTCTGCCCTTCCAACCAATACTACTAATTCTCTCCCAACTCTAAACCTGCAACCTGTCCCAACATCCCTCATCTGCAACCTCTTAAGTAAACTAAAACCTACTATCCCCTCAGCTGACCAGCTACCTGCTAAATACCTGCAAAAGGCAGCCAAAGTCATAGCTTATCCTGTATCATTGCTGATAAATAGAACCATACAAGAAAGCACTATTCCCACCATCTGGAAAATCTCCTACATTATCCCCCTACACAAGGGTGGAAACTCCAGAGAATATTCTAACTATTGTCCCATAGCTCTACTTTCCCCATTAGCTAAAATAATGGAAAAGTGCATCCACAGACAGTTACTTGACCATCTACTCCAGAACAATTTACTGGCCAAATCTCAACATGGCTTCAGGCCTTTCCACAGTACAACAACTGCACTCCTATCTTTCACTTACCGCATCAACAAAAACCATAATAACAATCTTCTCTCTTCAGCACTTTTAATCGACCTTTCAAAAGCATTTGACATGGTCAACCACCACTTACTTCTCAATATTCTAAAATCCTTCTCTCTGGACACAAAGACTATAAAATGGTTCCAGTCTTACCTTGATAATAGACAGCAGGCAGTGCTATAGGACAACAACCTCTCACCCCATCTCCCAGTTACCCTAGGTGTTCCTCAGGGCTCTATATTGGGCTCCCTCCTTTTCTCAATATTTATCAATGACCTCAACCTAGCTATTCCTTTAACTAACTGTGTACAAGATACAGATGAATCGACAATAATCTGCTCAGCTAAATCTCAATCCCAACTACATACTCTAACCCAAACAATGATTAATAAAACAGAAAATTGGTTTCTACAATGCTGCCTCCTCTTGAACCCCCAAAAAACAAACTCCTCCTCTTCACTCCTACCCTTAAATCATTTCCAATGAACTTTTCAGTCTTATCCACTAATGGTACACTCATATCTCCTGATCCAACAACTAAACTTCTAGGGGTAACCGTTGATAACAACTTGAACTTTGAAACCCATATCATCAATACCATAAAAACTGTCAACAGGAAACTAGGCTCCCTCTATAGGATAAAACCCTTTCTCTCCCCACTAGCCAGAACCACTATTGCCTTTTCTGACCTTATCTCCACACTTCTTTATGCTTCTTCCATATATACTAACTCATCAAAAAATAACCTTAACAAGCTAGTCAATGCTTACAATAGCATTGCCAGATTTGCTACTGCTTCCTCCTTTAGGACCCATCACTGCCATAATCTGAAACAATTAGGCTGGTTAGAGCTTCTGAATCAGATTCATTTTAAACAACTCACCATTGCGCACAAAACCCTTTTCCAACCTACCAATACCCCAATACTTGCTAGTCTCATTACCCAATATAAGAACCTTTCATCTTTACACTCATCTAATAAACTACTTGTATCAACATGTAAATCTAATAACATGGCAGGAGATGCTCTGTTCTCAAATGAAGTTGGAAAGTATTGGAACCAACTCCCCCATGAACTTACATCACTGTCTTCATTTACACTTTTTAAACACAATCTGAAACTCTATCTTAAAACCCATTGGTTATGTCCCTGTACAAACCCAGACTAATCTCATACTATATCCCAAATACCCTCTCTTAATACCTAATTCCTGCTCTATCTGTGTCTTTTTAGATCAAGGCCTATCCCTGGCAAAAACATATCTTATCCTAATACAGAGAATTTAAAATGCCTAGTTAAATTCTTCTGTATATAATTCTAAAGCATCCTACCTAAGGCAGGCAACAAGTATTGTTTAAACTGTGAGCATTGCTGAACTGTTGAAACTTGAAGTATGCATTTGTTTAGCAATTACTTTTTAGTTACTAATGAAGTCTTGTACATAAAGTCTAAAATATCTTATCTAATGCTTGTAACATGTTTTTGTATAAACAGTGAAGATTCCTGAACTGTTTAAAATTTGTAGTATTTAACTGTATAACAACTAGTACCTGTATGTTAGTAGGCTAGTAATCTCTTGGAGCTTATCTCCCCAGGACTCTACTGAAAATGGACATAAATCCAGTTAGACTATCCCGGTCAACAAATGAAAAATAAATAAAATTAAATTAAATTAAATTAAATATCAGATAACAAAGAAGTGATAAGATCTCCACCCCTCTTATAGCAGAGAGAAACACAGCACACTGTTCAATGAAACACACAATTAGGAAACAGAAAAAATGAAAATACAGTACTTTTAAAACTGCAAGTTTGTACTTAACAGAAGACTAAACTACACTACTGCAAGTTTCACTTAACTTCAGCTTCTAATGCAGATGATTGTATCCAAGCAAATCTCTCAGACGTTGAGCATAAAATGATTTCTCAAACTTTGTGGCTAGCACTTAGGTTCATAGGTTTATAGGTAGGTACAAGGCTATTAGCCCTAGGGCCTATATAAGCCTAGCCAAAAAGGTACCCTGGCTTTTGCCAGCCAAGAAAATTATTTTCCTGTGCTCCTGTAAAGCAGAGTCACAGAAGTGATCCCTGGGGTGATTTTCCTATTTCCCATCCAATCATCAAGATTTTTCTTGAAGAGTGCTAATGAGGAGCTCTGTTTGACATAGATAGGTAGTCTGTTCCAGAGTATGAGAAGTCTCTGGGGCAGGAATCTATCCCTCCAGCATGTTCTGTTTATTGTGGTGACAAGGTTTAGGTCCCTAGAGCTTGTAGCTCAGAGGGATTGGAATTTCTTTAAGTGGAGCATGTCCAACAGCTCTGGGTTTGACACAGCTTTGTATGTTAGGCAGAGATCGCCTCTGAGTAGGCGATATGAGATGGAGTAAAGCTGGAGTTTTTTGAGACGGTCTGCGTAGGGCATCTGTTTGAGGCCAGTAATCCTCTTTGTGAGGTATTTCTGTGGCCTTTCTAGTTGTTGTCTTAAAGTACAGAGGAAGCCCTCTAGGATATTAAATATCAGATAACAAAGAAGTGATAAGACCTCCACCCCCTCTTATAGAAGAGAGACACACAGCACACTGTTCAATGAAACACACAATTAGGAAACAGAAAAAATGAAAATACAGTACTTTTAAAACTGCAAGTTTGTACTTAACAGAAGACTAAAATTCACTACTGTAAGTTTCACTTAGCTTCAGCTTGTAATGCGAATGATTGTATCCAAGCAAGTCTCTAGCACTTAAATGAGAGAGAGAGAGAGAGAGAGAGAGAGAGAGAGAGAGGCAAGGTGTAGTCATGGCTTCATTCCTCTTTACTGTAGAACTCTTTTTTGTCTGTTGATTGTGGGACTCTGCAATTGCTGTAAGTCATTGCTTTAATTTTTCCTTTCTTAGTTTTTGATACTCTACTCAGCAGGAGTCCTGATAATTGGCATGCAACAATACAGAGATAAGATGATCAGCTTTAACAATTGGCTTAAACTTTGGTGTCATTCAAAGGGGATCCAATGTCTGTCTGCCTGGGATGACATGCTGGACAAGCCACGCTGCTTGAGGGCGGCTTGCACCTGTCACCCCTGGGATTCCGGATTTTGGCAAAGGCTCTTGCCACCCCCATAGTGCCTTTTTTAGGCAAGGCTCAAATTCTAAACCTACCACCCTAGAACACAACAAAGAAAAAAAACTAAGGGTAATGCTGCTCAATGCCAGAAGTCTCAACCTCAAGATGCACTTTTCGAGGCCCTTCTCAGTATGGAGAACATCGATGTCTGTGCTGTGACAGAAACTTGGTTCAAGGCTCCTGAGAGCACCCCAGCACTATCAGGTTTTACCTCATATCATGCGTTCCGGCCCCAAAATCCGGACAATACCAAGAAAGGAGGGGGGGTATCCATATTCATCAAGGACACCCACACCTCAAGATTGGTGGCAACGCACGATGCATCGGAAACCATCCAGGTGCAATTAACCATAGGCAAGACTGCTCTGCAATTTGTAGCATGTTACAGGCCACCCTCGCAAACTCAGGAACCTCACATGGCCTTCCTGAAAACACTGGAGGGGATAAATGTATCTCTGAACACCATCATACTAGGTGACTTCAACTACCTTAATATAGAATGGGAACACTACTCAAGCCCAAACACTCTAGCCCAAAAGTTCCTGGAATTCATAAACTCAAATGCCATGGAACAACTAGTCACCATCCCCACAAGCGGAGAAAACATACTTGATCTCATCATCACGAACATGGGAGCACAATGTTCAACACCGGAAGTATACCCCTCACTGGTGAGATCAGATCACAAACTAATCTCGCTGGAGGTCCTCATCCCTCCCCCACCCAAAATAAAAAAGACCACAGTAAAGAACTTCTCGAAAGCCGACTTCACACTTCTAAAGACTAGTGTGGTCTCCTTTAAGGCCCCCGAGCTGGCGGTAAACATTACTCAAACCGCTGAATCACTTACAAATGCCTTCTACCAGCACCTGCAGGGCTGCATGGATCAGGCAATCCCAAGCAAAACAAAGACTCTTTGTACCAAAGGCAAGCGTCCAGTCTGGTGGACCCCAGCCATAAACAAACTCTACAACAAAAGGAGAAAGCTACTACAAGATAGAGCAAAATCCTTAAAAGGTAAGACAACGCTGATCACTATAAGTAAAAAGCTAAGAGCTCTCATAAAATCATCCAAAGCTAATTTTGAGAGAAAAATAGCTAAGGACTCTAAAGACAACCATAAGGCATTCTTTAGCTATGTCAGAAACCTAGGAGGAAACTCCCAGATATGCTCAGAATTAGTTCAAAATGATGTGAAGATTACTGATCCTACAGACATTGCCAACATACTGGCTGACAGGTTCAGTGCAAACTCCCCCCCCCCCCCTAAAGGAGAGATATCTATAACAAATGATTGTAGCCCCCTAAACATCTCTAACGCCCAGGTGAGAACTGCTCTCTCCAAGGCAAAGAACACAGCATCCATGGGACCTGATGGTGTCCCCGGCTGTGTGCTCCACGAACTCAACGATGAATTAAACCAACAGTTAGGACAGCTGTTTAATCTTAGTCTCACCTCCGGATACGCATTCCAGGAGTGGCGCTGCGACTGTGGTCCCACTCCACAAAGGCGGTGCCTCCACCGACCCTGGAAATTACCGTCCCATTAGCTTGACAAGCCTTATCTGCAAAGCCATGGAGAGGATCATAATGGATCTCATAAATAAAGACATAGGGAATTTGCAGACTTTGGATCCAACCCAGTTTGGCTTTGTCAAAGGCAGATCATGCCTTTTAAACTTGGTTGACTTTTTTGAAACAGTCACCAAGGCCATTGATGAGGAAAGGCAGTCCATACAGCCTACCTAGACCTGGCGAAGGCTTTCGATACAATACCCCACTCAGGTATCATTGAAAAACTCATCAACTTAAATGTAAACCCATACATTACAAGATGGGTTGCAAACTGGCTGAGTGACAGAACCCACAGGGTCAGAGTTGCTGGCGCCATGTCAGACTCAAAGCCTGTCACAAGTGGGGTCCCACAGGGCTCAGTCCTGGGCCCACTCTTGTTTGGCATCTACTTTTCTGAAGTACAAGCAAACACAGGAGGGTTATGGCTGACAAAGTTTGCAGATGACTGCAAACTGGGCGCCATAGTCAAAAACACAGCTGACACAGATATCCTTCAGAAGGGTCTCACAGAAATGGATAACTGGTGCCAGAGCCATGGCCTAAAGTTAAATGCCAAGAAATGCATAGTCATACCCTTCGGGAAAAACAAGGTTACCCCTAGCTACCATATAGGTGGCAATCCCCTGATCACAGAAGAAGTTATCAGGGACCTGGGGACCCAGGTTGACAGTAGCCTTTCATTCGACACTCATATTACTGAAGTAGTTAGGAAAACCTTCTACATTGCCCACCTTATCATGAAGGGATTCACATCTAGATCAAGGGAGGTCATAGTCTCCCTATACTCATCACTTATCAGACCAATGATTGAGTACAATGCCCCATTCGGAATGTATCTGACCCGACACTTGCAGCAGCTGGAGATGCCACAAAAGTTCCTCACCAAAAGGATAAAGGGTCTCAAAAATCTGTCTTATGCTGCCCGACTGAAAGAACTCCAGTTATATTCAGTTGCTTACCGCTTGCTC
This sequence comes from Protopterus annectens, assembly GCF_019279795.1. Lineage (NCBI taxonomy): Eukaryota > Metazoa > Chordata > Ceratodontiformes > Protopteridae > Protopterus > Protopterus annectens. The sequence goes on from NC_056741.1 coordinate 30,693,272, forward strand.
AGAGGTGACCTGTGCCTGACATACAAGGCCATGTCAAACCCAGATTTGATGAACATGCTTCACCTCAAAAAATCTAGATCCCTCAGAGCCACAAGGGCGGGAGACTTAAACCTCGACACGGTTATTAATAGGACGTGCTGGAGGGATTGATTCATCACCCAAAGACACCCTATGCTGTGGAACAAAATCCCGGTTTATGTGAGGCAGAGCACCTCGCTGGCCTTGTTCAAGAGGAATCTTGACCAATGGATGGGAGATCGCAGATACATCCCAGGGGTTACCTCAGTGTCACTGCTCGACAGAGGCACAGCAAAATAATGGGCATAGTTTCTCCAAACTAAAGGGGTGGCGTAAGCCACAAAACTATGGGCTAGGCTTGTAAATGCCCTCGGGCAGATAGCCTAGTATGAACCTATGAACCTATGAACCTATGAAAAAGTACACAAGGAAACAAGTGCAGAAATTAATCATATTAATAGCTGTAAATCATATTATCCTGACCTATTGTGCAGGTAGGATGAGGGTGCATTGTTCATTGTGCATACTCACCAGCTATAGTCACTATACTCCAAAAAATGTACATTAATAGTCACAGAGTTTGTCAAAGTGATTATCACCATCTTAGTTGTACAAGGTGAACATGAAATAGACTTAGTTGCTACAGTGTAACATAAAACAGAAGTTATCAAGGGTTGCTAGGCTGAAAGGCTTATAGCCAGGGCTGTAGAATAAGACTGCTTACAGACACCAGAACTGAAAAAATGTGTTGACAAACAACAGACCAAAAGAGAAACCATTAGGAAGTTGTGAGTGCAGGCCTGCAGAGGCTAAAGCATATCTCAATATTTGGTCTCTCCAGTAAGATTTTCCTTCCTGGTGCCCAGTGATGCAAAAAACAGTATCACAGTAACAGTGTAATCCACAACAAACAGCCCACGGAAATAAATTGCAGCTCTTTTTGAGTTTTTTTTTCTGTAAGAAATACTTATTTTAAACATGATACGCAGACATTACTAATAGCCGTCACTGTGTCTGTCTTAGTCTCTCTCTCATGTGTGTGTGTGTGTGCGTGTGTGTGTGTGTGTTGTATGTGTGTGCTTGTGTGTGTGTGTGTGTGTGTGTGTGTGTGTGTGTGTGTGTGTGTGTGTGTGTGTGTGTGTGTGTGTGTGTGTGTGTGTGTGTGCATGAGCACATGTGTGTCTCTATATGTCTGTGGTGTGTGTGTGTGTGTGTGTGTGTGTGTGTGTGTGTGTGTGTGTGTGTGTGCGCGCGCGCATCTCTATATGTGTGTGTGTGGTGTGTGTGTGTGTGTGTGCGTGCGCGCGCAAGCATGTCTCTATATGTGTGTGTGTGTGTGTGTGTGTGTGTGTGTGTGTGTGTGTGTGTGTGTGTGTGTGTGTGTGTGTGTGTGAGTGTCTGTAGACAGTGGTGGGGTTTACTTTGACTTTCTTGATTTCTCTTTGCTCATTTATGCTTTTGCTCAAGCTGAATTTGCTGGAGCTGTTATTTGCTCTGCAGGTATTTTTGTTCTACTTAATTGCAGCAGTGCATAACAGCTCAGAGCAATGTGATTCACTTTTCTCCATGGTTATCAGGCAAAGTAGAAAGAATGATCCTTATTTAATTGGTTTACACATGACTGTTCTTTATATGAGCTGGTACGACCTTGGAGTGAGATTATGTAAGCAAAGTAGGCATGAGGTAAAGCCCCTCATGAAGGGTGCAGTGTGCTTGCCACTAGAAAAAAGAATGTAATTCTTGCTTAATTCAAGGTCATTTGTGCAATGCATATAGGTACTCAAGTTGTAAAGTTTTGTGACAAAATGTACAAGCTATTTTGTTTAGAGCAAATGCATTTTGAATTCTAAACACATGCATATGTGTACTGGAATGTATTTAGGTGTGTGCAGGTATGCATGTTTGGGTGCAAATGTGTATACAGTGGATGTAAAAAGTGTAAACACCACTATTAAAATGCCAGATTTTGTGATATAAAAAAATTAGACCATAATAAATCATTTCAAAACTTTTTCCACCTTTAATGTGACCTAGACCCTGTAAGTTTCAATTGAAAAACAAACAAATCTGTTAGGGGAAAAATATAAAAAAAATAAAAAACGTACAAGAAGCTGGTTGCATAAATGTACACACCCTTAAACTAATAGTGTAGGTATGCGTGTGTGTTGCGTGTGTGAGTGTGTGTGTGTGTGTGTGTGTGTGTGTGTGTGTGTGTGTGTGTGTGTGTGTGTGTGTGTGTGTGTGTGTGAGTGTGTGTGTGTGTGTGTGTGTGTGTGTGTGTATTACAGCAACAAAGGTGCATTTCACCATTCAGTATGAAAACAAAATGAAAGCAAGCAATGAACACATTCTGTAAAATGAAAAAAAGTTAAAACTGATGTTTCGACTTGACATTCTCTTCATAATCCTAAAAGACAGAAAGGCAAATTAAGCTGACATCTCAATCCCTAATTTTTTTCTGTATCCTTGTGGTCCTTTTTGAAGAAGACTTCAAATCAAAAGGGCAATTTAACTTTTATTTTCTATTTCGAGTATATTCATCACATTTTTGCTTTCATCTACCACACTGCATGAACAACTGAAGTGTGAACTGCAAGAATTCGCTCTGCAGGGAACTGATAGTGTGCAGCATTTTAATCAGACTGAGCTGGTGATTTGTGTGCAGGTTCAGATAATGTAACCTGAACTCCGTACATCATGGAAATTTGTGATATCTGAAACCTGACGAGTTGGTTTATTATGCATCTCATTTTCATGAACAACTGTGTAAACCAAGTACATATTCTTATTTTTTTCTCATTTCCATATTATGCAGACATCTTTATGTTTATTAGGAAGTAAACTTTACCACAGTTCATATACATGACATGTCTTCTTTTTATCTTTCTTTGCTCACTACAGGCCCTGCTATATGGTACATCTTTTACTAAATCTGTGATGTCTAGCTTAGTTTCTAACCAAGTGCCAGTCTGTACTGCCAGCTTCCTATGGATTACTGGAAGAACAAAACTTACAGAGATGGATCTTTGAAGCTGAAAAGTACAGTTTAGGAATGGACACTGACAGCTTTCACTTCCAAGGAGGTCCACAATCCGTTTCATAACTTCAATTCCATGTCTTCTTCCTTGAAATGACATGTGGTTGGAAAGGTTTTTATTTGACTTTTTTTTAGCTTTTGTTTTGGAGATATTCTGAATACATGGATCATTAGACTGTCTGTCTTTTGTGTTATCCAGATGCACAAAAGGGTTGTCTTTATGAGATGAACATTAACCAAATGGTTAGACATCAAATTTCTAAAACAATAACATTAAGTTATGGACTGATAAGAATCCCTCAAAACTACCTCTGCTGCCTTAGACACCACCCCCCTTTTTTCTTCTTGCCAAGCAACTTTAAGAATAACAGCCATGTTCTATGGAGAAATTAGGCATTTGAATCATTGTTCCATAAGTGATCACAAAAGCAAGAAAAACAAACTCCTTTTGTATCATAGATAAGAGCTTTTAAACAAGCTCATCCTATAATCTTGGTTTAATTCTTTCAAGTTCGTCTTACAGACTTTGCGACTCCAAGAAAGTCATTTAACAGACAGTTCTTATGATGTCACCAAAGCATGGAACACCATACCTTTCTCTCTAAAAATAGAAGAAATTCTCAAACATTTTAAATAGAAGCCAAAGTCTCACCTGCAGAGTCTCTGTTTCAGTCCCTGCAGTAACCGTGGTAAGCACGGCTAGATGAGTCCGTGCAGTAACTGTGGTAAGCACCCCTAGATGAAACCATAATTCCACATTTCTTCCTCCTCTTCAGCTACTTCACTCTCATCCCAACGCTTCTATAAAGTCACCATAACTGACTACTATAGCCCGTGACTTTTCCACTTACAGCTTCCTTCTCACAATCACTTTAGAACATCCTTTTCCACTCCGTCTCCTACTTAATCATACATTCAGTCACTTGTAGTAATTTTTAATCAGTCATTAAGCTACTACATCAGCCGCTGACTGGCAATAAAAATAAAATAAAAAAAAACAAACAAAAAATACTAAAGCATAAAAGGATTCTGCTTTTCTGCAACTTTATGTCTTTGTTATGAAACTGTTAATGAAATATACAATGCTACTGGTCCTCTAGTATGTCTGTATATTGAATTATATTCATCATCTGCCTTTGCTCCAAACAATAATCTGTATCTGTGCCTTACTGTATTATTTACAATGACTCCATTACAATGCAGACTTTTCACAATACCATAGAATGGCTTTTTTATACCACGTATAGACTTTTACTAAATATCTGTACTCCGTAGATAATGTATACACTTTTAAAATGCTGCTTTTTTCTATACTATGTATGACTCTTAACCTAAAATGTATCATTTTGAGCTTTTCTCCCCAGCCCTCTGCTGAAAAGGGGGCTGTGTACCCATTCAGACTTTCCTGGTCAACAACGACAGTAAATAATAAATAAAATCTTAGAAACCTATTAATCTTGCAGAAATATATTTTTAGGAGGGGAAGGAGTGGTATTGGGCTGTTGTAAAATTCTTATTTTTGACAGGTAAACTTATTAACAGTGTCATTCGTACAGAAGGTGGCATGCATTTCTTTGGTACAGAAGGTTGTAGGTTCTATTCCCACACTAGGTAGATCAATTGCTGATATTACAGGGCAGAGTGTGCTGCTCTCGGGATGAGATGTTAAACCAATGCTCTATCAGTTTAAGTTGGTGGGAGCTCAGGTGGAGGTAAAAGATCCCACAAAATCTATTGAAAAGAGTAGAAGTTTCCTGATGCCCTGACCAAACTTCCCCTGTTTATATAAATATCACCTCAGGTCTCTCCAAAAAGAGGCTACTAGCCTAGTTGGATTAACGTGGTCAACAAAGCAAAATAAATTGACTGAATGTCCTTTTTTAAGGGGTGACCTGGGTACATGATGACATTAAATAAGTTCAGGGTCACATAATATAGCTGTGAGAGCTCGTAAGATTCCAACCCATGTCTTCATTTATGCAGCCTGGAGGGGCCTTATATATGTAGTACTGCAAAAATCATTCAGGAATCTCTGTGGGTCATGGTTTTGTGAATGCACTCACTGGTCAGCTTTTATGTAATAATCTTTCTTCCTGTTTATTTCTTTTTGCAATTTATCAGCTCTACACTTTTTCTTTTATTAGCAGACTGTATTTGTACATTCATGTTTCTTCTTTTGTGTGTGAGTGAAGAAAATATCAGAAATTTTACTCCCTCTTAATTAAACTATAATAGTTACAATGTATGTTCACTTTCATAATTTTAATGGCAGAATTGTCTTTCTTTTAAAGAAAGGCATCCTTAAAATCATCTTTAATCACGTGGAATCTGGGAACAGATTACTCATGGGGTAAAAACACTGTCTGTTATGACTCTTATAGCAACATGAGCTTCCACAAGATTCTTTCTGAAGAAATGTTAATTTAACAACCACTGTTAAATTACAGCAATGAAGTGAGTGAGACAGATTTTGCTCTGGTAATAGAAGAGGACTAGAGTCATAATCTTATTTAAAATAAATCTTAATTATTAGTGGCTCCATCTTGCTGTTACTCTAGGCAGTCATTTTTAGCATTATCATTTAAACAAGAAAATTTCACATTCATAAAGGTTTATGTCCCTTTTCTGCCCTATGGTAAAGCCTTTAACAGTACTTGTCCAAGATTAACAGATTTTACAACAGTGTTGCCCTTTTGGTTGATGACATTAATTTGTTATTGAACCCCTCTTTTAGACAGAACATTGCCTTTACTGCTTCAGAGCTGATAAGTATTAGAGTAACTTGACAACTCAGCCCTTGCGGGTTTATAAAGGCTCCTAAATGTATTGGTTAAGACATGCATGCAGACTTTGATGCATCAGAGCCTTAAAGGGCATGTGTACTGTTTGTGTTGGTAATCCCATTTGGATTTATTTTCTTTAAGTATAGTATCACAGACACATAAGTTTACCACCCCCAAACATTTTTCAATATATCTTTTAAAGAATAACAACAATGTTCTGCTACAGATTATGAAAGTCTGATGGTCCCCACTTTATTTTTTTTTTAATCTCATGTTCCTTATCAAAAGGAATTTGTCTCAGGCTGAATGATCTATGGGAAACTATATTCTTTCAATACTTCTCACTGTCTAGTTTGATATGTGTGTGTGTGTGTGCGTGTGTGTGTGTGTGTGTGTGTGTGTGTGTGTGTGTGTGTGTGTGTGTGTGTGTATGTGTGTGTGTCTCTTGCAAGTGCTATAACCACACCTACATCTAAAGTGAAACTCTTTTTAGATTGTTACTGGAGAAATCTTTATTTTATTTTATAAAATAAAATACATTATTAAAGGAACTACACTGATTTCACTGACACTCTGCAAAAACAAGCAAGCAAATACGTTCATTTTTAGTCAATGAAGTGTTGCTGCTGTTTTCATGTAAGTATATAAAAATCAAAAACAGTATGTCATACTAGACATTGCATGAAAATGCCTTACCAGATAGCTTGGATCCGAGGCATTGAGGGATAAAACCTTGATGATGACCCACAAACTCCAAATAAAAGCAGTAGTTTGAGTGCTGACCTGAAGGTTATCGGTGTAGATTGCTAGTGCTGGTTTGTCCATCTTGTTTCACAACACTGAAGAAAGGCCAGGACAGAGATGTGTGTGTGTGTGTGTGTGTGTGTGTGTGTGTGTGTGTGTGTGTGTGTGTGTGTGTGTGTGTGTGTGTGTGTGTGTGTGTGTGTGTGTGTGTGTGTGTGTGTGTGTGTGTGTGTGTACTAGCCCAGATCTGCTAACAACACCACACAAAATTAATTTAAATAGTCTGGAATAAATGTTCATGCTTATCATACCTGATAAGGTGTTATTGTCCCTCAGCATTTTAAACTGTATTTAATAATGCCGTAGCAAAAGAAAACAGACCTAGGCGATAAAGGGTGATGTAAGGCGTTTACTTTGTCTTTCATCATCCATGGAGTTTGATATGGCTGTGCAAAGGATTTACTACAGCACAATGTGATTCAAAGTTTAAAACCACTATCTCTAAATATTTGGAGCAAGTCCTGAAAAGTGGGTCACCCTCAGGCACACAGCTAGCCACATGAAGAAAACTATCCATCTCTCTAGGTTTGTGACATCCTTTTCTGTGTTGCTGGAGAATACAAGGTCCACACATGACATCTGGAGGGTATACAGGAATGGAAAGTCCCCATTCTTCAGGTTTGGGACACTGGTGAACTGTAACAACTGTACCTTACTTTATGAATTAGAGCCTATCATGAATGACACTCAGTATGTCTACTGGTTTGATCTATTACCTAAGCTAAACTGGTGAAACTGGAAAAAGGTATAAAGATCCTAATTATAGAAACTCTAGATTATTGATAAACCAAGCTAGAATCACTCATTCAACTGCAATGTAATTTCTCTGAGTAAGTAAATTCATTTGAGAATAGAACTCTAGCCAGGAAAAGCTATATGACAGATGGAATTTAGGTAGCAAATACCTTGAAGGTAATTTATTTGAAAGAATCATCAAACAGATCTAAACTTCCTATAGGCCTTCTATCTTTAGATGCAGAAAAGCATTTGATAATATCCTCTGGGCTGACATTACCGATGAACTAATTCTATGAGTTCCTGGAAAATGTATTAATGGGATTGCATTTTGCTTAATATGTGGAGTCTACTGCCATTGCAGCTAAGTAGTTTTACATTTTTCTTAAGGTTAAATGGAGCATATGAACAACCTTGAATCCAACCACTTAATAAAAATAAATAAATAAATGAAAAAAGACCACGTCAGGGAAGAGATCTTGTTTAGTGCTGGTGTTGAAGTGGATGATATATTTTTCTTGTATTCTTCTGTATGTTCATTTATATAGCCCCACAGTTGTACTGCAGAACAGGAGCACAAAGGTCTTGGGTAAATCTTGATCCCTACAGCGGGCTTGGGATGCTGGGGACAGAATGGGCAGTGGGAGGAAGGGAGTTGATTGCCTGTATGCAGTATGACCAGAGGAGCAGCAGAAGGGAAGTGTAACATTATGTAGTAAAATTATCAGCTGTGGTACATTTGTTTTTCCTTGAGCCTCACCCTCTTTATCTCTTAGCATGACATCTATCATGGATATCTTCTAGCACATTCTACAGTGGATGTTGATAATCTTCTGACAAAATGTTAGCTCATCTTCTCTGGAAGTACATATATCCTGGCATTGCTTACTACTTCCTTTACTAACTGATCGTGCAGCTCCTCAGGTTCAGTTCTTAAATCAGGCCACTATCAGCATAGCAGCACAGATTCTCTGCCTCTCTTCTCAGCAGCAAGCGATCATGCTTCCTTACAAGGAAGCTGATCTAATTTACATTTGAAGACTTAAGACACTCTATACAAAACATTTTAATCATTTAAACATGTTCCAGAAAATCCCAAGCTACCAATTAAGTACAGAAATAAAATTCAGACACAGTCCCTCAGTGCAAAAGCATTACTCGGTCTTAAGCTTTTACTATTGATTATTCTTGGAATCAATATACATAAGTTATATAACACATACACACTGAAAGCAAAATTCTGTGGTTAAAGCCGATATAATTACATGATTTGTAAGAGTGAAGGAAGAAGGAACAGTTTTATTTAGGTATCTGGTAAAGACTGAAATGCATTGAAGACTTTGCCAAACTCTTGTACATTTAGACATTTTTTTTTTTTATTATTATGATAACCAGAAAGGTAAACTGGTCTTCAGGTCCTTTTCACTCATGACCAAGGCACAATATGTGCATGTACTAACAATATATTTTTCTCTACATTCACATAAAATACACAGTTCACATTAGCATTCAAATTCAGAAAAAAAAAATTGCAAAAACATTTAGAAGTTAAGCAGAATCACATTCACATTCAGGGGTTCAGAGGAGGTCACTAGGCTATTGGCCCTAGGGGCTTTATAAGCCTAACCATGTTATTCCCTTGTTCCCTTACTGACCAAGTTGTATGGTCTATATTTGCAGAGCGAGTCTATGAGCAACACCAGCTGCCCTTATCCAACTAACAAACAACTTGCAGATGTTCTCTCACAAATGAAGTACACAATAATTACATTTATGTTCGCATTCAGACAAAGTATCCAAGTTCTGATTAAGCACACTGATAAAAGTGCATCCACATATTCACTGAGCAATAATTAGTAAAGACCACTAAATGCTTAAAATATGCGAGATTATAAGAAAACATATAATTTTGTATTGTCAAACTACCTGGCCTAAGTGTACAAAATCCTAAATTCCCATGATTTAACACAATTCATTCTGAATGCTAGAAATCTTTATGCTAAAATGGCACCAGATATGTCTGGGTAACAGATGTAGCACAGAATGAACTCAGTTCTAAAGAAAAGTGTTATGGAGAAAGGGCACTAAACTTACCACATTCAAATACTGCAGATGAGAACAGTCTGTCTACTAGATGGTTTGGACACTGTGGGAGAGAGATATCTGTATATAACATGCTTAGAATGCATGATTTGTTTATTTAATCATTTATTTTTTTTTTAATATGATTGAAGTCCACTAAGACCTGTACAACATGTACAATTTCATTTTAAATAATAAAGGTCTAGACAGAAAGACTTAACATGTGACTTAATAAACACTAACATTCAAACACAAATAACTAATAATTCTATAATAAAAATGACAAGGAAGGATACTGAAGTAAAGTTTCACTTGCACAGAAAATGAATCAAATGGGTTCAGGCACCTAGGCAGCGAGACATTTCCCTGGGGTACATTTGACTGGCGACACATGGCTGAAGTGACATTCAGCTGCAGAGAAATATGGCTGTTTGCAAATTCCCTGTGGGCAAAGAGAAGCACACACTGCCATGTTCACAGCTTTAATAGCCAAAGGTATGGTGGCAGAAGAAGTAATGAGTGTTGTGCTCAGTGTACAGTACATACTTATGTAACTACAACATGTAGAAGTGTGCTACAGCATGGAGGAAATCCTGCAGGCTACTGTAGTCACATTTATGCTCCAGTATGCATTTTAGGTAATGTACCCTAGACACTGTGAAGGGGGAAGTGGTCCACACACTCCAATTATAAAGGCACTGCCATTGTGCACTGCATTTTTACTGCCACTGACATGCCCTCTGGCCAGCCTGCTGCTGATGCCTGCCATGCTGTCTCATGTTCCCTTGGGGACCATGAGCATTGTTTTCCCCCTGTGCATTTGGTTATTAAAGCTGTGGGCATGGCAGTGTATGCTTCTCTTTGCCCACAGGGAATTTGCAAACAGCCATATTTCTATGCAGCTGAATGTCACTTCAGCCATGTGTCCCCAGTCAAATGTACCACAAGGAAATGTCTCGCTGCCTAGGCGCCTGAACCCGACTCAAATACACAGAGAACCAGCAACGATCGATACAGGTCTTGCAATGTGAACGCTTATACATGGGTAACAAAAATGGTCTAAGAATATATGTCTAGGTTGCACAGTTTCCAAGATATGACAATTTGTTTGTGAAAGTTCAGCAAATAATATAGTTTTGGGCTTATGTGGATTATACAAGCAATAATGTCTAACAGGGTGTGTTATTGTGGAAATAACATCCATCCAGGGTTGTTCAGAGACCCAATGCCACCTAGTAGACAATATCATAGAATTAAAGCTTTTTATTAGAAAATTAAATTCAACCTTGTTATTACAGAACAAGCTGTCTAACAATGATATGACTCTTTTGCATAGATCAAGTATGTAAAATACCTCCCTATTACCTTCTGTTGGCTTGTTTCTAAAACTTTGTGAGGCAGACTTAAGAGCTATATATGTTAAGGATTCTACATGGGGAAGATTTAATCTAAGTAAGGATGTTATTTGAGCTAAGTAACAACAGTGGTTTAAGGATTATAAAGCCGGACAATGGGGGAGTGGTGGTTATTATGGACTATTTGACCTATATAGCAAAAATGTTTATCTATCTACATGACAGCCAATTTTTTTTTTACATCCGTTTCACTGACTGAAGTTAAGATTGCTAATTGTAGGTTAGACTTATTGCTTGAAGAACTTTGGGTTGGAATTTTACTTTGATCCAGAATAAATGAGCTATTTGAAGGGTAAGAGACCTTTAATTCCCTCAGTGTTTGGGATACCTAAGGTTCACAAATCATTAGTTGACCCCCATGAGACCCATTGTTGCTGCTAGAGGCTCTAAAACTGGACCCCTAACAAAATACATGGATGCACATTTAAAATAATTTTTTTGTGTACAAGGTATATATGTTAACTGATTCCTGGCACCTTTTGAAGAGTCTGGCTAGATGTGAATTAAGGAAGATATCACTTCTCTTAGTATAGAAGTTAAGGATTTATTTTTGGTCATCCCCATGATGAAAGTATGACAAATTTTATTGATGCCTTGACAATTGTCACCGATCTTACTCAAAATTCTATACAGGTATTGACGACACTTATGGACATTATTTTGAAGAAAAGCTTTGTCTTTTTCGAAAGAGAATATTTTAAACAAATGAGAGGGGTGGCCATGGGGGGTTTTTAGCCCCAGTTTTTGCCAACATTATTTTACGGTTATGGGAGATGAAATTTGTATTTGACCTTGAATATTTGAAATTTGTACACTAGTACTACAGATACTTGGATGATATTCTTCGCTTATGGGATGATGAAGTTGGGAAAATATCAAAATTTATCCAGTGCATTAATGCAACTACTTTTTTTTTTTTTGGTATTTACACACACAATTGATATAGATAGTTGCAATTATTTAGACATACATCTTTATAAGAACAAACAAAATTTGAGATTTGAATCCAACATATTCTAATACTTTACTCCATTATGATAGTAACCACCCCTTTTAGCAAAAAAAGAACTTAGTTAAGGGACAAATGATTAGGTTGTCCAGGCTGGTTACTAATAATGACTTTATTTTTTATATGAAACTAAACAACATAAATTAAATGTTTAAGCAAAGAAAACACCCTGGTTGGCTCCTGGATGAGGCACGTGCTACCATCTTGCAGGACAGAAGTACCTATTATGCTCCCCTTTTTGTGGTACCCTGACTCATTTAATAAGCCAGTTAAAGCAGATTTTGATTCTAGCAGGACTTTGATATTACCTTATGACAACAATTCTTCAAAAATAAAAACAATTGTTGAAAAAACTGAAGAGGAGTATTTGAAGTTTTTGATTTGACCAATAAACTTGGGATACAGCAAAGAATAGTATACAAAAAGGGTAAGAACATGAAAATTTTATTTGAAAAAAAAACAAGAAGGGATGGGTGGGTTGGGGGACTGTCAGAACAGGGAATATGAAGAAATGCGGCACTTGTAAAGAATGTATGTTCATACATGAAACTACAAACGTAACACTAGAAAACTACCCAAGATGCTTACAGTACAAGGGTTCTATGACTGCAATATGAGAGGGGTAGTTTATGCGGTGATCTGCTTGTCTTGTGTTGTCTTCTATATAGGGAAGAGAGAGAGAATAATCTACAGAAAAGAATTTACCAAAACACATAAGCAATTAAAAAGAAAGATACCATTAATGCATTAACCAAACATGCGAATGAATGTCAACATTTTAAGAAATTTATTTTTTGTGTTTTAGAGAAGGTTGACATCAATATTAAGGGAGGAACCTGGCCTGCATACCTTGAATACAGAGAAACATACTGACAAGTTTTACTCCAGGCTGCACAACCACCAGGAATCACTGACAGAATTTCTATAGCTAATTTGTTAGCTCTTAAGGCAGGTAAATATGATTTAACTTTGATGTATATTTTTTTATGTTTTTTTTACTACTAATTAATTATACATTGTGTATTTGCATATTTCTTATTTCTGACAGAGAATTGACTACTGGCTTCATTTTTTTACCACAATTGTTGACTGATTATATAGTTTATTAATTAAGTGAATTTATAAATTGATTGGACAAGCTTTTCCATTTATTGGTCAACTTTTAACAGTTTTGTAATCTGATAAAGTTCCATATTGTTAATAAAGGAACAAAAGCACTTATTCTTATGAACTTGTGTCTGATGTTTCATTCTGAACCTGGGAACAGTTTTTGTATTTTATTTTTGGTTTATTTGAGTGCTCATTTATCTTTGGAGTATCTACAGAAGTTTCTCACAAAAATAATTCATTATTTGGACTGTCTCAAATCCTTACCCCTATACTCAGTCTCCTACAGATTGCTGAGAGGCCTACAAAACATATTCTTATCCCACTCCACATGTTGCATAGCTGCAAAACAAAAAGCATCAGACATATCCAATCTGGAGACCTAAACCATATTTATTATTATGTATTTATTATTTATTTTACATTTGTTGACCAGGTTTGCCGACTGAGCTAAGTAGCCCTTTTTCAGCGGAGACCCAGGAAGGAAAAACTCCACATGCTCTACAGATTATCATTTACAAAAATAAGTAAACAATCAACAACTGGTTTACAGAAAGTATTCAACGCAACTTATACATGAAAAACAGGGATTTACTGCAGTAAACTAATCATTATGTCTGTCAGATTTAGAATCCTACATCATTCAGAAGGACAAACAATAGCTTTGTCACCAGACGTAAAATCTTAATTATGCAGATAAGAATTATGTAATGTACTTAGGATAGAGAAGTTAATGTGAGACAAGGTCTAGAGAGTTTGAGAAAGTTACACAGGTCAGGAGCAGATTTAGGTGTGCAGTTAGGGTTGATAGGCTGTTTAAGGGGGTGGGTATGGAGGCAGGTCCATTGGCTTAACAGGTATTCTTTATTGGCTAGCTTGAATTGAATAAGTTGCTTGCATGACTAGTTCTCTAGTGGGAGTTTTTTCCAGGCCTTGGAAGGATTATAGCTACAGAGAATACATCCTTTCATAGGTTTAGGTTTGTGGATTTGTAGCAGATCAAGGATAGAGCTCCAGAGGGATCTAGCAGGTGAATAGTGGGAGATGACAGGTGATAGGTCAGGACAGTAAGAAGGCTGATAAAGGATAGAGTGGATGATCTGGAGTTGGGGGAGAAGAAGCTGGTGAGGTAGTTCTAGTCAGTTAAGGTGTTTGAGTGAGAAACAGTGATGTGACTTGTAAGTTTGATGGGCTGCAAATTTGGCTATCTTGTTGCAAGTAGGTTCAAGTTTGTCAGGGAGTGTGGAGTTGAGGCAAGTAAGAATTTTAGACCTATATAATAGACTGGGTAGGAGGTAGGCATAAGAGAGAGTTACTTTAGCTTCATTGTTGAGAAACTTTTTGTTGTGGTAGAGGAGTCCTAGTTTCTGATGAGTTTTCTTGATACAGTTGTTAATGTTTAGATCAAATTTAAGTTGGTCGTCAATGATGACACTAAGGAGTTTAGCACTAGTTTTCACCTCAATGTGTGTATTATTGAGGGACAGGATTGTGAAAGTGGATTTAATGTGGTTGTAGTTTTTAGGAAGAAAACAATAGCTTAGTTTTTTTTCGGTTAAGTATAAGCTGGTTATCAGAGAGCCAGTTTTCTACTGAGTTAAAGGAAGTCTGTTTTGTAAAGATGAGTTCAGAGGGAGAGTCAGCAATAGTGATGGCAATAGAGTCATCAGCATATTGGAACAGTGATGACTGAGGACAGGAAGAATAAAGAGGATTAGTAAAGATGTTGAAAAGTAGTGGACCAAGGATGGAACCCTGAGGGACACCCATTTTAACTGGGAGAGGAGGGGAGATTGCAGATTGCCACTTCACTGCTTGAAAGCTGCCAGTAAGGTAGCTGGAAAACTATGCAACAGTAGCAAGGGAGAAGATAAGGTTGGTTAGTTTGTGCAGAAGGAGAGGGTGAGAGATGGTGTCTAAAGCTTTAGAAAGATCTAAGAATAGGCAGGAGACAAGTTTGTTGTTATCTCTGGCAAGGGATATAGTATTAAGTAATGATAATAGGGCAGTAGTGGTACTATGCCTTGGTCTAAAGCCATGTTGAGTAGGTGTGAGCAAATTTCAGAGAGTGGGTAGTGCATAACTTATGTATGTATTTTTCTAGAACTTTAGAAATTAGTCTAAAATTACTGATGTCTGAGGAGTTACCTCCTTTATGTACTGGTAAAGTGAAGAACTGTTTCCATATGAAAGGGATTTTGGACTCTGAAATGGAGTGGTTGATTAAGATAGATACAGGGAGAGCAAGAGAGTCAGCAGCTAACTGAAGGGAAAGGGAAGGAATGTTGTCGATAAATCTGAGCAAGGTTTGAGTTTAGAGAGTAGGGATTTGATATAGATAGTGGGTACAGGTATGAGGGAAAAAGAATTTGATGAAAGTATATTGGGATTTGATAGACAGTGTTTTGTAATATTATTAAAGGTAGACGAGTTGGCACTGTGGTTAAATAATTTGGATATAGGGACAGTGAAATATGTGTTGAAGGTGGAGGCAGTAACTTTGGGAGTTTTATTAGGACAAGGATTGGGGGAACAGGGACCACCAGGATGTAGAATCTGGTTTAATGAGTTCCAACATTTTTGGGGGTTAAATTTCAAGTCTGAGGGTGGATTACAGTAGAAGTCTATTTTATCTTTATTAATACACTTTTTGGTCTGATTTCTAAGTTCATTGCATTTTAGCAAGTCTGCAGGGAGCTTTGTTTTGGTCCATGTTTTCCATGCTCTGTCTCTATTTTTCATTAGGGTGCAGGTGGAATTTGATAGCCATGGAGATATATTAGATTTAATACAGACTGTTCGAAGTGGGGCAAGTGAGTCAAGAATACTGAGAAAGGTGGAGTTGAAAGACAGGACAGCATCGTGAATAGGGAGTTGGGTAAGGAAATTCCAGCTAACTTTAGAGAGAAGAGATTTAAAAGTGTCTGCATAGAAGTTAGTAAGCTTGTGGCATGTGATAAATATTAAGCAGACAAATCAGGTGTCCACCAAGACTGAGGAATGGAAAATTTTTAATACACTGGATAAGATCAGGATCTAATGAAGCATACTATGTGTGAAAGTGCTTATCTTGTGTATTAAAGATTTCCCATTCCTCAGCCTTGGTGGATGCCTGATTTGCTTGCTTTATCTTTATATTTTATTTCTCATTGGGCTATCTTTGGTTTTCTTGGATACATTGTTTTCTATTGGCATGTGATAAATCTATGCTGTCTAGTAAAGTGAGGGATATATCTAAGCACTTTTATTGGGGAGTGATCACTTAGTGTGTTGGGAAGGATTTCAGGATTGTGATATTTAGGGGGATGGGAGACTAGAATCCAGTTGATAAGGGTACTGTGTGTATGAGAGTTGTTGGTATGGGTGGCATCAGTGATAAGTTGAGTAAAGCTGTACAAGTTGATGTTTAAAGAAGAATTTGGGGTACAGAGAGTTAACCAATTAATATTGACATCACCAAGAATGATGGTTTCATTAGGAATATGTTGAGAGAAGTATGAGAGAATGTTTTCTAGCAGCGGTAAGTTATTCCCTGGGGGAATTTAGATCGCTACTATTGTGATAGTGGTATGGGTGTTAAGTACAAGGTTGGCTGTCCCAGCAGGGGTAAGTTATCCCCTGGGGGAATGCAGATTACTACTATTGTGATGGTGGTATGGGTGTTAAGTACAAGGTTGGCTGTCCCAGCAGGGGTAAGTTATCCCCTGGGGGAATGCAGATTACTACTATTGTGATGGTGGTATGGGTGTTAAGTACAAGGTTGGCTGTCCCAGCAGGGGTAAGTTATCCCCTGGGGGGATGCAGATTACTACTATTGTGATGGTGGTATGGGTGTTAAGTACAAGGTTGGCTGTCCCAGCAGGGGTAAGTTATCCCCTGGGGGGATGTAAATTACTAGTATTGTAATGGTGGTATGGGTGTTAAGTACAAGGTTGGCTGTCCCAGCAGGGGTAAGTTATCCCCCAATGTAGATTACTACTATTGTGATGGTGGTATAGGTGTTAAGTACAAGGCTGGCTGTCAGTACTTCAGCAGGGGAAAAGGATGGAATAGTTTAATTAGGAGTTGTCAGAGTAAGATGGTTAGAGTAAACAATGGCAACTCCACCACCCTTTTTCTTTTGGTGGTCAAGGCGCAGTCTACTATAGCCAGAAGGGAGAAAGTCTTTGTCATGTTGCTGTGATTTTAGCCAAGTTTCTGTTAGGCTGATGACATCAGGAGTGTGGTTTGAGATCCAAGCATGGAATTCACTAACCTTGTTTAATATACTTTGTGCTTATTGAGTAAAAGAAGATTTGTTTGTTTGGGGTGCAGAGGTGTATAGGTTAGTGGGAGTATAATTATCAGTGGAGTTACGTTGAGTGGGACCTGGGCTGGGATGAATATCTCTGGCAAGTAAAAGAACATTAGGGTAGTAGTGGCAGTTTTATTTGTGTAAGTTAAAGATAAAATATTTAAAGCTTGTATGCAACATAAATAGAATGTGTTGGAGGGACAGATAAGGATCTTAGAGATTAATCCTTCTCTGGAACATTCTTGTCATCCATGTAAAGCAGAGTTCTCCCCAACTCAATTCAAGAGTAACTTGGATCAGTGAATGGAGAATCAGAAATTAACCCCTCATTTTGTGTAGACAGAGGTAGCCTATAAATGCTTGACTACCAATGTCCAAACCTGCATATACCCTTTAAGATAACCCTAGACTATCAAAATGTGTCAGATACATTTAGGAAGCATGGCTACGCTTAAAAAGGCCTCCCCTATGGTCGTTAGTCTAGCAGTCACCTATTAACCTATCAGCCTACTGACCTGGATAATGATATTTTCAACAATTTACTTTCCACTTCCAATAATTACTGTGACCACTGCTGATAAGCAGAGGAGTAGCCGACATTTTTGGAATTGTATGCCAACTTGCTAGCTGTGGTCCCCTCCCCCACTAATCATAGCTTCCATTGTCCCCCAAAAGCCATTTAACAGAATATTTAACCTAAAATAATGCAAGATATGCAATCTCTACAATTCTACCATACCTTGCTATACAAAATAAATAAATAAATAAATGCCTTTGAAACAAAGGATTATTGTGACATGCATGTAATATGCTTGGTTACACTCAGTACAAAAACCAAAACATCAAAAAGCCTGTACGCAACTTTTGCAGGGTATACAATCACAGAGTTGTTGCCTTTTTACAGGCAGAACAAACATTATTACACCTACATGTGCCTTATTATAAACATAATAATGAACATTCCCAACGATGCTTGCAGACAACAATCCAAAATGGTTGAAACTCAGAAAAAAAGAAACTAACAACTGGATGAGAGTCTAGGCACCATCGGAAAATGTACGACCACAAAAAAAACTGTTTATTGAATAATCAAAGAAAAGCAGTCAAGCACTTTTGTCTTACATCGAGACTTCATTAGAACTGCTGTGTTGAATTGAACCATAACAATATATACTGAAATTAGCAGTCATGTGAAAAAAACAACCAATGAACAAAGACATACTTTTGTAATCTAATATAAAACACCCGTTGAGGCGTAACAAGTAGAAAATAAAAATAATGATATTAAATCATGAATAAAAAGCTAAAACAAATGAAATAAAAATGGAAATAAAATAAAAGCTTGTAACCAGCTGATGAACATTTGGATATGTGTGCATTGCAGGAAAAACTAGTCAACTCTCCAGACTTTTTAACGTTAAATTAGGGGTGATGCAACAGCATTCATTGAGGCCGGGGGGAATTAGGGCATCACACAACAAAATCCAGATACGATATTGAATAAAGGAACAGTTCTTCCAATCTTTCTTAGTAGCTTAGGGTTTTAGGCTGGTTATCTTAGTCAAGAACCTGTATAGCTGTGTGATATTTTTATTTTTATTTTATTTTATTTTACATTTGTTGACCGGGATAGTCCGACTGGATGCAAGTCCATTTTCAGCGGAGGCCCGGGGAGAAAAGCTCCAAGGGTAAGCAGATACAGCATTACATAATACCAGCATTACATATTACAAACAGATTATTTACAGAGATTACATAAGTAAGCAAGTTAAACAAGTTCCACAGGTTAAAGTTAGTCCTGAGCACAAGTCAGGATTAAATTAAATTACACAGTAAACTGGTTAACAGATTTTACACATTTGAGTTAGCCAGGCTTGATACATTGACATAGCCAGTTAAATGACAAATGTTGTTTGAGTCTAGTTTTAAATTGAACTAAGGTGGAAAGTAAGGTAATATCAGCTGGAAGTGAGTTCCAGGATCTACTTACAGAGTTTGCAAAGAGAGAATCACCGGCTGTGTTATTAATTTTGCTAGTCTGAATTAGTAGTTTGTTAGAGGATCGAAGTGGTCTAGGATTGTTATAGGGGGTGATAATATTTTTAAGTGCAGGAGTATTGTCTGCCTTATACAGGATTTTATAGGCCATAATCAGTTGGTTGTACTGGATTAGGCTGGGTAGTTCAAGCCACCCAAGCTGATTTAGATTGATGCAATGATGTGTCCTAAAAGGCAGCCCAGTGGCAAACCTGGCAATGTGGTTGTAGCAATTTGAGAGTTTGTTAAGGACAGTCTTGTTCAAATTCGAGAGTAGAGGGGATGCATACAGAAGGGTTGAAAGAAGGTGAGAGCGAGCTATGGCAATTTTAGCTGGAGGGGTTAGGAAGGCTTTTATTCTGTAAAAAAAAAAACAACCAATGAACAAAGACATACTTTTGTAATCTAATATAAAACACCCATTGAGGCGTAACAAGTAGAAAATAAAAATAATGATATTAAATCATGAATAAAAAGCTAAAACAAATGAAATAAAAAAGGAAATAAAATAAAAGCTTGTAACCAGCTGATGAACATTTGGATATGTGTGCGTTGCAGGAAAAACTAGTCACCTCTCCAGAATTTTTAACGTTAAATTAGGGGTGATGCAACAACATTCATTGATGCCTAGTGAGGTACATCCTGAAGGGGTGTTATGCTCCATAATTAGCCTAATCATTGCCGAATATAGGGAAAAATGAAGTCTGTAGATCTGGATGATATTATCCTGACATTAGCTGCATTATGTAAAAGGATTTACAGAGTGCTGTCATCACGATTAGCAAAAGAGAGGGAGCGATCGACCCATGTTCCAAGGTCTTTAGCAACATTCTCATTTTGAATGGGGTACTGTCAATGCTGTATGCTGAAAGGATGGGTTGTCTATTGCATGTGACCATACTGCACTTTTTTGTGCATTTAGTTTGAGCCTATTTTAGTGCACCAGGTATTTATGAGTAAAAGTTCTGGCTGAAGGGTTTTGGTATCAGAAGGGGACTTAATAATGACTTCCATTTTGCAGTCAGCAGCAAACTTAGTTAAACAGAAGTCTTGTTTCATGGTTTGGCAATCCAAAAGTAAATGGCAAACAAAAGAGCTTCCAGCCATGTGGCCAGTGGGACACCACTGGACACTTTCATGCTCTCTGTTAAGGCATCTGCCAACTGCATTGTGTGGGTTCTGTCTTTTAGCCAGTTTGCCATCCATCTTAGCATATAAGGATCTATTTCTAAAGCATTAAGCTTGTTAACTGTGCTAGCATGGGGATGGCATCAAATGCCGTGGGCAGGTCAAGGTATGCCATATGGACAGCATGACTGATGTCCACTGCCAGTGTAACCCTCTTAAAGAAGTTCATCAAATTCATTAGTCAAGATTTACCTTTGGCAAAGCAATGCTGCTGTGAATCTAGGATAATGAGATTTTTGATATAATAGTTTATCACGCCAGTTTTAGTATGTTCTAGGACTTTGCAGATAAGACTTGTAGGCCTAATGGGTCTATAATTTCTGGGACTGGTGGTAGGGCCACTCTCGTGTAGTGGCATTACCACTACGGTGTGCCAAACCTCAGGAACAAGGCCAGTGGCTAAACTTCAGCTAGACAGCTTGAGGAAAAACTCTACTGTTTATTAAACAGTCAGATGTATTATCAGATCTCATGGAAGAAACATTCCTGGTCTTCAAAAGCACTTTCAGTAAATGTTTTTTAGTGATATTGGGGATGGGGGTGAATGACTGAGGGATAGATGGACCTTGGATGGCAATCTTGAGGAAAAATTTGCACTGAATTTGTCTCCCAATAGGCAAAGAATACTGAGTCAAAGCAGGTTGTGCTATTTTAAGTACGTTCATAACAATGGTAGTTGTTATTTCTTAGTTTCCAAATGTTCTAAAGAAGGATTTGTAATTGCCTTTTGCTTCAGATGCTTACCTATGGTCATGGATTGCTTTAGTGGATGTAATGGTATTTTTAAATCTTTTAGTAATATTTGTGATACTATATTTAATATAGATATATATTATTTGCTGTAGACTTTAAGACTGTATTTCTTTTGTTATATAGTTGATTTATGTTGGAGAACCACCAAAGTGGATTATTTTAGAATTTTCCATTATATTTAGGCCTGATTGAGACTGCCAGTCTTGTATGCCTATAAAAGTGGGCCAATAACTCATTTTTGCAGCTACCCACTGTGTCAAGATTTTGGTTAATGCCACTGGAAGTGAATTTTGAAACGTCATCATAAAATATTGATGAGATTCAAGTAATTTAGAGATTTTGAAAGTAAAAATGACTAGTTTATTATCTATCCTAACTGGAGAAGGAGATACCAGAGAATAGAGCATGAAGAAGCTATACTTGCAGTGACCAGGTCATGGCAACTATATCCTTTGGTGGGTTTCTTAGCAATCTGGTACAGGGAGGTTTTGTTTAGTAAATCCAAGACCTTCTGGGCATAACCTATATAATAATAAAAATAAAAATAATAATAAAATATTAAATATATATAAATATAATATATATAATTATATAATATAAAATATATATATATATATATATATATATATATATGTATAAAATATTTATATATATATATATATATATATATATATATATATATATATATATAGTCTCCGAAACCCAAACGGCCAGGCATACTTACGCGAAAGTGCTTTTCACCGAAGAAGCACTTTTGCATAAGTATGCCTGTTGCCAAGGTCGTACTACAGTGCAGATAAGGGAAAATTCCATTTTCCCCACTGTAGTGCAGTCTCAGAGGGAGAATATTAAAGTGGGGGGTGTGAGGGGGTTAATGCAGTGTTTTTTTTTTTTTTTTTGCAACACGCTTTAACGAAAGTGCTTTTTTTGATAAAAGTGCTTTTGTTAAAGTGTGTTTGGTTGTTATGGATTCAGATGAGCAAACGCCCTAGATATATATATATATATATATATATATATATATATATATATATATTAATAATAATAAAATAATAAAAATAATAAAATTAAAAGTATTACTGCTGCACAGGTTAAAACACCATTGTCCAACGCCAAGAATACAGCTTCTCTGGGACCTGACAATATCCCTGGCTGTATTCTACATGAACTAAAAAGTGAACTGGCACCTCACCTGTGTGCCCTGTTCAATCACAGCCTCACCTACTGAATGGTGCACTGCTACAGTCATCCCTCTCCACAAAGGAGGAGTGACTACAGACCCTGGGAACTATCACCCCGTTAGCCTGACGAGTCTGATATGCAAAGCTATAGAATGCATCATCATGGACCTAATAAACAAGGATATAGGAAATCTCCAAACTCTGGATCCCACACAGTTTGGTTTTGTGAAAAGTAGATCATGCCTGCTCAACCTGGTCGACTTCTTTAAGTCAGTCATCAGAGCTGTGGATGAAGGCAAGGTGGTTCATACAGCCTACCTTGATCTGGCCAATGCTTTTGATACCATTCCCCACTCAGGAATCATAGAAAAACTCACTAAGCTAATCAACCCCTATATCACAAGGTGGGTTGCAAAATGGTTCACAGATAGAACCCACAATGTGAAAGTAGCTGACTCCAATTCAGACTGCTGACTAGTCACAAGTGGAGTCCCACAGGGTTTGGTACTGGGTTCTCTCCTGTTTGGTATCTACTTCTCTGACGTCCAGGCCAACATGAAGGGACTCTGGCTGACAACGTTCGAAGATGATTGCAAGTTGGGAGCTATTATTAACTCTCCAAGTGATCTTGACATCTTAGAGAATGGCCTCACTGAGACCAGCAACTGGTGTCAGAAACATGGACTTAAGCTCAATGTCAAAAAAATGTGTTGTCATCCCCTTTTGGAAAAACCCAGTTCCCTTGAATTACCACATTGATGGTAATCCACTGAACACAGAAGGCATTATAAGAGTTCTGGGAACACAGGTTGACAGCAACCTCTCTTTTGATCACCACATTGCCACTGTGGTCAGAAAGTCCTTCTATGTGGCACATCTCATTACTAAGGGTTCTGCATCCAGGAAGAAAGAGGTCATTGTCTCCCACTACTCTTCCCTCATTAGGCCAGTCATCGAGTATAATGCCCCATTTGGCATGTACTTCAATGGGCACCTGCAACAACTGGAGTGGCCACAAAAGTACCTCACAAAAAGAATCCTAGGAATTAAACACTTGCCCTATATGGACAGACTCAAAATACTCCAACTTTTCTCTGTCTCATATCGCCTACTTAGAGGCAATCTCTGCTTGACTTAGAAAACCATGTCTGACCCAGCTCTGTTAGAAATGCTACATCTAAAGAAATCCCAGTCCCTCCACACCACACGCTCCAGAGACCTCAACCTATTTACCACAATCAACAGAACATACTTGAGGGACATTTTCATAACCCACAGACTGCCCATGCTATGGAACAGGCTTCCCATACATGTCAAGCAGAGCACCTCACAGATCCTCTTCAAGAAAAATCTTGATGAGTGGATGGGAAATAAAAAATTCACCCTGGGGATAACTCCAGTGACTCTACTTGACAGAGGCACTGGGAACTAAGGTCGGGTGGCATGATGCCAGGATAATCTTATGGCTAGGCTTGTAAAGGCCCCAGGGCCATTAGCCTAGTACACACCTATGAACCTGAAAATGGAAGTGTAGATATAATTTATTAAGGGGTAGTTAAAGTATCCTAAAATAACAGAGTTCTTCTTTATGAGGAGTTCACTGAGTTTGTTCAGGATCCTTAGATGATTTTCAGGAGTCATACAGGGTGTTCTGTAATAGGCTATAAGCTGATAGTTTTTCCTGTTTAGCATGATTTGTGGTTCAATAAACTCTCAAGGGATCTATCTTGAGATGATATGTTCCCTAGCAAACATAGATATACCACCACAGTTATCATATGGTCTGAATATATGGTAGCACAAAATTCTGGTATGGGGAGATTGCTTTCCATACATTTTAATCCAAGCTTCAGTAAATGTGGATTTGTTTTAAATGCAAAGCAGACTCAAGGTTGGGTGGTTTATTGCTGAGACTCCTAGCATTGAGCAGAGACACTTTAATGTGATCTGGACTTGGATTCGATATGTTAGATATGCTGGGATATTTGTTAGTGGGACTATTCCTAAAAAAAGGTTCTGTGAGGGGGCAACAGCTTTAGCCAGTTACAGCAATCCTTTGCAAAGCAGGCAGTACTGTAGGTAATATTGTCCCATGCTGATATATGCTCGATCCCCGTAGCATGACACCTACTTTTCAGCCAATTGATAAACCAATTATCTTTTTCTCTACCCAGACACTGTGCTTGGATAGCTGAGTGCTTGACTATAGTGTCACTGATCACTAAAATGTTTTGATTTGTAGAGTAGTTTGGGGCATTGGATATGAGGTAATTTGACTCTTAGTGATTCCTTGTTAAAGGAGTACCTGAAGGAGATGTGATGTTGGATTTATGCTGTGAACTAGTCTTCGTAGATCTTGGATGCCTTGGCCAGGAAAACTTCACATTAAGACATTTGCTTTGATAAAGAGGATAGTGGAAGTGTACATTTCTCACAGGCCATGATTTTTTTATGAAGGTGAGGTCTCCAATTTGGTTAAATACTTTCATCTCTCACAAACAGAAGTGTTAGTGTTGGGTAAGCGATCATTATCTGTGAGCAGGAGGCTGTTACTACACTGTCTGGTGATACCATGTGTTAGGAGGCTGGAAATGCATGGTAAACAAGCAGCTTGACCTTCCATTTTAGCCATAAGATTCTGGAAAAATATGTATTATAATTACACAGAATAACTATATAAATTAAGTGAGATAGTTATTTGGGGTGTGCAATATTATGGAATGATGTAACAATGAGGCATTTTACGGAGGAATTGTAACTATGCTGATTTTCTTAAGGAAGAATATACTGTCTATCATTGCCAGTCTAAGCAGATTTTCTTATGGAAGGATACATTGCCTAACACAATGTGTTAGTAAAGTGAAGTAACTAAGAGTTAAGTAGGCAACTATAAACTAAGAGTAACTTAAGCAGCTTTGTGTTATTAACTGTCACTACTGCAATATAGAACAGTGAAGAGTGCATAAAGGCTGCTTAGAGAGTGCAAGACAACACAACTGTCAACGTAGTTTACAGTGTGGCTCATTATGCAACTGCATATGCCTGGCAGCACTTATAAGTAACACTGCCGTCACTGAGTGATGGGAATCAGGAAAGGAAGGATGTAAGAGAACAGATATTGGTGACAATGCCTGACAGTATCTGCTTCTAAAACATGTTCTTCTTGTCTGTTTTAAAAGTCAGTACTAGTTTTACCAGGTAAGATAGTAACACACAAAAAAGCTTTATTTCAATATCATAGCAGGTGTTTGATTCGATAGTGTTTGCAGGATTACATATGACATTTTCAGTTTTTAAGACTTTTTGACTGCAGGCCTCTGCACACTGTTAAAAAAGTTACAGTCTGAAGCACTGATGGAGTATATTTTGTTAGCTGGATCTCAGCCCAGCTGCTGAAAAACAATGTTTGCATTAAATTAGATATTGTTGCTCAGAACTGGAAATCTGCTACAAAGACGTTCTTTAGGGCTCCAGGCCAATTCTGTTTAATTTGTTTGTTTCCAATTTGCTTTTCCCTTCTGAAGCCTAGCTTTCAAAATGTGTAGATAATATTAAGCTTGTTATACTCTTGGATAATAAACAAACCTGTCAAATTTTAAAAGAAAGTTTTGCGCACTGTTGTCAATAAACTTATTTATCCTTTTTGTTTTTCACTATAATATACAGTATTCATGATACAGACATTTGGCAAGGAATAATTTTTACAGCTAACATGGAAAATAAAACGTTAAATATAATTTCTGACATATGCATGCATCTCTGTCTCTCTCTCTCTCTCTCTATATATATATATATATATATATATATATATGAGTTTATGATGATTAATTGAAATAAAGAAGCATTAAAACACAACTAATCAATACTTCAATTTTGAAAAAAAAAATGTTTAATGAAAGCCAAAAACAGTGAAAACATAAAAGATTGAAAAAGAAGACAGATATGTTTCTTTTGCCATTCATGAACCAAAATTCTGCCATAATAATCAGCCTAATTTATTTCCCAGTACCAAACTACTACTGCTTGCTACCACTAACCCTAACCCTGCAAGCACTTGATTTCTGCACCAACCATATACCTTACCTTTAAAATAAACCTTTCTATAACACTACCCCCACACAAGACACTTAGGCACGTACCACATGCAACATCAGAAATGTACCACACTAAATCTAGCCTTTTCCCTAGCCCTTACATTAACTTTAACCTGTAAAAACCTACATACGCATTCCAAGTGCCTAATACTGAAACTTCAGATATGTTTGAAACTTTTTGCATTAACACTCCAAACACACATTCACTTTCCACCCATGCATACCCCACTGAAACAACAGGGCACATGCACAAAACTAAATGTATCCCTTTTCCTAGCCCTCACTCTAAACCTAAGTAGCAAACACTTGCACATACATTTCCACTCTCAGCCTTCTGGTATATACACAAACTATCAACATTGAAATTCAAAATATTCATTTACCCTCCAAATTCCAGCTTCTGTCTTTTCACAAATATAACACATAAGCAAAGATTTACTCAGTCACAACTACACTTGACTAAATTACAAAGCGCAGTACTCAAGCATACATACACACTGCATACTCGACCATATTACCATTTGCTGTTACTTGCCTTCACCATTCATTATTTGTTTCAACTACTTTTGTCATTCAGGAAAACAGTAGGTATCCATATTTAAGTTGAGGAAATTTCAACACACTGGGGACTTACTTTGTGGTTCCAGTGTAGCTTGTTTACAGTGTAGTAAAGTACAATTTGTTTACTGTACAAGTTGCCTTCAGAGTGGCTTCTAACATTCAGTAATACAGTGTATAGGGTGCTTACACTACAGCTCAGCTTTATAAAGTCTCTCAGGAGCCAAACTCTGATGTTGCAGCTTGGAATAAGCTGCCCATAATTTCCAATATATTTACAGCTTAGACTGTTGGTAAATCCCAAGGAACACTTGTGCTCTACAAATAAATGTGAGGTTTCTAATGCTGGTAAACTGGTACTCCAGGAGAAAATTCACAGCCTATTCTGGTCATGGAAACCCCAAGAGTTTCCAGTCTTGGTATGAAAATCCAAGATAGGCTAATATCTCTGCCTTTATTTTTCTGTCTCTCTCTCTCTTTCTCTTTTTCAAGGAGAAAGATGTGGCTTCCTCCATCAAGGGCATTTGTCTGGGGTCTCTGTCTTAGAAACTCCAAACATTACATCTTTGTACATATCCCACAGTGGTTGCTAGGGAACATTACATTACATGGCCTCCCCCAGCTTAGACCTGTGTGGAAGTGCAACATGAGCTACCTGGACTCCACCTCAGCAAGCCTGCAAACTCAGTGATACAGGGTTACTTTTTCTGCAGATATGCTTAGGGAAGGGACACTGTTTCATCAAACGTTCAACCTGAGAACAGGCATAGAATTGCTTTTTGTTTGTTTGTTTGTTTGTTTGTTTATGAAGGGAATCAAGTGACAGATTTTAGCTGTTTGTAGCACAAGACCTCTTTTCATTTGTTTTTATTATATTTACTCCATCATCTACCATGTTGTTTGTTACATGTCTGAAACAACTGCATTTTTGCTGACACATTACATGATACTAAAGTGCAACTTGTTTTACTTGCTTTATATCAAAGGATTTCTATTTTAACTTTATTGCTTGAACTCTTTTAGGTTTTCTCCTCACAATCCGGACAATACCAAGAAAGGAGGGGGGGTATCCATATTCATCAAGGACACCCACACCTCAAGACTGTTGGCAACGCACGATGCATCGGAGACCATCCAGGTGCAATTAACCATAGGCAAGACTGCTCTGCAAATTGTAGCATGTTACAGGCCACCCTCACAAACTCAGGAAACTCACATGGCCTTCCTGAAAACACTAGAGGGGATAAATGTATCACCAAACACCATCATACTAGGTGACTTCAATTACCCTAATATAGACTGGGAACACTACTCAAGCCCAAACACCCTAGCCCAAAAGTTCCTGGAATTCATAAACTCAAATGCCATGGAACAACTAGTCACCATCCCACAAGAGGAGATAACATACTTGATCTCATCATCACGAACATGGGAGCACAATGTTCAACACCGGAAGTATACCCTCACTGGTGAGATCAGATCACAAACTAATCTCGCTGGAGGTCCTCATCCCACCCCACCTGAAATAAAAAGACCACAGTAAAGAACTTCTCAAAAGCCGACTTCACACTTCTAAAGACTAGTGTGGTCTCCTTTCAGGCCCCGAGCGGCGGAAAACAATACTCAAGCCGCTGAATCACTTACAAACGCCTTCTACCAGCACCTGCAGGACTGCATGGATAAGGCAATCCCAAGCAAAACAAAGACTCTTTGTACCAAAGGCAAGCGTCCAGTCTGGTGGACCCCAGCCATAAACAAACTCTACAACAAAAGGAGGAAGCTACTACAAGATAGAGCAAAATCCTTAAAAGGTAAGACACCCTTGATCACTATAAGTAAAAACTAAGAGCTCTCATAAAATCATCCAAAGCAAATTTCGAGAGAAAAATAGCTAAAGACTCAAAAGACAATCATAAGGCCTTCTTTAGCTATGTTAGAAACCTAGGAGGAAACTCCCAGATATGCTCAGAACTAGTTCAAAATGATGTGAAGATTACTGATCCTACAGACATTGCCAACATACTGGCTGACAGGTTCAGTGCAAACTTCTACCCTCCCAAAAGGAGAGATATCTATACCAAATGAGTGCAGCCCCCCAAACATCTCCAGCGCCCAAGTGAGAACTGCTCTCTCCAAAGCAAAAAAACACAGCATCCATGGGACCCGATGGTGTCCCCGGCTGTGTGCTCCACGAACTCAATGAGGAATTAAACCCACAGCTAGGACAGCTGTTTAATCAAAGTCTTACCTCTGGATACGTACCCAGGGAGTGGCGCACTGCAACTGTGGTCCCACTTCACAAAGGCGGTGCCTCCACAGACCCTGGAAATTACCGGCCCATTAGCTTGACAAGCCTTATCTGCAAAGCCATGGAGAGGATCATAATGGACCTCATAAATAAAGACATAGGGAATTTGCAGACTTTGGATCCAACCCAGTTTGGCTTTGTCAAAGGCAGATCATGCCTTTTAAACTTGGTTGACTTTTTCGAAACAGTCACCAAAGCCATTGATGAGGGAAAGGCAGTCCATACAGCCTACCTCGATCTGGCTAAGGCCTTGATACAATACCCCACTCGGGTATCATTGAA
The DNA here is from genome assembly GCF_019279795.1 of Protopterus annectens. Classification (NCBI taxonomy): domain Eukaryota; kingdom Metazoa; phylum Chordata; order Ceratodontiformes; family Protopteridae; genus Protopterus; species Protopterus annectens. The sequence continues at coordinate 30,722,957 of NC_056741.1, forward strand.
AAACTCATCAGCTTAAATGTTAACCCATACATCACAAGATGGGTTGCAAACTGGCTGAGTGACAGAACCCACAGGGTCAGAGTTGCTGGCGCCATGTCAGACTCAAAGCCTGTCACAAGTGGTGTCCCACAGGGCTCAGTCCTGGGCCCACTCTTGTTTGGCATCTACTTTTCCGAAGTACAAGCAAACACAAGAGGGTTATGGCTGACAAAGTTTGCAGATGACTGCAAACTGGGCGCCATAGTAGAAAACACATCTGACACAGATATCCTTCAGAAGGGTCTCACAGAAATGGATAACTGGTGCCAGAGCCACGGCCTAAAGTTAAATGCCAAAAAATGCATAGTCATACCCTTCGGGAAAAACAAGGTTACCCCTAGCTACCAAATAGGTGGCAATCCACTGAGCACAGAAGAAGTTATCAGGGACCTGGGGACCCAGGTTGATAGTAGTCTGTCATTCGACACCCATGTAGCTAAAGTAGTTAGGAAGTCCTTCTACATTGCCCACCTTATCATGAAGGGATTCTCATCTAGATCAAGGGAGGTCATAGTCTCCCTTTACTCATCACTCATCAGACCAATGATTGAGTACAATGCCCCATTCGGAATGTATCTGACCCGACACTTGCAGCAGCTGGAGAGGCCACAAAAGTTCCTCACCAAAAGGATAAAGGGTCTCAAAAATCTGTCCTATGCTGCCCGACTGAAAGAACTCCAGCTCTATTCAGTCGCACGCTTGCTCAGAGGTGACCTTTGCCTAACATACAAGGCCATGTCAAACCCAGATTTGATGAATATGCTTCACCTCAAAAAATCTAGATCCATCAGAGCCACAAGGGCGGGATACTTAAACCTCGACACGGCTATTAATAGGACGTGCTGGAGAGATAGATTCATCACCCAAAGACTCCCTATGCTGTGGAACAAAATCCCAGTACATGTGAGGCAGAGCACCTCGCTGGCCTTGTTCAAGAGAAATCTTGACCAATGGATGGGAGATCACAGATATACCCCAGGAATTACCTCAGTGTCACTGCTCGACAGAGGCACAGCAAAATAATGGGTATAGTTCCCCATACTAAAGGGGTGGCGTAAGCCACAAAACAATGGGCTAGGCTTATAAATGCCCTCGGGCAGATAGCCTAGTATGAACCTATGAACCTATGAACCTATAATAGTGGATAACATTTTCTACTGTCTAATTCTTTTTTTTCCACCTTAGAGCCCTGCAGTGCAATGTTATCCTCTAACACAAATTTCAGTCAGATACACCCCGGGATTCATTAAAGCTTGCATGGAGTGTAAGAATAGTGCAGCTGCTCCTGCACAGAATATAGCTGCTGAGCAATCCAGTAAACAAGCCTAGGGATGTGCACGAACCTGGCAGCACTATTCCCACACGGACACAACTGAATAATGCTAATTACCTCATTTGCTGGTGAAAACCATGCAAATGAGGTGAATTAGCGATTCAGTAAGCAGGCAAGCATCCATGCGGGAATAGTGTGAGGTGTAGAAATGTATTCGGCTAGTAGCCAAATACATTTTTGCAAAAATCAAAACGGAGGCATGACAGCTCAAAGTAAAGCATGTATTATACTTCTTAGGCATGAAAATGGCCAAATATATGGCCATTGGTATGGACTTTTTTGGCCAATTTTGTCTGTTTAAGCATAGGGCAGTGTCACACAAATGGGATTGTGCAGAAAATAAAAAATAATGTGAAAAGGCAATTTTAAGTGAAATCTGTATTTTGTCATCACAGTCTGATCTGCTGTGGTGACCCCTAACCGGGAAAAGCTGAAAGAAGAAGAAGAAGAAGTCTATGGCATGCAGAATCACAACAATAACAGATAACACTGGTTGCTAAGGAGTAAGGCTGTGGTGTAATGGTGTAACCAGGGACTAAGGCAGTGTGGTATGTAAATGAGCAAATTTTTCTGAATCACTAAATGGGAGATCATTCATTGGCTGCACCTAACCGTGTAGGAGCTATAAGACAGTGGTGTAAGCAGGAGAAGCAGCTGACATGAAAAGGAAGTGTGTAATGCTTGGTGTAAGCAGACTGGAGCTCCACAGCTCCCATTTGAGCTTAGCTAAGCACAGCTAAGCAAGGGGGTATGTCTGAGGTTGTATTGACTTATTCCATGAAATAAAGAGCATGTTCGTGTCCAGGGGAGGGCCATTTGTCATTGTTTTCCTTAGATAAATGGGTTTGCACAGTGCTCACTGGGTCTAAAACAAAACAAAATAAAGCAAAAAAAAAAAACCCTGGAAATAGCAGGACTGTTTACATTTGGGCACCATGTTTGCGCAGCACACCTCAGGGCTTAAAAGGGGTGGAAATTGGAAGGAAAAAAGAAAAAAAAAGGCAAATAGCAGAATAAAAGCAAACAAGTGCTAATAAAATAGCAAGCAGGTGGAATGTATCATAGCCAGCCAATCATGCAGGCAGCATCTGCAGCACAATAATATAAACTGTGCAAACACCTTTCAGTCTGTTTTTCCACAAACCTTGCACCATTGGTGCATACATACAGGGGAATTTTAACCATAACATGTTAGTGGCTCCTGTTGCTTTCATTTGTCAGTATGTGCTAGAGGCTGAGGGCAGTGAGGAGGAGAATGCTGACACCTGCCCCAGAGTGAGGAGGAGGAGAAGAGTGTTCAGACCCAGGGTAACCTACCAGGGGCTACGTGATCTGGAGATAGTAGAATGCTACAGGGTGGACAGAGATACACTTCAGCAAATCATTGAGCTGTGCCAGCCTCAACTCAGATTCAGAGCCAACAGAGGGGAATCCACCCCAGTGGATACCAAGGTATGTGTAGCCTTAAAAATACTAGCTACAGGTACTTTCCAAAGACCTACTGGGGACATGATGGGGATCTCACAGACATCTACATCCAGGGTACTCCACCAGTTTCTGGATGCCATGCTACCACATGCCGGTGAGCATATTTACTTCCCCAACACCTGTGAGGAGAGGATCAGTAATATGCATCTATTCCACTGTGTAGAAGAATACCCAGAGGTACTGGGTGTGATAGACTGCAAGCACATCCACATCAAAGCACCATCCGGTGAACAGGTTAGGGTCTACATAAACCACAAGGGCTGCCCCTCCATCAACTGCCAGGTCATGTGCAATGCCCAGGGCATTATCATGAATGTGTGTGCTGGCAGCCCTGGAAGCTATCATAACTCCCACATCTGGCATTCATCACAGCTGTACCAGGCATTTTCCAATGGGGGCATCTCATATGGCCATCTGGAGGGGATGCTGGCTATGCACTGGAGCTGTGGATGATGACACCCATCAAAAATGCACACATACCCAATCAAGTATGCCATAATGAGGCACATGCACAAACCAGGATCATTATATAGCATGTGTCTGGGATGTTTAAGTCATGGTTCCACTGCCTTGACATATCTGGTAGAGCCTTGCAATACTCTCCAGCCACATGTGCACACACATTCATAGTATGTGCCATGCTACACAATATGATCCTGTGGAAACAGCTGCAGCAGGAACAGCACATGGAAGGGCCACACAGTCCCACACCATTGCAAAGGTCCCCACAGGCACAGATGGACTTGGAGGAGGAAGCCCCTGAGCTTGCTCCTGTAGGAAGATGGAGGCATTCCCAGTATGCCCAGGCCTTGGCAAAGAGGCAACACATAGCACACACACTGATACTGTAGGGTCCCAGGGACTGACACCTCTCTCTGACTTGCACACACAGAAAAATGGATGCCACACACATCACACTACCTGTAGCTTACCCTGTATAGGCAGTGTACTGCATGCATCCGACAGAGACAGCCCTCACCCACTGTCCCCACTACTGCTGCAGGCACAAGGTAAGTCAGTCTTCTAAACAATAAATGAGTGGAGTAGTATGTTCTGGTAGCATATCTATGGTATCACTGCATGCATGCAAGGGAATGGGGTGGCATGCTGCAGTAGCAGCAGACAACGGACAGCTATGTGGGACACCAGGAAATGTCTGCCCAATACTGGCTTCCCCACACTATGCAGTATTATCCAAGGTGACAAATCTCACTGGAGTATATGTGGGGGGGGGGGGCAACTAATGGGGGGTTATATGTCACATATATGGATGTCAATGTGGGGATCCCATACTCACCCCTCAGACTCACCTAGCAAGTCAGCTGATGAAAAGCATAAAGGAATGTCTGGCAAAGGCCCACAAATGGCAATGATGATGGAATTCCTCCCTACAGACTTACACAGTGATATCACAGCAGGCCTTCCAGTTGCAGTAAGGCTCTGAAGGGTAAGAAGTCTGAAACTCAATTGTATACCATTACAATCTAACCTGTGGCCGCTAGTGATATGTCTCTATTCTCCAAGACAAGGCACAATACTATGCTAAATGGAACCAGAATGTAAAGCCAATATCAGCACAGTATGTGAAAATGTGTACCTTTGACAGGTGTGCTCCCCCACACCCATAGTCCCATAGAAATGCAGTAAGATGTAGGTTTGCAGGGTAATAGCAGCAGAGCAAAAATTGTCAGGGCTGTTCCAATCAACATGATAACTTGTTGCATATCCACAATACGCAGGGGTCAATGATCTATGTATATGCGTGGGAAATACTGTAAGGATGTGGCCAGCACTTACTCCCGGCTGTTGTGTCTTAGTGGCCTAGGTACAGTACTGTGGTAGACAGGGCCATGTTCCAAGAATCGCAGTACCAACTATTTCTCATGTCAGCTACACCTACAGTGGGAGTTGTGCACACTAACCAGATGTCAATATCCATTACTGCCAGTAAGCTGGACAGGTCATGGACAGGGGGCCATAAATATGAACAGGACAAAGGTCGGAGTAACCTACACAGTGCCTACCATACCTCCCAACTGTACAGACCTTTTGCAGGATGTACAGAGGTCTGCATCATATTTGTGGTGTCTCTATCATGAAATAGTGGTTGTGTGGCAAATCACTGGCAAACCATGAAATTTTAAAGTCAAAAAATAATGATGGATTGTAGTGTCCCAGACCTCACGCCCTATAGAAAATGCATGCTAATGAAAAATCTGTTATTGTACCACCCTTAAGGCCAATTGTTAAAATGGTCCCTATATTTAAGCCTTTAATCTAAGCCTTTGTCACCCAATTAATTATGGCTTTGTCCAGATGTCTGGCTCTCTTACTTAGAGAGTTATGGTGCCTAGTAACACCGCAGGTACCTGAAGGTCAGTGTACTGGCAGATCATAAAAGGTTGCCACCTTACTGTGTAAGCACTGACAACATGTCACTGGCCAACAGCCATACCCCTGGAATGGCAGGTTGTCACAGAAGGGGCACAGGTATGCCTTGTATATCTGTTCTGCTTGTCTTAACATTGCATTGGCCTGCAAAGTATTTGCAAAACAAGAAAAGGTCATGTCAAAACATCAGTGGCAGATAGTGGAGAAGCAGATGTCACACCCATAACAGAAAGCAAGCAAGTAACAAACTGGTCCCCCAACTGTCTATGTATGGCAGAAGAGTATCAACACTGTGTCCCCATGGGTGGGCCTTCATCTGACTGTCATATGTGGGCCTGTCCAGATGTCAGACTCAGTGACAGTTTTACAGCTAGGCCAACATGTAGCCACATAATAACATAGTAACACAAACTGTCTGAGGACCCCAGCAGATGTAGTGGTGCAATGATGGATAGCCTGCCAAATAGGTATGCAAAGAGGTGTGTAGTCCATAATCTTCTCTGTGATGTTATGGCATTTACCATACTCACACCTGAATTACAATTACATAACAGCAGCCACTGTGTGCAAAGCCTGTGACCAGACTACAGAAGGATAAAGAGACACACAGAGGGGGGAGGGGAACCACTGGCTAGACAAATAGGGAATGTGCACACCAGAGCACATTTTGCAGTAACATAGGTGCCCAGCAGTGTATAGAGTCAGTAAGCATCACCTGCAAATATACAACACACACCCACATAAGTGGAGGTCCACAACAAATCAAACCCCAACTAAAGGACACCTCAGAGGCAAAAACACATGAGAACCTCCCAAACCCACACACCACAGACCACGCATACACCGGACACCAGTGTCCTGCAAACACTAAGGCCTTACTATATACACAACATATTACTCATAGAGTAAGATACACAGATGTGCCACACAGCAGGCAGTATAAGGAGAAAGTCACGATTACTTATCTGACAGGTGCCATAATCTGCCATATCACACATGCACTCAAGTCACCCCACAACAGGTACAGGTATCACACTAGCCTGGCCCATGGTGGTGTGAATGATGTCAGAAGTACCTCATGAACTATAGAAAGACAGACACGATGCAGCATGCTGAATATGTGTCTATGTCCCTAGCTGTAAGCAGCATCCTGCTTTCACCCAGAGTGATGGATCAATATGAACAGAAAGTTATTGTCAATAACACCTGACTCACTTACCATTGTCACCTCGGGGGGGGGGGGGTCCACTGCCTGGCAGCCTTGGAACATATGAGTGACCAAATGCACTGCCTTGCTACAGATGGCCTGCATCAGTCTCACATGGCCTACAGGCCTCTGGCAAAGGCCCATGCCTCACCCATAGTGCCGTTGTAGGGAATGTCATGGGGTCCATACTACCAGCATAACACAGCCAACAAAATGCAAATGAAAGGCCATGCCGCTAAATGCTAGTAGCATACCTCTCAACCTCATAGAGCAAGAAATCTGAACAAAGACATACATAATGGTGAGATAAAGGCCCAAATATAGGAACACTTGAAATAATGCTCACGTAATGTTAGAAAGGTGATAGAATAGCAGAGGGGGTGTGTATTAGCATGGATGTCATGAATGATGTGAAGTCTGAAACTCTAATGTTTGGTCATTATTCTCTTACTGCAACCCTGAGTGATTTGCAACAAATTTGCTAGAAAACCACAATGTTAAGGGAAACTGACCAGATATATGAGGCATGAATCTGAATAATCTGTGAGAATCTGTATAGTTGACAGGTATGGCCATACCAAGATATGACCTTTCAGGTAAGAAGAATACTACACAACCAGGAGATCCCCAGCCAGTATATCACCAAGGTGCTGGACCTTTTACACAGCTTCATCAGTCAAGCAGCTGTAGCCACACCTCCCAACTTCCTGAATTGTGCAAGAATGTCTAGCCTTTGCCTCATAATATTGGTCTGTGCATCATCCATCTTATATTTCTCTGACAAATAACTGTGATGATCCGATGATATCTCATCATCATCATCATCAGACCCCTTTTTCCCATTTTTCTACAGGGGGTCGGGGTATCGTGTTAACTGTCACCAACTCTCTCGATTCAATGCCACACTCCTGCCTTCTTCAACTCTCATGCCTGACTGCCACAGATTTTCTACAGACAATCCATTCACCTCTTTGTTGGACATCCTCACTTCCTCTTACCTTCTTCTTGTCTGTTCCTAATCTTCCTCACCAGATTGTCTTCTGCTTTTCTACACATGTGCCCAAACCACTGTAATCTGTTCTCTTTGATCTTTCCTGCAATTGGAGCTACTTTGGCTTCTGCTCTTATGTCCTCATTTTTTCATCTGTCCCACAGCGTGCATCATATAACCTTTCTCAGGCACTTCATTTCCATCACCTCTAGCTTCTTCAACTATTCAGGTTTCTGTACCATACAGTAGAACTGGTCACACCACTATCTTGTACACCCCACTTTTCTGCTTCTTTGGCATTCTTCTGTCATAGACTACACCTGATACTCCTCTGTGCCAGTTGGCTGCAGACCCTCTGATTCTAGCTTTGACCTCTTCATTCAGACTACCCTTCTCCTTAACTACGCCTCCCAGATACTTGAAGCTGCTTACCTGTTCCACTATCTTTACTTCTATCTCTATTCTCAGCTTCTTCTGATTTCCGCAATTTGCTGACATTACCGCTGTCTTATCTGTGCTAAGTTTCATCCCATGTGCCTTCAGAGATTTGCATTCCATTCTCCTATCCTTTGCTGAAGTTCTAGCTCAAAGTCTGCCTGTAATGCCACATCATCTGCATATAGTAGCTTTGTTGATCCATCCTCCTTCAACCTGTTTGCTAATGTAGTCCATCACCAGTATTAACAGCAGTGGGCTAGGAGATGAACCCTGATGTATGCCCACAGCCACTGGGAACCCCTCTGTGAGACCAAACACTATTTGTACTTGAGTCATTGGGTCCTTGTACATAGTTTGCACTAATTCTACCAATGTTTCTGGGACTTCAAACCACCACAGTACTGCCCAGATCAGCTTTCTAGGGACCTTGTCATATTTAGGAATGCCCAATTGGACTCTGTCCTTATATCTAGCTTCTGCTCAAGTATCTGTCTCAATGCAAATTCCAGGTCAATTGTGCTGCATCCTGATCTGAATCCTGATCTGAATCCAAACTGCATCTTACATTCTACTATTAATCACCCTTTCATGCAATGTGATGTACTGCCCACAGTTGAAGTCCCTTTTGTTCTTGTACACTGGCACAAATATGCTTATTCTCCAGTGATTATTAGAACCCTCAGAATCCATTTCTCCCCTATCTCACCCAGCATCTTTGTAATATCTGCTGTAACCTCATCTGAGCCTGCTGCTTTCCCTGACTTCATCTTCCTTAGTGCTGTTCTTACTTCTAGGGTGGGCTCCTCTTCTTCTCTCATTGTAGGCTGTTTCTGGGGCAGTACAGCTTCTGTGGGGTTTTCCTCATTCAGAAGCTGCTGGAAATACTCCTTCCATCTGATGTCCTCTGGGCTGGTGAGCAGGTTGTTGCTGGACTATCTTATTTATCTTTCTGTCTTTGCCTTGCTGATATAGTTTCTTTGTGGCCCTTACTGAGTCACTTTCCAAGTTGGTACAGTGCCTCTGATGCCCTGTTCGCGACTTTTAGCCTGGTCATTTTCTGTCTCCCCCTTCCCACTGTCCCATTTCTTCCTGCACTCCTTTTGACTGCACTCCTTTTTTCTTTTGATGACTTCCTGAACTTCTGCATTCCACCACCAGCTTTCCTCCTGGAAGCCTTAGATCCTGCCTTCTCTGACCACTGCTTGCAGCTGTGCCAACTGTTTCACTGGGATGACTTTGCAATCATGGATTCTGCCCCAGCGCCTTATGTTGCAACTCTTGTATGTGATCTTGTGATTGTCTCTCTTTCTGATCCTGCTCTATGTGCATTGATGTCCTCCTCCTGAGTCTGGATCACAAGCCAAGTGGCTTTGACTGCCCTTCCATCTCATCTCCTGCATACATAGGATGTCCAGCCTCCTCTGTATCATCTCACCCACTTTCAAGCTGCCAGTGAACCTCAGTTCATGTTTGGCAGCTTGTTTGCTCATCACAGCTATCCCAGGTACATTGGCCAATCCCAGTCATGGGTCAGAGTAGGATAACTACCCATGCCCATTACTAGAGACATATTTTACAACATCAAGCTGTGATCCATGTTCTCCTACCCTTGAGGATACTGCACACCAGTAGATGCCAACGGAATTGGTCTGTAAAACTCTTCCCCCTGCTCCATTCATTTGTTAGTTTTTCAGACATGGGAGCGGAGACACAGGGAGAACATGCAAACTCCAAACAGGCTTTGGTCAGAGGTCAGGATCGAACCTTGTACCTTGTGCATGGGAGGCAAAGACCTTAACCACTAAGCCATCTGGTCTCTACTCTGTCTCTCCAATGATATTTGGCAGTAGGTAATGACACAATACATTACAGTGTCAAACATTACATAAGTCAGAAAATGTCTGCTAAAACAAACCCTGTAACTCAAGCAACTCATACATTAATAAGAGCAATAATTACAGTATTCCCCTATGTTTGGGCCATTATTTCCCCATATTGCAGCCTATCTCCAGATATCCTGCACAAATGGGTTGCAAGGTATGGGTGTTGCACACAAGACCCCAGACTGGAGTTACAACTATTCCTGGAATGGATTCCCACACATACTATAGAAGGTCATACTAGGCATGCTCCTATACTTAGAGAAATAAGGCCCATGTCTGAAACCACAATGGACTATATATATCTGTATTGTGCAGATGTCTTTGCATACACACAGCTATGTACACCTGTCTCCACCCACAGCTAGCTGTAGGTGGCCCATATGTGGTATATCCGCATATGTTGCATGTCATATACACGCACAAACACACACACATATATATGTATATATATATATATATATATATATATATATATATATATATATATATATGGTCAACATATTACAATATGTCAAGCATACACACACATAGACATGGGGAACAGAGAGACAGACAGTGATAGAGTAAGACAAACAGGGAGACACACACAGGGAGTGAATCATACATAGGGATACCCTGAATGGCAGAGAGTGATGACCTGCTGCAAACAGTTGCATACCAGTTGTAACCATAAACATAAGATTCATTGTCTGATGGAACTGAGGTAGGAGTTGTAATATCACATCACCTACCTTTGTGTGTGTATGTGTGTGCATGTGCGTGTGTGTGTGTGTGTGTGTGTGTGTGTGTGTGTGTGTGTGTGTGTGTGTGTGTGTGTGTGTGTGTGTGTGTGTCTGTAGGTCTCACATTATGATGCCCTGCTTTACAAGATCTGCTGATGTCACTCACCTTAAACGTACCTTTGGACTGGTTTCAGTCCTGTAAGCTCTATAGCAGATATGATAACTGCATAACACTGTAATACAGATAGGTAGGGGTTCTAATCACAGTCCCGGAGGTGTAGGAATATGTGTGTTAATCCTTTCCCACCCAGTACAAGTCCCATTGCCCTACTTCTCAAGATCTGCTGATGTTATTCACAGTAGAAGTACCTTTGGACTGGCCTCAGCCATATAAGCTCGGTGGTGCATGTGAAAACTGCATAACAGTATAGTGCGAATAACTAGTTAAGTAGTGGTTCTAATCTCAGTACTGGCAAATGCAAAAGTGTGTGTATGTTTGTAGGTTAAAGACTTTGAGCCCCTTCACACCAGTACATTTTCCATTGCCCTACTTTAGCAATCCTCCTGATGTCAGTCACCTTAGAAGTAGGGTCATAGGTTCATAGGTTGGTACTAGGCTATCAGCCCTAGGACCTATGCAAGCCTAGCCATAACAATTCCCAATTCCCTGGATATTTCTACCCACAATATTTACTTCTCTGGGCCCCTGTCTAGTAGGGCGACTGACATGATCCCCGGGGTGAATTTCCTATCTCCCATCCAATCATCAAGGTTCCTTTTGAAGAGGAGGTGTTCTGCTTGACATGTATGGGCAGTCTATTCCAGAGTATGAGGAGTCACTGGGTCAGGAACCTATCCCTCCAGCATGTTTTGTTCATTGTGATGACAAGGTTTAGATCCCTGGAGCATGTGGCTCTGAGGGATTGGGATTTCTTTAAGTGGAGCATGTCCAACAGCTCAGGGTATAACATGGCCTTGTATGTTAAGCAGAGATCACCTCTGAGTAGACAATATGCCACAGAGTATAGCTGGAGTATTTTTAGACGATCAGTATATGGCATCTGCTTTAGGCCTGTGATTCTTTTAGTGAGGTATTTCTGTGGCCTTTCCAGCTCTTGCAGATGTCTTGTGAGGTACATACCAAACAGGGCATTATACTCTATAATGGGTCTAATGAGGGATGAGTACAGTGGGACAATGACCTCCTTTTTTCTGGATGAAAAGCCCTTAGTGATGAGGTGTGCCACATAGAAGGATTTCCTGACTGTTGTGGCAATGTGGTTATCCAAAGTGAGACCACTGTCCACCTGTGTCCCTAAGTCTCTCATCACACTTTTGATGTTTAGCGTCCTGCCACCTATATGGTAATTCATGGGTACATGTTTTTTTTCCAAAGGGGATAACTATACATTTCTTGGCATTATGCTTGAGCCCATGGCTCTGGCACCAGCATCTGTTTCTGTAAGGCCTTTTTGTAGAATATCCACATAATTTGGGGATTCAATAATGGCTCCCAGTTTGCAGTCATCTACAAACTTTGTTAGCCAGAGTCCCTTAGTGTTGGCCTGTACTTCAGAGAAGTAGATGCCAAACAAGAGTGGTCCCAGGACTGAACCCTGAGGTACTCCACTTGTCACTTGTCTGGAGCTGGATTTGGAGTTGGCTACTTTTACAGTCTGGGTTCTGTCAGTAAGCCAGTTGGCAACCCATCGAGTGATGTAGGGATTTATGCCCAGCTTAGTAAGTTTATCTATGATTCCAGAGAGGAGGATGGTGTTGAAGGCCTTGGCGAGGTCCAGATAGGCTGTTTTGACCACCTTACCCTTTGGGCAGGCCTCAGCTATGTGGCACTTGCAATAATTGCGTAACACTGTAGTACAAACACCTAGTTAGGTAGGGGTTCTAATCTCAGTCCTGGCAAATGTAAAAGTGTGTGTTGGTAAGTTAAAGATTCTGAGCCCATTCACAACCAGTACACTTCCCATTGCCCTACTTTAGCAGTCACCTTAGAAGTACATGTGGGCAGCCTCATCCCTGTTAGCTCTGTGGCACATGTGATAACTGCCTAACACTGTAGTGCAAATAACTAGTTAGGCATGGGTTCTAATTACAGTCCCTGCAAATGTGTGTATTTGTGTTTTTAAGTATGTATATCTGTAGGTTAAAGTATTTTGTGGCCTTTCTCACAGAGTATATCTCCCATTGCCCTACTTTACAAGGGCTGGTGATGTTCCTCACCCTAAAATTACCTTGGGAAACTCTATGCCCTATAATCTCTGTGGCATGTGTTGTAAATGCACAACACTGTAGTAGCAATAACTAGATAGGTAGTCTAATCTCACTCCTGGCAAATGTGTGTGCGTGTGTGTGTGTGTGTGTGTGTGTGTGTGTGTGTGTGTGTGTGTGTGTGTGTGTGTGTGTGTGTGTGTGTGTGTTTGAACAGTATCCGATGTGTGTGTTTGGGTGGGAACCATATCTATTGGGGGGTGGGTTTTGCAACATTTTGTTGTGGTCCACCCAGTACACATCCCAATGCCCACTTTACAAGGCTCACTGTTGTCATCCACTGTAAAGGTAGCTGTAGACACTTTGTAGCCCTATATGCTCTGTGCTATGTGAAATACCTATGTAACAGTATGGAATAAATAACAAGATAGGCGGGTATTCTAATCCTTTGATACCATTCCCCACTCAGGAATCACAGACAAACACACTCAGCTAGGCATGAACCCCTTTATCACTAGGTGGGTTACAAACTGGCTCACAGATAGAACCCACAGTGTGAAAGCAGTGGACTCCATGTCAGACTGCCGACCAGTCAAGAGGGGAATACCACAGGGTCTGGTCATGGGTCTCCTCGTGTTTGGTATGTATGCCTCTGAAGTCCAGCCCAACATGAAGGGACTCTGGCTGACAATGTTTGCAGATGACTGCAAGGTGGGTGCTATTATTATTAACCCCAAGTGATGTTGACATTCTGCAGAAAGGCCTCACTGAGACCTATGCCTGTTGTCAGAACCCTGGGCTTAAGCTCAATGCCAGAAAATGTGTCGCCATCCACTTTGAGAACAACTTGGTTCCCATGAATCACCACATCGATGGTAGTCCACTGAACACAGAAGTCATTATAAGAGAACTGGGAACTCAGGTTGACAGCAACCTCTCTGTTGACCACCACAGTGCCACTGTGGTCAGAAAGTCCTTCTATGTGGCACATCTCAATACAAAGGGTGTTGCATCCAGAAGGAAAGAGGTAATTGTCCCCCTCTACTCTTCCCTTATTAGGCCAATCATCGAGTACAATGGCCCATTTGGCATGTACTTCACTAGACACTGCAACACTTGGAGAGGCTGCAAAAGTACCTCAAAAAGAGGATCCTAGGCCTTAAACACTTGTCCTATATGGACAGGCTCTCTCATATTGGCTACTTACAGGCGATTTCTGCTTGACTTACAAAGCCATGTCTGACCCAGCTCTGTGGTTTGTGTATTGCTGCTGTCCAACAAAGAGGATTGCCCTACCTTGGTGGAAGTGGGCTTTATGAGTCAGGTATTGCTGAGACCATACAGCTATGTAGGTGTTCCTATAGCTGTTTGTAGTAGGCTTGGACACGGGGTCATAACACAGTTGGACACTTCTCCAGTTTCAACCTGATAATCATGCTTATTGTAGTATCCATTTCTGTGTCAGGGCAATGCAACAACCAGTAACTGTAGACATATATGCCTGTTGGATGCACTAACACTCATATTACATGGTACAACATGTACAGCTTATTTACCTGACTGCTCGCAACTCATATCTGTTGTTTTCAGGCTTCCAGCTAAACCTACACATACATGCATGTGCACAGGTGATATCTGATATACATTTCTGTTCTATGTCGGTATGGCACACTGTATTTAGCCTCTTGCTGCTCAGTCATACCTCTCAACCTGTTAGAGCAGGACATCTGGATGACAGCAAACATAAATGGGAGGCAAAGACCCAAAAATGTTAACACTGTATTACTATTGCTGTAACATACATAAGTCAGTTGTTAGCACAGTAGGCTTTGCATTCTCAGAAATACCCTGGAGTATGTCCGACATTCATAAGTATGCTATCATGTTCTGATATCAGTGTTCACAGATTTGCCAATGGTTTGCCAGACATAGCACACCTCTATGTATAAATCACTACAAATATTAGGCACACATGTGGTTATTGTGCAGCAGGACACTGCACACTTGAATGGTATGAGCTCAGTATATCACATGCAGTTCAACACATACTTTTGTGACAGTAGTTTACTATGCACATACCCTGTATAGGTCTCTTAGATTTGTAACACAAACATGTGTATCATAGTTATATTCGCAAATATATGGATATGTACAACATCCCAGAAGCTGGTCTAGCAGTATCGCAGTCAGTATTGTTCAACAGACACTACAGTAGTAGTCATATGTGAGCTGTCCTTTCCTGGGGTGGCTCAGGGGCTTGAATTGTGATTTATGTCACTGCAGACAGAGCCGTATGCTATGGCCATAGGTGCTGTTCAGCAATATATCAGCACAGCAAGTCTTGTTGAGACATATTTCTTTAACTTCCTATTTCCCATTATTACATACCCCCTACTGCATTCCATTACATTGTGACTTGTTTCATATACCTGTTTTTTTTTTTCCAAGCAGTCCTGAATAGTCATGTTTTGTTTGCTCGGTTTGTTTTGTGGTCTTTCTTTCTATCTCTCCCTATTTCTTTCTCTCTCTCTCTCTCTCTCTCTCTCTCTGTCTACTTACATAAAGGTTTACACCTGTTTTGCATAGGCAGCAGCTTCCCTTTTGTAGGTAATGTTCATGAACAGGTGATGGTCTGTGCACCAATTGGTGCTCCACACTTGCTAATTGCATACAGAACAGCTGTGTTGTTATTCCAATAGCCAATGGCATGACAACACACTCCTATAATTGAATACTTCATGTATGCATTGCCCATTTTCCTTGCCTGTGAAGAGGACATGATGGAGGTGCGTGAGCTACAGCATCATAGAGGGTAGGTGGGAATCCCTCTTACAACAAGACTTGTGGAGACAGCCCAAATAAATGGCAAGAAGGTTCCAGACTTAGGGACAGAATGTAAGTATTGCTGTTATACAGTTGGAATAATCCTAGTTTAACAGGGTTTGTCTGGGCATGCTTTTTCAAGTCTGACAGTGTTATGTGGATGACATAACTCTCAACTGTAGGGCTATCTGTAAATGGTCAGAGGTTTGCCTGTTATGCTTGGTCTGTTCCCCAGACAGTTTTTGTCCTTGGCAAATCAGTAGGATACTCTGGGGATTGCAGTCAGTAAATGCTGACATCCATTTGTGTTTCTGACTTCATATCCCTCAAAAAAGGGGTCTCCTTCTAATGACCGAAACGCCGATTCGCCGACAGGGAAATAACCGACACGAAACGACCGACAACGCAGTTGACCGACACGCTCGAATCCCGACAGACGGAAGACCGACAAGGGGAATGTGTAAGCGCGACCTGGTAAGTATGCGATAGTGAGGGATTTAGGAGTAGGGAGCGGACAGGTAAGTGTGCAATACTCAGGGATGTAGGGTTAGGGTGTGTGATAGGTGAGTGTGCGGTAGTGTCGGAGTTTGGGGTTCGGGGTGTGTAAGTGAGTTAGGGTTAGGGTGCAGGTAGGGAGAGTGTGCGGTAGTGTCGGAGCTTGGGGTTTGGGGTGTGTAAGTGAGTTAGGGTTAGGGTGCAGGTAGGGAGTGTGCGGTAGTGTCGGAGCTTGGGGTTTGGGTGTGTAAGTGAGTTAGGGTTAGGGTGCAGGTAGGGAGAGTGTGCGTAGTGTCGGAGCTTGGGGTGGGGGTGTGTAAGTGAGTTAGGGTTAGGGTGCAGGTAGGGAGAGTGTGCGGTAGTGTCGGACCTTAGGGTTAGGGTTTGGGTTAGGGCTAGTGGATATGTGTTGTAGTGTACTGTGTTGTTTACGTGTAGTGTGTCGGTGTTATGGTGTTCGGTGTTTCGCGTTGTCGGGTTTGTGTGTTGTCGGTTTTCTGGCGTCGGTTATTTCACTGTCGGCGAATCGGCGTTTCGGTCATTAGAAGTAGACCCCAAAAAAGATATGTTACAACAAACTCTGTAATACCAGCAACTTTCTCAGTTTATGACAGCAATATTTCCAATATGTCCCTGTGTTTGGGCCTCTGTCCCCTATTATGTCAGGCGTTGTCCAGATGTCATGCACTAAGAGCATCAGAGGTATGTTACATCATTATTTAGAGCCTTCATTTCTGCTATCACCCCAGTGATGTAGCAGACTCCCAGACATGTCACGAGGAAGAGGCCATAGATATGAGGCCAACGCCAAGACATTCTGTGGCAATCTATACAGTTGAGATGTCTGTGTATGTCTGGCCCTTGTTAGACTGTCAGGATTGTGTAGCACTGTAGTGTGTAAATGTTAGTTGGGCTGTGTTGTGAGGGGGTACCTGTGAGTGTCATGGGCCCTTTCTATCTGACTATGCATGCTGTTCCAGTTTCTGGTGGTCTGTTGACTGTATATGTTTGTATGGGCAGACTGTGACATGTCCCCACCTCAGGATTCCCATTACACTGTGACTTGGGGCAGTATATGTAGGGGTAGTGTGTGAGTGACAAGCAGAATATTTTTGTTCACACAGTCATTATACTGTAGAGTTCAGGTGTTTTACCAGCATGTCACTGTGACTGTGGTGCAATTGGTTGCGAGTAGGCACTGTCACACCAGTGTCTGTTTTCAACTACTGTTACATCCCTGTAGTGCCTGTTATATTTGCTAATGGATGTGTAAGTCCACAGAGCTGATTTGGGGTGGTGTTGTATTGGTCTGACTGTAGTTCAGATGGTGCTTGGTGACATATTTGGCAGCTCAGTGTAGTTTCCCTAATGTTATGTTATGTCCAGATATTCATAGGATGCCCAGTTGTGAGGCTCATATCTTTTGCCTAGTCTCTATAACTGTTGTGTATTTCTGACAAATCAGTCGGATAATGTGAGGATTCAGGTCACTAACTTATGAGAAGCAACTGAGTGTTTGACTTGTGATATTTCAGGCAACATACGCTAGAACAGATGATGTTACTGCAGCAACTTTCTCAGATTATCTACTCACGTATTTCAGATGCGCCCTTATTAGCATGCCTTTGTCCCCCCACTTTGTCAGTATTGGTCCATATTCATTGCACTGTTCAAATAGTGTAGTGGTACATGGCTCTGACTATAATGTACAGAGCCCTGGGTTCAAAACCTGCCATAGCCCTCTATTTTGTTGCTGTGCAGAACAAAGGCTAATGGAGAATGAGTAATTAAAGCAGTTTTAAGTGGTGTTAAGTGGGTTTGCGTGGGTTTGGGAAATGCTAAATGATGCCAAAACATGGTTAGTCCATTTTGGCTGCACTTAACAGTGCTTATTCCCACTTACATCTACACTAATTTCTTTAAAAGAAAAGAAAAATAGGTGATAGGAAAGTGGTGAAAAAGGAGCACGCAGATGGAAAACAATATGAAAGGTAGCTAGGGATATGCAGTACAGGTGTAGGGAAGGTCCATAGCTTTCCATTTCTTATACAGCAACAGCTGTGCATTTGTACAGAAGCTAGAGGTGAATTTGGTCACTCAAACCCCAGAGAGCAGGATGAGAACAACAGAAATGTGTTGTCAAGCCAATCTGGACTGGATTACATGTGTCCAGTGGACACGTGTGCAAAATGGACAGCTATGTATGAGGCAAGATTTTTTTGGGGGGACAGATGCCCTCTTTTTCAAAGGTGAGCATGGGATGCTGGGGAAGGATTGTAGGTACATCTGGGGAGGTAGGTTGAGTTGGGAGACAGACAAGACAGCAGACAGGGGAGGTATATGACACATGAGTGGCGTAAACACCTTTGACAGGGAGGGTGGTTGGGAATCCAAAGCCCATGAGCTCCCAAATGGGCACAGTGGGACTGAGGTCCCCACCCATGGGCAGGCACCACTGCACCTTCATAGCCCCAAAGATGGCTGTGCTGGAGGCTGGACAGGAGGGGCAGCCTGCTCCTCGAGGTGCACCAGGTGGCACTCCATCGAGCACAGCTGCCCACCCAACTCAAAGTGGATGACACTGAGCACCATACTCCAGAACATTCTGCGGATGACAGGCTGCTCTCTGTGCCCATGCCCGGAGGGTGATGTGCCCTGTCCCCTGAGGTTGCTCCACCTGAAGGTGATGCAGGACCAGTGGAGGAAGATGTTCTGGGTTGGGTCCCAGATGTGCTGGGGGCCAGTGCCATGTCCAGATGAAGTGGGACAGGCAGATCTGCTGGGATCTGCCTTCCCAAACATGCTATGATGTTGAGGTTTTACAAAATATGCTAGTTAGTCATGAACAACACATTTCAAGGTTAGTTATAACAACATGTGTGGGTGTTCCAATTAACCCCATAAAACAGATTTGAAGCAGTTGCATAGCAAATAGAACACATGCATAAATAATAGAACAACAGTATGCATTGTAACAGCATGCCAGTAACACTGATGGCAACAGACCACCAACAATGGTATTTGAACAAGTTATGTTAACATGCAACCAATCAAACATATGAACAATAATAGAATGCAAGCCCCAATATTAGGTTTGGAGAACAACATACCCATAGTATATGAATAATAATTATTGATGCAGATGAGGGGTGGGGGGAGACAAAAAGTCCATTAACAACTTTGTATGCTTTTATTTTCCACAACAGTACTGTTCAGTACTCTGTGGGTCTCCCCCCTCACTTTACATCTACCTATGGCCCATAGCTTCTGTAGCACAAACATACCTAATAAACTGTCAGCCTGGAATGGTATGAGGCAAACTGTGACTAATCTGGGTACATGACTAGAAGGGACTTGTACATGTTAGGGTTACATATCTGACACAGAAGGGGTACCCTTAACTTCTGTTATGTGATTGTGCTACTGGCATTCTTCAATTGGTTTCCTATCTGTATCCAGGGTTATTAGCAGCAGTGACCACTAGCCATGACAGTGTGACACTTGAGAGACATGTATCTGGAAGTATGCATGTTGTATGTACCTATCCTACTGTCATTTGCAGACATGTGGTGGGACAGTTGAACAGTTGTACACAGTTTATTAGTGTACCCTTCATACAGCTACTACCAACATTTCCTTACCCATAAAACATGTGGAGAAAATATCTATTAACATTACCTGCCTGTTTTTACATATATTCCTGATTCCTTGTGTGTAGATATGCACACATCCTAGTACCACTCCCTGGATTCAAACCGTGTCTGGATGTGCAAAAGTGCAACTAAGCTATTTCTCATCACACTGAGCTACTGGGGTACTGCTGTTGCATGTTTCATTGGTTTCTGCTTATAAGTCTCTTGGTTAGACAGTCTGAACTTGTCATCCTGTGATGCATGCATGACAGATAGTGTACTGTGCATTAATCCTTTGAATTACTACAATCTGGAAAGCAAAGGTTAACACAAGACATTTATATCTTGTTTTACAGCTCTTTTCTAAGTCTACAGCAGCATACCAGAGTGAACACAACTGTTCATGTTATAGATGTTTATTTCAGATCAATATTAGTCGGACAAACTTTATTTATTCAGTTAACACAGTGACAGTATTCCCACTAGCAATATACAATGTACTCCTTCTTAGTTATTTGCACAATATACTGCAAAATAGATTTTACTCACCAATCTGTTGGCATGGGCTTTGATGTTACTAGCCCTCTCTGCTGCAGCTGTAGGGGAGAGAAACAGACATTATGCATATTTGTCTGTCACATCCTCAGGCTAGAATTTGGTACACCTATATCTGTGATACTTACAACTGCCGGAGCATGGTTGTCCCTGGAATCTTGGATCCACCATTCTAAGAGCACCCTCTTCCTCTGCTTTAGGTCAGCATAGTGGTACCAGACCTGCTCACCAGTTCGGGTGATGCCAGTAACACCTGTGAGATCACAGGCGAGATGGTCCCAGGCCTCTGCTTTATATTGTGAGCCCTGGTACTGGCCCTGCTGCAGTGCCTCTTCATGGTTACTTACAAGGAGTCTGGACTCCGCGATGCCACAGCACTGCACCCTAAAGCAGGGACCCTCACCTATGCCAGCCATGGTTCCTGCACAGGTTGTGTGTAGTTTAAATAAGGCCATATTCCCACCCTTTGCCATCATTGGTCAATTTTGTAAATGGTGAGCACAGCTTAGTGGTGTGCAAACCCGGTAAGCTGGTTTTAGCAATGGATAAAGGGTTCATTGTTGAGCACTGCTTAACTGTGTGCAAATCCGCTTTGCTGAGCTGACTGCTGCTTAGCATTCACATCTAAGTATTGCTTACACCGGCTAAGCATAGCTGAGTACTGCTATTCAATACTCTCTTTTAATTTTTAAAAATGATTAGACTAATGACTTCATTTAGTAGGTGTATATGATTTACTTTACATGAAATCCCTCTATGTGCTTTCATTACATTACCATGGGGTGTGACTATACTGTATGGGACACTTGTATGTGGTTTCGCATGTTATATGCACTCACACTTCCAAGTTTTGATCAGCTACACTACCCTGGTTGACAAATATCACTTACTACATCATTTACAAAAAAAAAAAAAAAAGATTTTAACACTGCTTTCCTATGTAAAAATAAAGTGCCTGTCTTGGTACTTGAACGCCTGCATACAAAGCCAGAACTCTAGCCACTACACTATCCCGTCATTAGGATTTTAGCTGTATATTTTTATTTATCTTCTCTGGGGGTGTTTAAGCAATGCTGGGCAGAGGATCATAATGCACACACTTGCTCAGCTATGCTTAAACATACATTAGTATAGAAAAAATATTTTTTATTTATTTATGGCCTTGTACAGCTTTGTTACTTTAGAAAGTTGACAGGTATGTGAGACAGGCATCTGGGCATTCTGCAGATACTTGTAAGCTGAGGGCTTTGCCCATACAGCACTTTCAGATGGCAGACATTTGTGTTTCAGTCTTCAGACCCTTTAGGAGGTCCATGTTACTGCAAACCTTTTATTCTATCAGCTTTCGGGTTTGTCAGTGCAATATTTAAAACATGTCCCTATTTTTGTGGCTTTGTCCCACCATTATTTATGGCTTTGTACTGCTTTATTGCTCTTGGAGGGTGAGATGTATGCAAGGCAGGCTTCTGGGCATTCTGTAGAAACCTGTACAGTTGACGGCTATGGCCATACAGCACTTTTACATTGCAGGGGGTGTGTGACAGAACCTGTCACACACCCCCTGCATTGTTTCTTACTCCCTTAGCTATTTTGGTGTCCGCAGACACTGAAATGCTCATTTGTTTTTCATTTCAGTGTCCACGGACACTGAATTACTTTTAAAAAGTGCCATACTGCCCTTTCTGTGTGCAGTGGGCATGTTGGATGTGCATGCACTGTTTAGACACACCCCCTGCACTTGTTCGCTTTTTGTTTCCATTTAGCCATAACAGCAGTGCACCTTCATGAATACGCAAGGTGTGCTGTTGTTAAAGCTAAGGCTACATGGAAACAAACCACCCCATGCAGGAATAGCACTATTCCTGCACAGAGTTTATTGAATCCAGAGGACAGTCTTTACAGCAACTCAAGATATCCACAGCAATTGTGTGGTTCAGTATGTTTTCCACTTTCCTGCATAGAAGGACAGTTTCACAGTTTCCATGAGATCAGGCAGTTTGATGTACTTGTTCTTTCATTCTATGAGCTATATCTCAGTTACAGACTTGTCTAATGCATTTTCTTTTACAGGGAAACTTTTATTTTATTCTTGCAAAAGAGTGGTGTAACTACAAATATTTCTGTTCTGTTTATCCTTATTTTGTTTATTTACACTTTGTTGACCAGTTTAGTCCAACTAGGCCAATGGCCTCTTTTAAGAGGAGACCCAGAGTGATAATTCTTCCTGACTAATGGTGCCAGATGATGTAACTAATGCTTAGAGAATTCCAAGACGTTGGAGGACAAGAGGAAGCAGAGTATTTAAATATCACAGACTCTGTAAGGCAGAAGATCATTGCTGCAGAGTTGGAGGAAGGAAGTCAGAAAACAGTTGTGTATTTAGAGATGATGGATAGAGATGAGCCAAATTCTGATGAAGAAGTAAGTTGGATTACAATGGTGGATGGCATGATGGCATGTTGGTATGTTAGTTCAGCTGGAGCGTGGTCAAATCGGTCCCAAGGCCGGCTGATCGATCAGCCTCCCCCACACAGTTATTCAAGAGTCCTAATTCTTGGCTGTCTTTCAACAGTTACCATAAATTCTGTTAAGACCTATCAGTGTGCAATGATTACAGAGATTTCGATATATTTGAAAACTTATTTCCAATTTTATAGCACAAACCATGATAGCCATTTGATAAACAAAACAGTCTCACGTAGAAAACAGACTTAGCATGAGCAATAAACATCTTGTCCCGTAAAACTCACATGCATTGAAAATGCATCTGGCTAGTAGTGAACTAAGCATACCTTGAGCCCTGGGTTGTTTTCAAACCATGATCCCCCAGCCGCACACATTTTTAGGATCATGTTTAAATAGATGTGCCCTTTGATTCACCTTCCTGATTGTTTTAAATTATATTTCTTGTTTAATATAGCAACATTTGTTAGGATTCTATTTTAAATTTGTAGTTATGAAAAGTTTTCCAGTAAGCAGTGAAATAAAAAGTATTAGTCAAGAATGACAGAAGTATCCATTTCAGAACATTTCAGCCATAAAAGGCCAGTATCTTATTAACATATCAGAGCTTCAGTCCTCTGTGATAAGTGCTAGAGTAACAGTTTGTAATTAAATGCTGAAATCCTTTATACTCTGCTCTTGAAGCAGGACTGTATCATGGTGATATACAACAAAGACTTTAAAATGGGTGCTGAGAATTAGAAGATTCTGCAGGAGGCTGTGAAGAAGGTACTGTAAAAATATATTGCTAAAATGCAACATGATTAGACTGTATTACACAATCCAAGCCGATTATTGAAATAATTCATTATTTATTACATGTAAAGCAAAGCAATTAAAGACAGTATACATCCTGCAGTCGCGTTTAACATCCCACAAAAATCAGAAATATTTTTCCATACAGCATACTATTTTTTAGGGGGCTTACATGTTTGCAGGACATATGCATATTATTTGTGACCTCCCTATGGCTTCTCTGTGAATAAGAATAGCTATCCCATCTGACATCACTCAGAACAGGTCTGACCTTCTTGAATAGCTAATAATAATATATCATTGCAGCATATACTTCCAGAGGTAATAGATCATGGACAAATTAAGCCATATGCAGGGTAATGAACTAGGCCACTGTCAGCCATACCAATATCCCATTACTCAGTGGTCTCTCTCCAACTGCCATAAACACCATTCAAACCCATCTGTGTAAATACTTTTTCCTTCTTTACTGTTACAGTTATCAGACAGATTTGAATTTCATTTCAAACTTTTATTTCTAAACAAAGCAAAACACTCTCACTTTTAAAACAGGCTCAGCAAGAGAAACATTAAACTTCTGTTTTCCTGAAACTCACATTTAGTGCAAATGCATCTGGCAACTCAACATACTCAAGTAGCATGTAATGAAGCACTAATTAGCATCTATGTGAAGGGTGCAGGAGTTCAAAAGACAAATGTGTAATGCACTGGTTAACAGTTTGGAACAGCCCATTAGATCCAAATAACTCTTTTTAGGAGCAGCCCAGAAGTACTTTCTGGAGAAGTAACTTGACAGAGTCACATAGAAGACAAAAAAGATTGAGGGAATCAAACCATGTACTAGAGAAAGCAGCTCATTAACAACTCATAACCCTACTCATCTGCACTAAGTGCTAGCAAAATGTTGTAGCCCAAACACAGTACATTTCACATGTGTGCCTGCAAAAACAAGTTAAATTAAACTCATACTTATTTACCAAAAAAGGAGGCCTGGCAGTTGATGTGGAGGATTTTCATTCTTGCCTCCCATAGCCAAGGTACAGGACTTGAGTCTGTGTGACTCTAACTAGACAGCTCCCCTAACTGAGGATTTTCACATAGACACACACACACACACACACACACACACACACACACACACACACACACACACACACACACACACACACACATATACAGTAAGCAGAAAGAAATTCATCTCCCCCTTACCTAAGTATATTGTTTCATGCAAGAAGTACAAAAGCTTGGCATTGCCTCCAAAGTAATATTAAAGCAGCATCTCCCTTTCAAAAAAAAAAATCCAAAATCACACTAAATTAATTGGACTCCAGTCTGCATCATAGCTCCAGTCTCATTAGCTCCAAGCATGAGACAATGAAAGACAGACTGGAGCTCCATGATGAGTGGACATTTTAAGGCAGCTGTAAACTGTAAAGATCAAAATTTGTCTTTTTAGCATCACATGGCCATGACTCTAAGTCCTCACTGGGACCTAGGCAGCTGCCTTGGTCACCTTGTGTTAGATCTGACCCTCTGTGTTGGGAGGGGTGAAATAGGATGTGCTGCCAAGCAAATCCAGAAAAGGAGCTGGATTATCAGAAGGTTCTGACAACAGTTGCAGTATGCTTGGTGAGTGTAGTATCTGTTTATAAAGAAATGCCCATGAAATAATGTGTTGTGAGCAGTAATAAACTTTTACATATACAGAAATGATAAACAAAGGAAAGACAGATGCTGTAACTGAAGCTGAGGGAACACAAATATGGCTGCAAGGGCAATAAAACCAGTAGAGAAGACCAGTGGTAAAAATCAAAACAAAAAACAGTGGCATTATTAACAGGTATGAAATTATAGACAACATTACAATACTTTTAGGTTTTAAAGTACAGGACATAATTGCATTAATGCAGTTAAGAGTGAAAAACTTTTGTGAAATTATTTTTAAAACTTTTAGTTTGCTTGAAAAATGTAGAGATGAACTGGATAAATAAGCAATCATTTGCACCATATAATGAGAATATTTTTTCAGAACTTGGACTGCAGTTAAAGATGAAAATAAATGTGTAATTCAGAACATCTAAGATAGAGGAAATTGATTTAAAAACTGTTTTCTTTCAGTTTGCAATAAGGTCTATGAGATTAAAAAATGCATTAGGAAAGAACTGTTTGGAAAGGGACAAACTACGGGGGGCATTTGATGTACATGAGGAAATATGCAACATATTTCAAATGTTATAACTGTGAATGGGAAATGGGGAACAGTGACATGCTGGGGTCTACCTAAGCATTTTTTTTGGGATGAGAACCCCTTAGTGTAAGACTAATAAAAAAGATGTGATCAATGTGGGGAAAGGGGGCATGCCACAACAAATGTATACAAAATGCAATGAATTTGGACATTTTTTGGTTTGACTGTTCTTTACTAGAAGAAGAAAGGTTAGAGGAATAAGACAGTCTGAGGATAATAAGACTGAAGATATTGTTGGATATAACTGAAGAAGAAAAAGTACCTAGTGAGGAGAAAGATAATGGGAAGGAGATAGGAAATGTTTTACAAACAGAAAGTATTATGGCGCAACATAAAAACAGAGATATAGCACAAAGGAGTAAAGAGGCGAAAGAGACATAGTTTCAGGAAGAAAAAGAACAAAAACAAACTGATGTCACATCAATTGAAGAGGAAAAGGAAAATAAAAACAAAAACAGGATACAAAGGCACAAAAAGAAAATGGATGACTTCAGAATATTGGTACTAAATGACTGTATGAACAAGATGTGTGAAGGAAGATAAAAGGAAAATAATTGACACAGTATAAGGTAAAGGATTATATGGGCAGTGCGCAGTGATCTGTGCTCTGGATTATGACTTTTTATTTTAACTGATACTATAACAGTGCTGGATGTGATGGCAGTAGCAGTACCCTGGAGAATGAGTGGTATGTGATATAAGGAAAATGGAAAGATGGATAAACGTAATTATAACTTATACATAGAACAATAGGCTTGGGGAGGAAAAAGATGTTTGAGAAACTTAAAAACTTTGTCCTATTACATATGTCAACAATTATGGTGTAAGATTTTAATTGCAACTTAAAAAGAAGGAGGGGGTAACACAAGATATTTTAGTAATAAAAGAAGTTCCAAGATATGGATAGCAGAAATAGGAAAAATTGAAAATGGACATGTTAAAGGGATTTTAAGGACTGAATATAGTATGTGGTATATTCAAAATGTATGAAAGAAATAAGAGGTGGGGTAGAAATGGCTGCAGTTTGAGATCATAGAGCAGTATGGGCTAGAAGAGCAGATGACAGAGAAGTAATAAAGAAGGGAATGGAATACAAAGATTGAGATATTTCTAAAACATATGAGTTAAAAGGTAATTTAAGGTTTTAGGAGAACTTCACATGACAATCACAGATAATTATGAAAAACTAAACAGATTGCTGGAGTGCTTATAAAGAAAAATACAAGGCAATATTTTTGATTGTTGAAAAATAGAGTAAAGCAAAGGAAAAGTGGAGTGAAAGTTGAAATCATAAAAATATATGAAAAAGAAAACAGCAATTAGGTTACAGAATAAGAGCAATAGAAAATGAGCTTTATGAAACAAATGGAGAAAAAGTCAATAAATAGGTTGTTTAGAAAATATTTTTAAGGAAAAATATAAAGTTTCACAATTTTTGGGAAAAGAGGTAAAAACAAGACAAGGAAGAACGTGCGCAGTGTTTGAAGAAGGACAGGTTAGATAGAGACATAAAGAAAAAAATGCAGAAATTGTGGAAAAGTTTGTGTGTAGAATATAAGAAAATTAAATAGTACTAGAAGAAGAAGAAGTATGGCTTGTAAAATTATTTGAAAATGCTAAGAATTCTTTAGAAAAGGAGATTGCTCTGTGATAAATGAAACATAAAACAATAAAATAAGAAAGGAATGAATCAGCACCAAGAATGGATTGAGTGGGTTAGGAACATTATAAAATGCTGAATGAAAATGAGAAATTAATATTCTGTAAAATATTAAATCAATGCATATAGAAAGAACAACAGATGACTGATTTGTATTGGTGGTATTAATCATTTATGGAAAAAGAAAGAAAATATATAGAAAATGGAGATTGATAACATTGGGAAATCTAGACTATAAAATATTTAGGAGAATAATACAAAAATGGATGCAGAACGTTTCAGATAGACTTATAGGAGAAGGAACTTTGCAATCAAAAAGAGATAGAGGTAAAGAAAATGTTAATAATAATAAAAGAAGTCACAGATATGGATCTGAAAGAAAATAAGGAAGTAAGACTAGTGACATGATGTGGCAAAGGCATTTGACAAGGATAGACATCAAGCAATATTTATTTATTTATGTATTTATGTATGTATGTATGTATGTATTTATTTATTTATTGACATTTAATTACTGGAAAGTCTGACTGGGTAGAAGTCCATTTTTAGTGGAGGCCTGGGGTGAAAAGCTCCAAGTTATTACAAAACGTTTTAAGAACAATAATTTTAGAATCTTGAAAAATAAAACAGAAACATAGGCAGTTTAAATAATTATAACAAATTAATTAATATAAAAACATTGGATAAGAAACTATACGCGTTATATTACAATCATTTCATATTTAGAGAAATTTTAGACAATTTGTAGAGAAATTAAAGGTAAGTTAGTGTAATCCAAATAGGAATTGCAATATGAAGTGAAGGAGAAGCAGGTTTATGGTATATTTAGAGAGAAACATCAGAGAAGAGAATTAGATAGAAGTAAGGAAGTAAGTAAAGAAGGGAGAATAAGGAGGTTTAAGGAATGAAAAGGTACTTGTTCACATTTAGGGATATAGTTTATCTTAGCTTTGAGCAAGAACAGATCAAGATTTTAGCTAGAAAGTCTTCCAGAGTGGTTTTGAAAAATGATATAGTGGGTATAGACCTGATGGATACAGGTAAGGAGTTCCAGGCATTAACAACCTTGTACAAGTATAGACAATACCCAGCAGATTTCTTGGGTTCATAGACAGGAGTTCCCCAGCAGATTTTCTTGGTTTATAGACAGACAGGAGTTTTTGGTCACTGGATCACAATGACAGACTGGGAACATAGTTGTGTTTAATGTTTTCTAGTACTGGATAGGCAGATGGACACTGTATAATTTTATAGGTGATAAGAATCTGTGTATATGTTGCTTAATGTGGCATTCTAACCAGTTTAGACTTTTTAGTGATATACAGTGTTGGGTTCTGAAACGGGTATGTGCTGCAAATTTAGCAACTTTGTTATAGCATTTCTCAAGTTTCAGTTTTTGTGAAGCCTGGAGGTTAGTAAGGATAAGTGCAACATAAACAAGAGTCTGCATGAGATAAGTAGTGGCAAATGTAGTTTTAGTTGCATTGGTGGGAAAATTTTTGGCAATGTAAAGCACCCCTAATTTTTGATGAGTTTTTCTTATACAGTTTTGTATACGCAGGTCAAATGTAAGATTATAATCCACTATCACACTTAATAGTTTGCTATGAGAAGTGCCTTCAATGGCTGTGTTATTGAGAGACGACTTTAAATTTATTTTTTCATGAGATAGGGATTTAAGGGAAAAAAGTAGTTGTTTTTTTATGGGGCAAAGCATGAGTTGTGAGTTAGAAAACCATGTTTCAGTCGCTGCTAAAGATTCTTAAGTAATTTTTTGGAGGTGTGCCATGCTGTCAATGTGGAAATGAGAGTGGAATCATCTGTATATTGTATTAGGCTGGCCTGTTATGTGGGAGTATAGAGGGCGTTGGTGAAAACGCTAGAGGAAAGGACCAAGGATAGAGCCTTGTGGTACACTGGTGGTGACTGGGAGGTAAGGAGAGAGCATGGCATGCCATTTTACTGACTGTTACCTATTGGACAGGTAGTTTTTGAACCACAGAAGGGTGGACTGAGGGAGACAAAGTGAGGACATTTGAAGAAGACATGCCGAAGGCTTTAGACAAGTGTAGAAATAAGGAAGAGACTAGTTTGCTGTTATCTCTAGCTTTATTGACAGTACTTACATAGGTTTGAAGGGCAGTGCTAGTACTATGGAAAGGACAAAAGCCATGCTGTATAGGGAATAGGAGCTCTTCCTGCAGGAGATTATTGTTTTAGAATACATTTTTCAAGTATTTTGGCTATAGGTATAAAGTTATTCATGTCTGTTGAATTTCCTCCTTTGTGCAGAGGCTTAATGTGTGACTTTTTTCAGAGAGGGGGGATGTCAGATTCCTGGACTGACCTACTTATATGGACTGAAACAGGATAAGCAATGCTACTGGTTGCTATTTGTAGGTACTTGCTTGAAAGGTCATCAGCTGAAGAAGAATACAGTTTAAGTTTTTTTTAAGAGTAGTTTTATAAAGGATGTGGGCACAGGTTTGAAGGTGAAAGTGGGTGCGGTGATTTGTGGTGGTTAGGCAAGGATGAGATTATATGTTGAGAAATCATTGGTTAGAAATACTATATTTTCTATAAAATAAGAGTTGAGCAGTTTTGCAGTTTCGAGTGGTGAGTTATCAGGAGAGGAGTTTGGATTGAATTGTTGGCCGGGCTGTAAGATTTCTTTAATGGATGTCCAAAATGTTTTAGGGTTGTGTTTAGTATTATATTGAAAGTTATTATCGTAATGTTTTTTTTGTCTTCATTTATTTGCTTTTTAGTACAATTGCGAAGCATCCTAAAGTTTTCAAGATAGTAAGGTGTTTTCTTTTTTTTGCCCTTCTTTCCATGCTTTTTCTCTATCCTGCATTAGCAATCTACTCCTTTTGGATACCCAAATTGCTTTATTTATTTTCAGTTTCCTCCTTCTAGGAGGTCTAAAGCTGTTTAGGATATTTCGAAAAGTTGTGCTGAATTCAGTTACAACATTGTTGAAGGAGATGATTTTTAGGAAGTTCTATTTAATATATGATAGTGTAGTAATGAACATTTCTGAGTTAAACTTAGAAAGGTTATGTGTTGTGTTATAAATATGCTTTTTAACTGAATGTGTGAGATGTCTAGTCATATAGATTGGGAGATGATCACTGAGATAGTCTGATGGCTCTATATTATAACATCAAAGTCTTAAAACTTTGAATGTTATAATATCGACCCCAATTCAGTGAATGCTTGAAATAACGAAGCTGCAGAACACCAAATATTTTCCTAGGGAAAGTATTTGGTGGGCCGTTTCTGCGGCTTCGCTATTTCCTCGACTGTGGTGCGAAGATGATGAACCAGGTTAAGATAAGTGTGCGAACAGACCAAGGTAAGGTGAGTATGTGATAGTTCGGGACCTTAGGGATAGGGAGCGGGTAAGGTGAGTGTGCGATAGTTAGGGACCTTAGGGTTAGGGAGCAGGTAAGGTGAGTGTGCGATAGTTAGGAACCTTAGGGTTAGGGAGCGGGTAAGGTGATTGTGTGATAGTTAGGGACCTTAGAGTTAGGGACCGGGTAAGGTGGGTGTGCAATAGGGGCCTTAAGATTAGGGAGCGGGTAAGGTGAGTGTGAGTTAGTTAGGGACCTTAGGGTTAGGGAGCGGGTAAGGTGAGTGTGCATTAGTTAGGGACCTTAGGGTTAGGGTTGGGTTAAGGTAAGTGAATAGCTAGTAGTGTATGTATGGTTTAGTGTAGGGTTCTGTAAAGTGTGTATGTGTGGATTATGTATTTTGGGTGCTTGTGCTCTGTGTGTTTGTATTCTCGGAACAGCAAATTTTTTCCCTTGGAAAAAATTCACTGTTCTGAGCATTCGAGTATATCACATTTCAAAATTCCAAGGTCAAGCTTATGGTGTTCGACATTTTGGAATTTCAATAATGTGATATAGACCCCAGTCTGACATCGTACCTTTGGTGTAGTATTTGCTAGGGTCTGATACTAGGATCCAGTCTAATAGAGAATTTGATGTCTTGCTATAATGTGTGGGGCTGTTAATTAGTTGTGTAAAACCATACAAGTTTATGCTAGATATAGGGGAGTTAGAGTTTATGTCCAACCAACTGACATTCACATCACCAAATAATATATTTTTTTGTGGAAATGTTAAAGATATCCAATGTAGGATATCTTCTAGTGTAGCTGTATTGTCAGCATATCACCAAAACTGATATAAAATAACTTGAGCAAGAGAGAGTCTATAAATATTTGGGAACTGATAAAGGATCAATGATAAAACATGAACAAATGAAAATAAAACTTAGTGAGGAATACTTTAGAAGACTTAAATTAATCCTGAAAATAGTGTTAACATCTAGGAACAAAATTCAAGCTATAAACCAATTTGTTCTTTCTGTCCTAACTTACAGTTTTGGAGTGATTGATTGGTCCCAAAATGTGTTGGATAGATTAGATATTAAAACAAAAAGGATGCTTCATGCTCATCAAATGATTTATAAAAATCAGTGCATACCAAGATTATATATTCCCTGTTCTGAAGGAGGGATGGGCTTCCTTGAAAGTGATTACATGTAGATCTGCAATCATGGGGCTGCACACATATCTGCTGATCTCACAAGACCCAAATGTAGTGAAAGTTATGAAACATGAAGAGAATTAATCTAAGATGACTTCCCTGCTTAGTCTAGCAGAAGTATATCGGTGTCAAGCAGGAATGGAAATCAAACTAGAAGTAGATAAAAATCAGAGAGCAACTGAATGTGCCAAAAAACAAAAGAAAGAAT
This sequence comes from Protopterus annectens, assembly GCF_019279795.1. Taxonomy (NCBI): domain Eukaryota; kingdom Metazoa; phylum Chordata; order Ceratodontiformes; family Protopteridae; genus Protopterus; species Protopterus annectens. The sequence continues at coordinate 30,755,113 of NC_056741.1, forward strand.
ATAAGGTGAAGGACCATATGAGAAGGCAAGAAATATGGATATGTAAAATGTATAAATGTAGTTGCAAGTATAGAAAACTTCTGGAAGAACCTCTTGTTGATCAGGATCAAATGCAGGAATGGTTAAGGAGAGGCAAATTCATGCCAAGAGATGAAAAGTTAATACTGGAGGCCCAAGACAGTGGGTTATATACACGGTGGTTTACAAAGTCCATTGAACATATGGGAAAACAGACAAATGTAGGTTTTGTAAAACAGAATTGGAAACAGGTGCCTATCTCATTGCTGGTTGTGGCATACTAATGGCAGAAGGACTGTATACTGAAAGGCATAATAATGTGGCAAGACTGTTACACTCCGGATTGTGCAAACATGGTGTTGAAGTGGTTGAAAAATACTGGAAACAGTCACAAAGCATCATAGAAAATGAATTCTACATCACATGGGATCATCCATTCCCAACAGTTCAAAAGATAGATGCTAGAAAACCAGATATAGTGGTCCAAGAAAAGAAGACAAAAGTAGCATTGATCATTGAAATCACCACACCCAGTGACTACAGTGTCTTAAGTACAGAGAGACACAAAATCATAAAATAGCAGGATTTGCAGGCAGAAGTGAGAGCAATGTGAAAGAAAGATACCCAGACAGGTCCAATAGTAGTAGGAGCAGCGGGTCTTATAAAAAAGAATCTACAGTCAAATTTAGATATGTTACTAATACATGTACCATGTATGAATTGCAGGAGTAATTTCTGGGCATATTAAGGGTGCTGCGAAGAGCATGTCTGGCTGATATCAAAGATTAAAACAATACAAATTTCATGAACTTTAATCATACTTTGACTTAGGAATGGGGTCCATTTCCATCATGGTATTAGAAACCCAAAAGACTTGGAGAAATTAAAAAAAGGATAAAAAGGACACTAATACGTATTTGTTTATAATTGTTTAGATGTAAAGGACACTAATACATATTTGTTTATAATTGTTTAGATGTAAAGGACACTAATACGTATTTGTTTATAATTGTTTAGATGTAAAGGACACTAATACGTATTTGTTTATAATTGTTTAGATGTAAAGGACACTAATACATATTTGTTTATAATTGTTTAGATGTAAAGGACACTAATACATATTTGTTTATAATTGTTTAGATGTAAAGGACACTAATACATATTTGTTTATAATTGTTTAGATGTAAAGGACACTAATACGTATTTGTTTATAATTGTTTAGATGTAAAGGACACTAATACATATTTGTTTATAATTGTTTAGATGTAAAGGACACTAATACATATTTGTTTATAATTGTTTAGATGTAAAGGACACTAATACATATTTGTTTATAATTGTTTAGATGTAAAGGACACTAATACGTATTTGTTTATAATTGTTTGGATGTAAAGGACACTAATACGTATTTGTTTATAATTGTTTAGATGTAAAGGACACTAATACATATTTGTTTATAATTGTTTAGATGTAAAGGACACTAATACATATTTGTTTATAATTGTTTAGATGTAAAGGACACTAATACATATTTGTTTATAATTGTTTAGATGTAAAGGACACTAATACATATTTGTTTATAATTGTTTAGATGTAAAGGACACTAATACGTATTTGTTTATAATTGTTTAGATGTAAAGGACACTAATACGTATTTGTTTATAATTGTTTAGATGTAAAGGACACTAATACATATTTGTTTATAATTGTTTAGATGTAAAGGACACTAATACATATTTGTTTATAATTGTTTAGATGTAAAGAACACTAATACATATTTATAATTGTTTAGATATAAAGGACACTAATACGTATTTGTTTATAATTGTTTAGATGTAAAGGACACTAATACGTATTTGTTTATAATTGTTTAGATGTAAAGGACACTAATACATATTTGTTTATAATTGTTTAGATATAAAGGACACATACATATTTGTTTATAATCGTTTAGATATAAAGGACACTAATACGTATTTGTTTATAATCGTTTAGATGTAAAGGACACTAATACGTATTTGTTTATAATTGTTTAGATGTAAAGGACACTAATACATATTTGTTTATAATTGTTTAGATGTAAAGGACACTAATACATATTTGTTTATAATTGTTTAGATGTAAAGGACACTAATACATATTTGTTTATAATTGTTTAGATGTAAAGGACACTAATACATATTTGTTTATAATTGTTTAGATGTAAAGGACACTAATACATATTTGTTTATTATTGTTTAGATGTAAAGGACACTAATACATATTTGTTTATAATTGTTTAGATGTAAAGGACACTAATACATATTTGTTTATAATTGTTTAGATGTAAAGGACACTAATACGTATTTGTTTATAATTGTTTAGATGTAAAGGACACTAATACATATTTGTTTATTATTGTTTAGATGTAAAGGACACTAATACATATTTGTTTATAATTGTTTATTTTGAGGAGAGCAATAAGAAGCTGTGCTGAACTGAATGTTGGTGTTAGTTTGCTGTATGGGGGAATGTGGTAGGTATTGGGAAATATTAAACAATACCACCACCGTTCCTCTTTATATGGTCATTACGGATGATATTATAGGAAGGAGGTATAACCTCACAGTCGTTTATGCTGGGTTTAAGCCAGTTTCAGTTACAGCGAGAACATCAGGCTTTTGTGGGTTATCCAGGCATGTAGTTCAGCAGTTTTATTTCTTATACTTCTAATATATATTGCAGCAAAAATGATATCACCTGAGTTGGGGATTGGTTGTTGTTGGGTTACAGAAGTGTACGGATCAGAGTTATCTTTGTGTAGGGCCAGGGTAAGGGTGAATATCTCCACCTAGGAGGATTTTAGTATATTGGTGAATTGTGCATACTTGTTTTTTTTTTTTTTTTGGGGAGAAGATTCTTGCACTTAATTTTGGTTTGGTTTGAGATGAAATTCAATTAATTAACCTATATTTGGAATAAAGTTGAGGTGTAATTTTAAATAAGTTTGGTGCAGTGCATGGAGAGTGTAAAGAGGAAGTCTGTATAGGTGGTTAGGACACAGTTGGTGAGATGTTGAGATATAGTATTGAGTCCCAGTAGAATGAAAGATGGCACAGTAGGAGAAGAAGAAGAATAGAGGATAAGCTGAAGGGTAGCATCATTAAGTACAGGAATCTATATTTTGCAGATCTCGGGTATTGGGGAAGTAGAAATGAAGAAGGAAACAAGAATTTGCAGGACAATAGGAGATTCAGTGATGGTGAATTCTGAAAGATGGAAGAGGATAAGTAAGGAGAGGATTATTTTCTATAAAAGAAAAAAGGCAGGTTACCCTAATATCTACTCTGGAGTATAAGGAATAGAGGGGTGTTAAAAACTAGAGTATAATGATGTAGTCAAAATAAAAAAAAAATGAAGGTTTATTTGGGAAAATAAAATTATTCAATGTGGAATAGATAGGTACTATTAGGGATGGTATCATTATAAAAGAATATAGTGCAAAGCAGTATGTGAGGGAGAAAGATAGTTGGGGATGGGGCTAAAAATTAAAAAGAGATAAGAAAGTAGAAAACAGAAACAGATGTGTATGCGTAGAAGTAGTAAGGTCATTTGGGGAGGGCTTTGGAATAATAGTCACAAGTTAAATGTCTGTAGGAAGTATAATATTAGAGTAAGAGAGGGTGGGTGGGAATTGAGAGTAGGGTAGGGGAGCGTAGCAGGCTTTCCACCCTCAGGTCAATTTATAGGTCAATATATAAATGAATGCAATCACTTTATAGCCAGGACAAAGGAATTATCAAACAGTTGCAAGTAAAACAGATTTTCTGTCATTTCCTGAGACTAAATACCAGGCATATGCAGAATAGTCTACTGGTCAAGCAAAATGAGACAATGGCCAACTTATTAAGGGGTCCTACTATTTCACAGAGGCTCTCAATCATAGAGCAGGTAGGCATTTAACTGATTAAAGTTAATATACAGCAAGGTTTATCATGCTAAATATGCTTACATTAAACAATGGCAAAAGTCTGAGTAAACTTGTAGGTGTAGGGCCTTGTGGCAGAGCTCCTGCAGTACTAAGATCAAATATAATGACTGCATGCTATGAAACAATGACAAAAGTCTCAGTAAACTTGTAGGTGTATGGTGCTTTGATAGAGCTCCTGCAATATCGAGGTCAGATGTAGTTCATGCAGGCTATGAAACAATGACAAAAGTTTCAGTAAACTTCAAGGTGTAGGGCTTTGTGACAGAGCTCCTGCAATATTGAGGTCAGATGTATTGACTGCATGCTATGAAATTAAAGAATGAAAAAATAAAATTTGCTAAGCTGTAAAATTATATTGAGACAATAAAGTTAATACTTAACATGCCAAAAAGGGATGCAGGAAGGACTACAGTAAGTCAGAGCCAGCGAATACAGGGGAAATATAAGTGTCAGTACAAGACAAAAAAGTGTAAGTAGTTGTAGCAGAAAGTACACTGACTGAGAACCACAGTAATGCTGTATAAATATCCAGCTGTACTGAATAAATTATTAAAACTTGGCACTACACTGGTAGGCATAATACAACACCATCATTTAGAATAATTGATGGGATTAACCAGTACATCAAAACAGTGCAATAAACACACACACACACAGACATATATATATATATATATATATATATATATATATATATATATATATATATATCTATATATATATATATATATATATATATATATATATATATATATATATGTGCACATAAAGCTTTTCCGATCTGACTGATATTGTTACATATATAACATACTACTGTTTTACACAGTCTTAGAACAAGTAGCAATTTAATAAGGGAAGTAAATACTGTGTGAAGAAATAGCCAGGGAATTGTTATGGCTAGGCCGATAGCCTAGTACCAACCTATGAACCTATGAACATATACACTGCTCTATGAAGGAAGACAGTGACTGAGTGTAAGAAGAGAGAACACTTAGGGGATATTTAGCAATACATTCTACTATGGTGACATCCCCATCCTCAGTTTGTAGGTCAGTTTATAACTGACAGCAATTACTTTATAGCCAGAACAAAGCAATTAATGAAGAGATGCAAGTACAACAGTTTTTTTGTCATTCCCTGAAAGTAAATACCTGGCATATGCAGTATAGTCTATTCAAAAGGAGACAGTGTCCAACTTAAGGGGTCTGACTATTTCACAGAGCCTTTCAATCACAGAACATGCATGTATTTAACTGATTAAAGTTAATACACAGCAAAGGTCTTGTTGATATATGTGCTTACGTGAAACAATGACTAAACTTTCAGGTGTAGGTTTTTGTGACATAGCTCCTGCAATATCGAGGTCAGATGCAGTTACCGTAGGCTATGAAACAATGACAATAGCCTCAGTAAACTTGTAGTGGTAGAGCTTTGTACCGAAACTCCTGCAATATCAAGGTCAGATGTAGTGACTGCAGACTATGAAACAATAGCAAAAGTCCCTGTAAACTTTTAGGTGTAGGGCTTTGTGACAGAGCTCATGCACTATTGAGGTCAGATGTGACCGCAGACTATGAAACAATGACAAAAGTCTCAGTAAACTTGTGTCTTTAGGGCTTTGTGACTGATCTCTTGTAATATCAAGGTCAGCTGTAGTGACCACTGGCTATGAAGCAATGACAAAAGTCTCTGTAAACTTGTAGTTATAGGGCTTTGTGATAGAGCTCCTGAAATATCTAAGTCAGATTTAATGACCACAGACTATGAAACAATGACACAAGTCTCAGTAAACTTGTAGGGTTAGGATTTTGTGATAAGGCATCTCACTGGCCATCTTCAAGAGAAATCTTGATGAGTGGGTGGGAAATAGAAAATTCACCCTGGGGATCACTCCAGTGGCTCTAGTCGACAGAGGCACTGGAAACTAAGGTCAGGTGGCATGATTCCAGGATAATCCTATGGGCTAGGCTTGTAAAGGCTCCAAGACCATTAGCCTAATACACACCTATGAACCTATGAACCTATGAGTTCCTCCAATATCAAGGTCAGATGTAGTGACTGCAAGCTATGAAACAATGTCAAACATCTCAGTAATCTTGTAGGTGTAGGCTTTATGACAGAGCTCGTGCAATATCAAGGTCAGATGTAGTGACTGCAGGATATAAAACAATGACAAAAGTCTCAGTAAACCTGTAGGTGTAGGATCCTCAGTCTACCTTCTTATCTGAAGACCAGTACACTCAGGAGTGTGACATTCCCATAATACTGTACCACAGTGTCAGTATCTGAAAATGAATCAAACGTCTTGGTGTGGGAATAGAACCTACAGCCGTCTGCTCCAAATTCAAATATACCCTTTCTGAGATGATACAGGTTGGGTTAGCCTCTACAATAGGTATATTTCAGGCATTCTCTGCACTCATAGTTTGACTTGAGTTTGTTTCTTCTGCTTCTGGTTCTGTAACTGTTCATTCTGTGATTGTATCGGGCATGTTAGTTTGGCTTTCAGTACATTTTTGTTCAGTTTTTTCTATGGTTTTCACTCTGAATAGCTCTCCAGTTTTCTATGTTATCATATTCTGCCAGGTGCAGAAGATTAATGTGAGCGTATTCCTGTTTAAAGAAATAAAGGAACAAACAAGTGATCAATGGAGCAATAAGATGCCTATTCATATACACTTTTAAGTACAATAGTTAAAAGTTCTTGCTACCCTTATCAATACTTAATAGCACTCCCTACCCAAAATGAGCAGGGCTGTACATAATAAGCATTGTTTAAATCTGTGCCTTCCCATGTTATCACCAAGTCTAGGATTAATTATAGCCAAAGCACTACTTTGACCTGTAGTGGTAAGTTATTCAATAAACAGGTGTTTAAATTGTTAACTAGGTAAGCCCATGGGATACACGTGTTTCATTTAAGAAGCAATGTGGGAGCACTATGTGGTTAAATGACTTGTTCTACATCACACAGTTTAGACATTGAAAGTGAATGAATCAATCCCACAACTACAAAATGAAACTTAACCAGTTAACCTAAACTGCAAGACTTAAGCTGCTGAGTTAAACTGCAAAAAAATTATTTTCTATTTGCAGGTTGGTTACAACAGTGGGACCTTCTCATATTAGCTTAGCATAAGAAGTAAGTGTTTTTTTTAACACCTTTATTGAATTATCATTTGTGATATAGGCAAATTTACATTTATGTAAAAGTAATCAAACCGTATTAACAAGTTCACGTTTAGAAACATTATACTTCACATATATTGCTGTATATCGTAAAAGATAAACAACATTACATATATTATTCAACTCCTGCCCCTTTTTTTTAACAAGAAACATCTTTATTAAACCATCACTTACAACATAGGTGATCATACATTTATATAATAAAAACAGACCACACTGACACAATCCTAGTTCCAAGCATTTTACATCACAAACCATACTGACATACCCCCAGTTGCAAACATTATACATCACTTATAATCTACCTAATAATTTTCAGTCAAACATTACATAGCTCATTTAAGTCCTGCCTTCTTTTAAACCTCATTCCTCCCCTGTATGTATTGTTCCCACAATTCCCATTTTTCCTATGTAGTTTGCTCCTACCCTTTTCTAAAGATCTCAATTCCAGTTGTTTTATCTCCGTTACTATATTCACTACTTCTAGTATAGCTGGTTTAGATTTTGATTTCCATTTTCTAGTAATAGTTTTTTTGGTAGCCACCATTATTAGACACAGCAAGGTCTTACCATGTCTAGGCAATTCCAATTCTGTATCATAGCTCAGACAAATCATTTCCGTCATCAGACCAATCTGTCCACCCAGCATCTCTGACAGTGCATCCCACAGGGAATCCTTACAGTCTGCCAACTAACCACACTCCCAGAAAATATGTTCCCAGTTACCTCTTTCCCCATTACACCTCCAAAATTTGCTGTCTACCTGAAGAAAAACTCTCTGGAGTCTACTTGGGGTATACAAATATCTATGTAAACATTTCCAAGCAGAAATCCTAAATCTTCTAGATTTTGTTGCATATTTGGGAGACATACATATATCCTCCCATTGTGTCTTTGTGAACTGCTTATCCAATCTCTCTTCCCAATCCTTTCTAACCTCCTCTGATTGAGTTTCATCGTTGCTATGCAATATTTTATACTTACAAGAAGTGTTGACAAGCATTTGTTTCGTTTACTGTTAAGATTGACTTTATCAAGCTCCAAATGTTTCTACTTATTGGTTAGCTCAACAATAGGAGCATAGTGTTCATTCAAATGACAGTACATATTTTGCTTTTGTACTGACAGCAAATTAACAAGGCTTGTTTTCATTCTTTTTGTATTTGTGTTCTTAATCCTAGATAAGTTAAGTAAGTGCATTTAAGTCACCATAACTGCATCTCTGTATTTCTTTACATACAGACTTTTTGAGTTCCTCACCAGTAAATCCCAACCACTTCCTTTCAGATAACTTTTGCTTTTAAACTGCCCCACTTCACTGTTATGAGACATTTTTGGACAGTTTTTCATTTTGTTCTCAGACTCTTAGAGTTGCGCCTTTAATAACTCACTCTTAGCTTGCACATTCTGACCCTTTACTATTAGATGAAATAGAGTTTCATTAGACATTAGGAATTTTTGTCACAATTTTTCCTTCTCATAACGTAAACACACAATGTTAACTTGAGTCTAAAACTTGCCCCTCTTTTGCCTTTCAAGTTTTTACACCAGTAGTTTTAACAATAACACCAGGAATTAATGTGAAACCTGTGTTGAAACATAAGGAAATGTGTTTAAGGTATGATTATGATATAAAGTTACATTGTATCTTTAAGGAACTTAATTGTTTGAATGTTTTAATCGGTGGGTTTATATGTTACAAATTTTGAAAATGTTATTTAACTGATACTTCTGTTTTTGAATGGTTTTTAGCACTGAAGAAGGATTATATTATCCGAAACTTTGAGATATTAAAAAATATTTTTACAGTGTTTGTAAAGTCCAGGTTTTGTTGGTTATAACACTTGTTTATATGAGAACTCTGCTTTACCATAGTGCTGTTCCTGGATGTTCTGTAACTTTTAATACCATGCAACTTTAATTTATTTTTCAACTTGTATGCCATTTTTTTTCCTAATTCCTTTAAATAGTCTAGTTTCCTTTTTGGATTCTAAAGTCATTTTGCATAGCACTTTCAAAATTAGTATTATGGTTCATTGTTCTAATTTGTACATAAGAGTTCAGATAGTCTCCTGGTATTATCAGCAAAGTTTTGCTTGTCAAAGGCAGACAATGGGGGGGATTTAATAAAGCCTACATGTTTTTTTTTTCCATGTAGGCATCGCGCCACACTGCTTACATGGAT
>NC_056741.1:31069474-31214474 GCF_019279795.1 Protopterus annectens
TCATGTACATCTGTTCATGTTTAATGAGTTTCTCTATGCTTTCCTATCAATGTATATCATTTGTCTAGTACAGCTGCCTTTATATAAAGTACTTGTTAAAAACTGTATTACAAATACATTTTGCAATACCTGCACTATTTCTGCTGTTGGCTATGACATTTCTTATTAATGGTCCTCTTACTTTCTTGTTTGTCAGAAGCTTGTAGAAGCATACATGGAAGAGCATACCTATATTTCTTTTGGCTCATTATTCCAGTTACTGCCAATGAATATACTGCAGCAAACCTTGTCACATGCCTTGCCCTGTTCACATCCCATGATGTTATCAACATGGGTCAGGTTACTTATGACGTCCCATGTAAATGATCATACGTACTTCCATACATGTCCCAACCTGCAACTTATTTTGATAGTCCTAGATTGTGTGCACATAGTTCATCTTTAGCCTCTCTTCCTGCTATGCACATATATGTTTGAACTTTCAGATGTTTATCATGTATGTTAGTTACAGTCAGTTATACTGAAGTCATACTTGCCATGTCAATCATGTGTGAGATGTTGAGTATGTCCTTTGTTAGAGCTGTTCCAAGTATGAAACATGTCTAGGATGATATATGCACATTTATGAACATTCCTTATTCATATCATGCAGCAAGCATTATAGCATCAATTCAGGCACAACAAGGTCTTCATGTAACATATGATTTATATATCTGTATCTCACATTCTGCATCTCTATGCATGTGTTGTTGTGACATGTAGCATATGATTTGTGTATCTGTATCTGACATTCTACATCTCTTTGCACATACTGGGCAGGATTCACGAAGGCTTGCACGGAGTGTAAGAGACGTGCAATACTCCATGCAAGCCTCGCGATCCAGGAACAGCCCTAAGCTCCGTGTAAGAGACCAGCTAAAATGTCTCTTACACGGACTGGGCGTGGACATGCTAAATACCTCACTTGCATCCAAAATATATGCAAATTAGGTATATTAGCGATCCACGAAGCAGAAACCAGTCTGTGTAGGAGACGTTTTAGCTGCAGAAATGTACTCAGCTGACAACTGAGTACATTTCTGCAAATTCCACAAAGGAGCGATGTCAGCTCCAAAAAAAGGTTGCATATGACTCAGGCAGCATGCCAATGGCCAAATATGTGGCCATTGGCAAGATAACCCGATGCAAAAATATTAAAAATATAATTTTTTTTAAACCCAGCGCAGCCCCGCGCAAACGGGCTGCGCTGTATAAAACCATAAAAAAGAAGGTTATAAACCAACAAATGTGGGTTTCATGCAATACATGGAATGACAATGCAAGGACCAGCAGACCAAAACCAACATGGCCACCGTGTAGTGGTTGCTAAGGGGGGAAGCTGAGTCTAAGACATGTAACTAAGCATTAGTAAGCAATCTCAAGTAAATGAGGGTTCGGATACTGAATCTCACAGTCACATACCAAATGAGCACAGTCTGAGTAGTGTAAGAGATACAAAAGGGGGAGGAATAGAGTAGGAGATAGGTGACATCACAGGGGGGAATGGTAGAAAGAAATGCAGTTCACTGGAGGCCAGTGTAACATGACAGATGACAGGCACAGATCATGGAAAGAGGTGTGCCACTAGATAAGTCAAGAAATGGAAGGTGTACACTGTTACCTACACCAAAGTTTCTTGCTGGCTGTGCATGCACACGTGTGCACACCATGAAGCATGAGTAGGACAGTGTGCACGCATGTAAGGCAGTGTGAGCATGTGGGAGCGTGTTGGGAGATGTTTAACACTGTTTGCGCGGGTGTGCGCACGTGTAAGGCAGGCTGAGTATGTTGGAGGCTGTTGGCAGACGTGTAACAGTGTTTGCGCGGGTGTACGTGCGTTTAAACCCAATCAAGCACATTCTGAACCATGTAAGCATGTGTGCGCGCGTGTAAGCCACTGTGAGCGTGTTTCAGATAGTATGCACGTTGCTCCCCCCTGAGGAAACAGAGAGGAAAAAGGAAGCAACAGAATTAATAGGAAGCTAGCAGGGATAACTGCTGAAGCTAGCAGATGAAAATAATTAGAAGCAGGCAATTACACAGGCAGAATAGTAGCCCAGCCCAGCAATTAAAACACTGCAAACAGTAGTGCAGGATGTTTCCATTAAGGGACACTGCAAGACAGGAGTAAGCTAATAGAAGTGAAAACTGAAAAAGCTTCACTCAGAGCAGAAATGTTAGGGGCTGCCATAGCTGTCATAATGAGACATATGCAACTTGCTGAGGGTTGTGACAATGCAGATGGTGCCAGACAACCCACAGTGAGGAGACGGAGAAGAGTGTACAGGCCCAGGGTCACCTACCACGGGTTACATGAGCTGGAGATAGTAGAGCACTATAGAGTGGACAGAGAGCTCCTGCAGCAAATTGTTGAGCTGTGCAGACCACGCCTCACACACAGAACCAACAGAGGGGAACCCATCCCAGTGGAAACCAAGGTATGTGTTGGCCTAAGAATACTAGCAACAGGTACCTGCCAGAGACCAACTGGCAATATGATGGGGATATCACAGGCATCAGCCTCCAGGGTACTGCACCAGTTCCTGAATGCCATGTCAGCACATGTCGGTGATCATGTATATTTCCCCAATGCCCGTGAGGTATTGGCCAGCAATATGCGTCTCTTCCATCAAATAGCGGAATACCCTGAGGTAGTGGGTGCAATAGACTGCACGCACATACGCATCAAAGCACCAGCCAGTGAGCAGGGTAGGGCCTACATTAACCGCAAGGGCTTCCCCTCCATCAACTGCCAGGTCGTGTGTGATGCCCAGGGCATAATAATGAATGTGTGTGCTGGCTGCCCTGGGAGTTACCATGATTCCCACATCTGGCATTTGATGCAGCTGTACCAGACATTTGCCAATGGGGACATCCCACATGGACACCTAGTGGGGGATGCAGGTTATGCACTGGAGCCGTGGCTGATGACACCCATCAGAAATGCACACACACCTGAACAGGAATGCCATAATGAGGCACACGCACAAACACGTAATGTAATAGAGCGTGTGTTTGGGCTGCTCAAGTCACGGTTCCGGTGTCTGGACACATCTGGTGGAGCCTTGCAGTACACACCAACTACATGTACCCAAATTGTCATGGTATGTGCTATGCTACATAATATGATCTTGCGAAAACAGCTGCAGCAGGACCAGCATAGGGCCGGGCCAAAAAGCCCCCCACCATTACCAAGGCCATCACAGGCAGAGCGTGGCTCAGAGGAGGAACAACCTGAGCCTTCCCCAGTAGGCAGAAGGAGGTGTGCCCAGTATGCCCTGGCCTTGGCAAAGAGGCAACGAATAGCACATACACTGGCTCAGTAGGAACCCTGGGAATGATACCCCCTCTGACTCACTCAAATAATAACATGGATGCCTAAAATGACATGACCAGCTCACAAACATGTACAGGGAAGTGTAATATGTGCATCCGACAGAGGCAGCCCTGCAGCACCACCTGAGGCATGAATGCTATGTGTTAAGTAATGTAACACCATGTACTATATGCACACCTGAGCATCCTGACTAATATCCACCCTCACCAAGCATGAAGCCACAAAATGACGATGGGATGATCAAGTGCAATAACTGGCTGAAGTAATGCAGTCAGTCAAAAGGGAGCCAATGTGTTTCAGGCTGGGAAGACATGCGGAGCATGACATGAATCACCACCTGCTAGGGGTGGCGTGCACCTATCATGACATGCCCCATGGATACCGGCAAAGGCTGTCAGTACCCACAGCATGCCCTGAATAGGTAAGTCTCAAAACACAAACCCACCTTCATAGGTTCTACAAGGGATAGGAACCTAGATGTAATGCTACCCAATGACAGATGTATAAACAGCAAGATGTGTGCAGTGTAAACGCACACAGTATGGAGAATGTAGATACCAGTCCTGTAATAGAGAACTGGGCAAGGCTCACATCAGCACCCTAACACTACCAGGTCACACCTCATACTGTGCTGTACAGCCGCAAAACATGGAACAAGCTACAAAAGGAGGGTGACTAGCAAGAAATGGCAAGGATAACCACACCCCCATGTTGGTACCACAACAAGAAGCAGCATGGAATAGCCATGGTCAAATACCAATGGCTAAAACTGCCTCGCAGTATATAGCCTGCTACAGACTACTGTCCTAATACCAGGAACAGCACCTGGCCTATGTCGGAATACACGAATATATCAAGACCCCCAAACCACATTATATTGCTTGACTGAAAATACTCAGACATACACCGGTAGCATTGTACTAGCACCAACACAGCAGGAGAAAATTACCCAGATTCCATAAACCAAAATGCCCAGGAACAATGTACCACTCCCACAAGAGGGGTAAGCATACTGGATGTGATAATCAGCAACATGTGTACTGGATGGCAAGATGAGAAGTGTACCCCTCACTGGTAAGACCAGACCATAGAGTAATCACACTGGATATACACATCCTGACCCCAGTCCCTGGCCAGAATACCACAGTGAAAAACATGTGTAAAGTATAGGTTGCAGCCCTCAAAACCGATGTTGAATCCACAAAAGGCCCTGTGCAAGTGCAGAATATGGGACACACCACAGAACATGTTATACAGGCATTCCATGAACACAGCCAGGAATGCTTGGAGTATGCAATCACAAATAACAACAACACACAATGCCATACACACAGGCATCTGGCATGCTGGCCTCCAGCCATTACCAAACCATGCAAGAGAATGAGGAAGCTACCACATGATAGAGCAAACATAAAAAGGAAAGTAATCACTGACCAGTAGTATGGCAACAACATATGTCCACACATACAATCCACTAAGTCCAGCCACAACAAGTAGAATCTGTGAATCCAGAGGCAATGTAACGCCAGTACCAAGTACACAGACAACCACAACACCCCCCAATAAATACAAATATATGTGATAGATGCATCCATGTATCCAAACCAGAGGTTGAGCTCCAACAACTCAGTACTGTCAAAACTAGTCAGGAGGAGAAGGTAACCACATACACCACAAACCCAGTCCCACATAGACCTACCACAACTGTAAACCAAACACATAAACACAGACAAATATTCCCGGAGGCCTTAATTACAAACACACCACACCAACAAAAGCCTCCAAAGTAGATCACAAGCAACCACAACCTTCAAACATAGCACATGCAATGAATAGTACACAAAGCTGGTGTGCCAAACAGTCACAGGCCAGAAGGAGAAACAACATGCCTGATACAGTCGTAATAGGTGTCTGTATAGGCAGACACACTGCTGTCCCACTCACCAGACTGAACAAGGGAAAGGGTAGAGTAAGCTGCTTGTAGGCTGCCACAAAATGCCACATAACACAAGTACGCAGGTCACCCCAAAGCAAGCAGAAATATGATGCACTCAATGTCCATGCTGGTGTGAATTATCTGAGATGTACCTCCCTGGTCAACATCAAAAGAGACATGGATGGTCCCTCTGAGTATGTACCCCAGGGCGGGATGACACTGGCTGTGTGCAGCATCCAACCCTCACCAAGAATGATGCCACAGTACAAACACAGAATGCTCATGTTTAACAGCTGGCACAGTTACAGCTGTCAGTCCAAGAGGGTCTAATGTGTGTCTGCTTGAAAAGTCAAGCATGACAAGCCATGCTGCTTTTCCAGGGATGGCTGTCAGCTGTTACCCGTGTGTGTCTGGATACTGGATAAGGCCTTTGCCACCTCCATAGAGCCGTATGTAGGCAAGGCCAAAAAGACTACCCACCACCCTAGAAAACATAAGTGGTAGGAAACATAAGGGTAATACTGACCAATGCCAGATGTGTAAACTGCAATATGCATGCCCCTGAGGCACTTCCCATTATGGAGAACATTGATGTCTGTGCAGTGACAGAAGCCTGCTGCAAGCCTAGTGATAGCACACCAGCACTACTAGGTTATACCACATATCATGTGTTATGGCCCCAACACCTGCACCAAAACATCAAAGGAGGGGGAGTATCCATATGCAGCACAAACACCCATATTGCCAGGTAACTGACAATGCACAAAGCAGTGGACACCACCAATGTGCACATAACTGTAGTCAAAACTGCTGTACAGTCCGTAGCATGTGACAGACCACACTCTCACACACAAGAACTCCACCCAGACATCTGAAGACACTGGACAGTATGAATGTCCCACCAAATACCAGAAAAGGTACACAAAAATTACCACATAGGTGTCAAACCACTATGTATGCAAGGAGTAATCAGGGACCTAAGGACACAGGTCGACATTAATCTGTCATGTGACACCCACAATGCCAATGTGGCTATGAAGACTGTTGATACTGGACACCGTATCATGAAAGGATTCACATCAACATCAACAGAGGTCACTGTGCCACTGTACTGTTCCCTTATCAGACCCATAATCTAGTACAATGACTCATATGGGATGTACCGTACGTGACACCTGCAGCGGTTCGGAAGACCTCATAGTTACCCCACCAACAGGATAAAGGGTGTGAAATATATGTCATATGCTGCCTGGCTGTAGACACCCCAGCTGACTGCAGTCACACACTGCCTACACAGAGGCATTGTATGTCTGTTGTAAAAGGCCATGTCCAACACAGGAGTAATGGACATGCTACACCACAGGAAATCAAAGCCATTGGAGCTGTGAGAGTCACAGATGTCAGCCTCAACACATAATGAAATAAGATGTGCTAGAGGGACAGATACATAACCCATAGGCTCCCCACACCCAGAAACAGGATCCCAATCCATGGTAGGCAGAGCCCCTCACTGACAACCCTCAACAGGAATATTGCCAAGTGGATGGATGACCGTACATGTATACTGGGGGTCCCCACTGTGTCACGACCAGACAGAGGCACAGTGAAGAACCTCATACACGGCCATAATTGAACATAGCAAGGGGTGGCGAAAGACACGCTCACTCTGGCTAGGCTTACTAATGGCCTAGGGTGTCTAGCCTAGTATGAACCCATGAATCTATGAAGATACAAAACGTACAGGACACTAAGGATAATCACAAGGCTTACCCAACTGATGGTAGGAACCATGTTGGGCATCCACAGATATGCTCCGAATCACACAGATATTACAAACAACATACCAAACACACACACATATTGCTAACATACAACCTGTCAGGTGTAGTGCAAACACCCCCCACCCCCCGAGTGCAAAATACCTATCCCAGCAGAATGATGGTCCCCTGACATTGCAGATGCTGAGGTAACAGCCATCATCTGCAAAGCAGAACACACAGCAGCAAAGGTATGCGATGGTGTCCTGTACTGAGGCCAACATGGACTCCAAGAATAATGGAATGCCAAATCACACTACTGCCCAATGACAGCCTTACCACAGGATATGTACCCAAAGAGCAGTGTACAACAACAGTGGTCCATCACAATAAAGGTGTTGCCTGAATGGATACTCCAAACTACCACCCCAGGATCCTGACAAGCTTGTTCTGCACAGCTATGGAAAGGATCAGTATGTACCGCAGACAGAAGGCTATTGTGGACCTACTGATACTGGACCCTACACAGTGTGGCTGTCGTAACTGCAGAACCGGCCCCTAAACATGTCTGACACATTTGAAGCAGTCATTAAGGTCATTGATGAGGGCAATGTGGTCCACACAGCATAGCTGGACCGTGCACATGCTTCTAGACAATACCGTATGAGTTCAGTATGGATATGTTCACCAGCTTAAATATACACCCCTATGTCAGTAGAGGGGTTGCAAACCAGACCAAGGACAGAACTGACATGGTCAGACATGCCGCATCCATGTCAGACTACAAAGCGGATATGAGTGGCATCCCACAAGGCCTGGTCTTGGCCCCCCCACCCCCGTTCTATATATATGTCCCATAGGTATAGGCCAACATGGAAGGACTGTGACTGAGCATGTATGCAGAGGAGTACAAACAGCCCACCATATCTGACCCCCAGCTGACACAAGCAACCCACAAAAGGGCCACCTACAAACTGACAACTGTAGCCATAGCCATGTCAGCAAGCTAATTGCAGAACTGTGTATAGACAACCACCGTGGATATACAGTAAGTGCCCACAAATTACCACACAGGTGTTAACTCATGAGGTACCTAACATGTAATGTGAGACCTGGGTACAAAAGGTGATAAATATCCTGCACTGGACAAACATGTGGCTGTAGTGTTCGCAGAAACATGTACCATATACCCACCCAAACATGAAGGTTGGCAGATGTAGATAAGGGGAACTCACTGTGGCTCTGCAGCCATCCTCCATCAGCATCACAACTGATTACAATAGCCCCTGTGGGATATACCGCAGCAGACACCTCCATCAACTGTAAAGTCCACAACAGTACCCCACCAGGGGTAGCAAAGAGCATGAACAGATGCCATGTGTTGCCTGAGTAAAGAAACTGCAGCCCCACACACCGCCATCCTTCCCAGCTACAGGAAAGCTGTGCCTGATGTATGAAGCCATGTCCAACCTGGAATGAATGAACATGTTGCACCTTGTACAATCTGAATGGCAGTGAGCTATGCACATGAGAGACCTGAACCCCAGCACTGACATACATAGGACAAGCTGTACAGAATGATCCATAACACAGAAGGCACCCCCACACTTCAGTAAATTCCTGGTACAGGTCAGCCAGAGAGCCACATATTGACACCCCTCAAGAGGCATCCTGATGAGTGTATGGGAGATGGTAGGCTACCCTGGGTATCACTGTTATGTCAGAGGTAGATGGAGGCACAGTATACTAACCATGACATATGTCATGGCAAACTCCAGTTACAATGTGTGTCGAAGGACAAACACACCCTGTGACTAGCATCAGAAATGGCCTAGGGAACATTGCTAGTGTTTGCCAATGTCCACCCATGTTGGGGAATACACTAGCAATGTTGGACAAGCCTGGTGTAGGTAGTCCATATCTGAACATATTGCAACATGGTCATATGTGCACAACTGGCCCCTACACAGTCAGTTGTGCTCACTATGAAGATGTCAAGCAGTCATAGGACTAAAGCGCAGGATACTGTCCACCACAGTGAAAGTACCGAACCAGTACACTATACGGTACTACAGTGTTAGGTCATTATGAAAGTATGTTGAGAACTGTCTGCAAAGTATCCCATGCAATCCCTGCAGGCACAGTATAATCCCTGTTGTGGCAGACATGAAGCAGTTGGCCAGTTAGTACACAACATGACAGCCAACACACAATCATAAACGTGCGATATTGTCGAAATTCACACACACCCAAATATGTGGTGGACTTCAGAGTGCAACATATGTAAAGCTCACACTGGGCATGCTCGCACACTTTGATATATGAGGCATATGTCAGATAACATGCCATGGAAAGGCTGAACTGGGCATGCTCACACACTTAGGCCATATCTCCGTTTAGCAGTTGGCCACACATATCTGGTATTTGTACGTGTCAGTCCAGGAACCAACCACAATACAGCAATCAGCCCAGTGCACACAGTAAATGACCACAGAGACATAAGTGATATAGTGGATCGCCGTCTTCCACAGATACACAAGTTGGTCATAGGAACAGGGAATGCTATGGCAATAAAGACCTACAAACAGTAGAACAGCACAACAAATATTGTGCATCCGACAATTGAACATATGGGTGTAGAGGTCAATACTAGGCTTCTTGCCCCAGGGAATGACAGCTCAGCCAGAGTGTGCTTGGCATCTGCATCCCCAGGATAGTAGGCTACTGTTACACTGTAAAGTAGGTCACAGAAGGCAACATATGAGGCTGGTGAGCTGTGCCTCTGTCAAGCAGGGGCACCGTGGAGGTCTCAGGGATTGAATGTGCTAAGCCACAGCCATGTTGTCGGTGTGTGCTGTGAGAGGGTTGCTGAGGATCTCTGACAGTAGGTGTCCATCAATAACAGACTGAGGGGAGCCCTATCTGCATTCTCTGGACGATTCCACTGTCAACACTGTGTTGTAATGAGTATGTGTGAATGAAGTGCCGTGCCGGAACTGTCCACAGATGTCCTCCCTCTGTGGGCTACAGCTCTGCAATGTATTAGGTCACTCTGTCTTTTGAACGGCGCATATATGTCTGATGTACAGCTGCCAGGTGTCTTGTTGTGGAGCAGTCATGGGTATATGTGGGATAGCATGACCAATGCAAACTGTACACATGCTCATAGAATGCAATTGTCAAGGATTATGCTGAGTGGCCAGTATAGTCCTCCAGCATGGGTCCTCTGAAGTCATCCACCCCAGTCTACACAAGTGTAGAGTCTGCTTGTGCTAAACACAGTTTGTGTGCAGTGACAACCTTGCCTGGGGGTGGAGATGAGATATGGATATCCAGGGAAAGGTGGGTATGGTCAGATATCAACAATGGTGGTTTACCTCTGGTGTGGAACAGTGAGTACCCACGTTGCAGATGGACAGGTGCAATATGTATTCACCCATGTGGCTGTGGTGTGTGGTTCTGCCATAGCACATGGACCCACAAATTGTAGTGGCTGTAAGGTAAAGTGGTAGAGGCCTGAGTAATTCTCACACACAATATGCATGTACCTGATGTTAACAACTGGAATGGTGTATGTGAATACCTGCTTATCCTGGCACTGTTCCCAGGGAAGCTAAGTGTGTGTCCTGGATGTGGGTGTGGTGTTCTGTACTGGTTATGTTGTGTGTTACAGGTCCTGTGGTCCCAAAGCATGGTATAGAACATAACCTGCCAGTGCGATGTGCATATCTGACCCTGACGTAGGTGGCTGCAAATGCATATATATGCTATCCCCCAACTTACAGGTAGTACTACATCTACATACCTCTGTAGAAATAAAGATGTCAGCACCCTATAAATACTACAGGTGCAGAACAGATGCCCAGTAATTCGGATAGTACACTCTGCTAATGGGTCTCCCTCAAGTGTCATAATATAGTTAGGTAGGGGTTCGAATCCTGCAAATGGTGTGTGTGTGGGTGAGTGGGGTTTGTGTGTGTGAGAGGGAAATGTCCCTTTTGGCAACTGGGAAAACACACTACAGGATGCACATTCCCCTTTCTAAACACTGATGATGTCAGCACCCTATAAGAACAGCAGGTGAAAGGAAACCACCCAGTAATGTGAATAGCGCGCTCCGCTAATGCATCTGTTTTGAGTGTCATAACATAGTTAGGTACGGGTTTGAATCCCGTACATGCTCAGTGTGTGCGGAGGGGGTTAGTGTGCATTCAAGACTGTTTGAAAGAAGTATCCCTTTTGCCAACTAGGAGAATACACTACAGGATGGACATTCCCCTTTCTAAACACAAATGATGTCAGCACCCTATAAGTACAGCAGGAGAAGGGAACCCTCCCAGTAATGCAAATAGCGCGCTCTGCTAATGCGTCCGTCTCGAATATCATAACATAGTTAGGTAGGGGATTGAATCCTGCAAATGGCAAGTGTGTGTGTTTGGATGAGGGGGTTAGTGTGTGTGCAATTATGTGTGAGGGAAATGTCCCTTTTGGCAACTGGGAGAACACACTACAGGATGCACACTCCCCTTTCTAAACACAGATGATGTCAGCACCCTATAAGTACAGCAGGAGAAGGGAAGCCTTCCAGTAATGCGAATAGCACGCTCCGCTAATGCGTCTGTCTAGAGTTTCATAACATAGTTAGGTAGTGGTTTGAATCCGGCAAGTGTGTGTGTTTGGAGGAGGGGGGTTAGTGTGTGTGCAATAATGTGTGAAGGAAATGTCCCTTTTGGCAAGGGAAGCCTTCCAGTAATGCGAATAGCATGCTCCGCTAATGCGTCTGTCTAGAGTTTCATAACATAGTTAGGTAGTGGTTTGAATCCGGCAAGTGTGTGTGTTTGGAGGAAGGGGGTTAGTGTGTGTGCAATAATGTGTGAAGGAAATGTCCCTTTTGGCAACTGGGAGAACACACTACAGGATGCACACTCCCCTCTCTAAACACAGATGATGTCAGCACCCTATAAGTACAGCAGGAGAAAAAAAGCCTACCAGTAATGCAAATAGCGCACTCCGCTAATGCGTCCATCTTGAGTGTAATAATATAGCTAGGTAGCAGTTTGAATCTGGCAAGTGTGTGTATGTGGATGAGGGGGGTTAGTGTGTGTGAAATTTTGTGTGAGGGAAATGTCCCTTTTGGCAACTGGGAGAACACACTACAGGATGCACACTCCCCTTTATAAACACAGATGATGTCAGCACCCTATAAGTACAGCAGGAGAAGGGAAGCCTCCAAGTAATGTGAATAGCATACTCTGCTAATATGTCTCTCCCGAGTATCGTAATGTAGTTAGGTAGGAGTTTGAAACCTGTTAATGGCATGTGTGTGTGTGTTTGGATGTGGGGGGTTTCTGTGTGTGCATTTCCGTATGAAAAACATGTTAGTTTTGGCAATCAGGAGATCACACTACCTGATGCACATTACCCTTTCAAAATACTGATGTTGTCAGCACCCTATAAGTACAGCCAGAGAAGAAGAACTATCTAGTAAACCGAATAGTGCGGTTTGCTAATGCATCTCTCTCACGTATCATGACTTAGTTAGGTAGGGGAATGAATCCTGCAAATAACAAGTGTGCATGTGTGTGGGGGTAGTAGGGTGTGTGTAAATGCAAGTGTGAGAGAACAGATCCTTTTGGCAAATACTACAATACACCAGATACTGTATACTCCCCCAGTAAACACAGGGGATGTCACCACACTATCAGTACAGCCAAACAGGGCTAGTTGGCTAGTAATGCCAATAGTGCGCTCTGCTACTGTGTCTATTACCATTGTCACAGTACAGATAGGTATGTTTTGGTAACCCACAACTGCCACGTGTGGTTGTGTCACACAGTATGACCTTGTGTGGGTCTTTGTACATAACAATGCATGCCATTGCCTAAACCAGCAATGGCATTGAACACATGATGTATGTGTGTGACACATACACATAAATACCTGTGACCTGCAGTAGTTACCATGTCTGACACATGCCTCGAGTGGATAAATGGTATTTGCAATGTATACCAATATGACTGTGTCTTACTGTGCAGGGTCTGCACATGGTTTGTCTCTATACAGTGTGGGTGTATATGGTGAAGTACTTACATCAGGGGATACACATCTGGTCTGGGCCATATAGTGTACATGTAGTCGATGTACAGGTGCTGCATGTTCCCACCTGTTGTGGTAGTCGTAACATGTCATTCCACTGCAATTCAGTGACCACATGCTGTGAACCCTTCAACTAGTGTGTTGTAGCTACAGTAATGCTCACGCACAATGTTTGGCTGGATGCAGTCCAGCCATATAAACACAGTTCTTGAGACTGTCGTATTGCCAGTGTTGTTATGGAGGATAGGTGGTCTTCCTGTGTATGGGAGGGTTGTGTGTGCCAGGCTATAAACCAGATGGCAGTCCGACACAATGTTAGCTGCACATGATTAGGCCCTGATGCTTTCTGCTTTGCCAGCAACCTGGAGGTGTGTGTATCTGTGGTAACTTGGGATACCACCCCCCTATCCATGTGTGTTACATGTGTAGGGGACGACAGGCATGGTATGGGGCATAACCTGTCAGTGATGGGTAACACCTGTGAGCCATGAATCATGAATCTGGTACTGCACAGACATTGCAGTTCACCGTGCTGAGGACAGTGTCTGGTGCATGCATCTTCCGGTGTACACTGCTGTTGTTGTGTAGCAGCACTATTAGTGTCCTGACCTGTGTGATACCCATGGAGGTGGCTATGTAAACCATGTCCTGCAGCATAAGGCAGTATGTGTGTACCAAGGAGCTTTGCCATTATACATCGGGCCATGGGTGTCACGTGCAAGATGACCCTTGCACATCATTGTGGCTTCCCTAGCATGTAAGCACACGTTGACAGCCACCGGATACCCTATGAATGACAGTGGAGACTGAGCATAATGTAGACATACAACACCCTTCCCAAATATAGTTGTAGCATACCTGGTGAGGGTATGTTGGCAACCAACATCAGGCTCATACTGGCCTGTGCCACATGCTGAGAGATCCATTCTATGTTCCCTATCATGTAGTCCAGGGAGGTATGTCTCAGGCAGCCATACTGGCATGGTCAATGAGTGAGTCATATGTGTCCATGCCTCTGACTGACCTGTATGCATGTGTTCTGTGGTGGACCATAGTGCCCCTGAGGCATATCACTGTGACCTTCACCAGATACAGCCTGTTGAGCGGGACCCCAGTGCAGCACACAAAACAGGTACCTGACACGTCTGTAGCAGGTGTGTTGTGTAGCCCTACAGGCTGTGAATGTGTGGCAAAGGGGATGTGTGTGCCATGTGTGGCATGTGCTCTGTTCTGACGGAACATATGCCTGTGTGCCAGCTGCAGAGGTGTGAGATGCTCAGGCAGGCTGCTATTCTGAGTCCCCACGTATGCCCCAGTGTGTTCAGCATGCTGTCAATGCATGTCAATGTCTGACTTGTATTGTAGTCACTGTAATATATTTTATTTATTTATTTATTTATCCTACATTTGTTGACCAGGATAGTCCGACTGGATGCATGTCCATTTCCAGGGGAGGCCCGGGGAGACAAGCTACGAGGGTAGCAGATACAGCATTACATAATACCAGCATTACATATTACAAACATATTATTTACAGAGATTACATAAGTAAGCAAGTTAAACATGTTCCGCAGGTTAATGTTAGTCCTGAGCACAAGTCAGGATTAAATTAAATTACACAGTAAAGTGGTTCACAGATTTTACACATTCGAGTTAGCCAGGCTTGATACATTGACATAGCCAGTTAAGTGACAAATGTTGTTTGAGTCTAGTGTTAAATTGACCTAAGGTGGACAGTAGGGTAATATCAGCTGGAAGTGAGTTCCAGGATCTACTTACAGAGTTTGCAAAGAGAGAATCACCGGCTGTGTTATTAAATTTGCTAGTCTGAATTAGTAGTTTGTTAGAGGATCGAAGCAGTGTAGGATTGTTATAGGGGGTGATAATATTTGAAGTGCAGGAGTATTGTCTGGATTATAGAGGATTTTATAGGCCATAATCAGTTGGTTATACTGTATTAGGCTGGGTATTGCAAGCCAGCCAAGCTGATTTAGATTGATGCAATGATGTGTCCTAAAAGGCAGCCCAGTGGCAAACCTGGAAATGTGGTTGTAGCAAATTGAGTGTTTGTTAAGGACAGTCTTGTTCATATTCGAGAGTAGAGGGGATGCATTCAGAAGGGTTGAAACAAGGTGTGAGCGAGCTATGGCACCTTTAGCTGGAGGGGCTAGGAAGGCTTTAATTCTGTAAAGTGACCCTAGTTTTCTATTGATGGCTTTGATAATTTGGTTAACATGTAGGTCACATTTGAGATTATTGTCTATGATGACACCTAATAGTTTAGTAGATGGGTCAGGGGAGATTATTGTGCCATCAGTTGATGTTATGGTAGCGGTGAAAGCGGTAGACCTACGTGTTGGTGAAATAACAGCAGTTTAGTTTTTTTGGGATTTAGGATCAGACGATGTTCAGAAAGCCAGTTTTCTATTGTATTAAAGGTGGTCTGGGTAGCTGACCATAACTCTACTGGAGATGTGGCTGAGCAGATCAGAGTAGAGTCTTCAGCATATTGGATACAGCTGACTTTTGGGATGACAGTATAAAGGTCGTTAATGAAGATGGAGAACAGCAAGGGCGCTAGTATAGAGCCTTGTGGTACTCTGAGGGTGTTAGGTAGAAGGTTAGAGAGTTTGTTCTGCCAGAGGCCAGCCTGCTGTCGACCATGCAGGTAGGATTGAAACCATTGGAAGGCTCCAGTATCTAGACAGAATGTTTGTAGGGTGTGGATTACAAGTTGGTGATCAACCATATCGTATGCCTTGGAAAGATCCAAAAAGAGGGCTGAGGATATATAATTAGTGTTGCAAGTATGGTTTATGGTGTTAGTAAAGGCTAGGAGGCCTGAAGTAGTGCTGTGATGAGGATGGAAGCCATGCTGAGTGTCTGCCATAAGGCAATTTTGGATTAGGTGGTGCCTTAATTGTCTATGACTAAACTTTCCATAATCTTAGCAAGTGGAGAGAGTATAGCTGTTGGTCTATAATTGGAGAATTCAGTAGAGCTGCCTCCTTTATGAAATGGGATTACATATGACATTTTCCAGATGGTGGGAAATTTAGATTCTACCATGGTTCGTTTGATTACCTTTGAGACGGGGTAAGCAATAGCATCATCTGATTTTGATAGGTACTCGGCAGGGAGTTGATCAGCAAAAAGTGTAGTGTGTTTCACTGTTTCAATCAAGGTACGGAGAAGTGAAGTGGCGGCTGGTTGGCAGCTGAATGCAAGTAGGTTTCTAGGGGTGCTACTTTCAGGACCAGGGGAGCTAGGAGGTAGATGGCTAGCTAGGGCCTGAAATGTCTCAGTAAAGAATTGGTCAAAACTATCAGGAACATCTTCAGGGGTATTATCAATAGTAGCAGCAGGGATTGGGGTTGACGTTTGTCCAGGATGTAGTATATATGACATACCACCTGACAGGGTATGGCATTACTGGGTTCAGAGAGCCCAGTCCCCAGATTGGCTGTGTGGTGGCATCCCACACATGTGTTGTACGTTCCTGGCCAAGGGTGATGGCTGACTGCATACATGTGGCAGCTGTGACATTGACACATGACTCACATAAACCACAACTGGACCATAGAGGCGATTCACAGGTTACCTTTGCACATGCTACCCTAGTAGTGTGATTGCCATGGTGAGTACCAACACATAGGGCCAATGGGGAATAACATACTGAAGGTGTGTATGTGTGGGTGTACCGCTACTGTTTCATAGCACTGACATATATGACTGCACACATGGGTAAATGCCAGGTAAGACATGTGCATTGCGTCACAGGCAACGTACATGCGTACAGGACAGACAGTGACGTTCTGTCATGTGTAAAGTTGACATACGTATCGTATGCTATGCAGATGTCACTAGAAGTCTACAGAAGCACTGTAACTCTGCATTGCAGGTGTAAGCAGTGTTCCAGGGAACCCCAAGCGAACATGCATGCAAACAAAGCTACAGTAAACAGGGCTGTAAGTAGTGCATTGTACAACAAAGAAGGGGTAACAATAACGGTAAGTAACAATGCAAATATGTAGGCACTATCAACATGTACCCAGGAATACACAGCGCAGATGCCCATGGTAGAACTGATATTATGTCATAGTTATTTGTGATTTGGATTACATTGGTACTGCGCACATATCTACATGCGCGAACATCCACATGGCATAGTCGTTGTGGGCAACTTGACACCATTACTGTACATGTCCACCATTGCATATCACTACTTGCGTTAGCTTTCCCCCTGTGCTACCCATCTATGCGGCTATCTGTTGACAACCTTACCAAAGGCATGCAATTATGTGCAGCTGTTATACATTGGTATGTACTATGGGTGCAGATAACAATTCAGGACATTCATACAGTTACTGCAGCAGGCATGCTGGGATAAACACACAGTCATAGCAGCACACGGTACTGTTACCAACATGATACTACTAATACACTTCTATGTAGTCACCCTGTGCATCAGCAACGTGTTTACCTGTTCCCGCAATGATGTTGGAGATTGCAGGAGGTGGCACAGTGTCATCATATGCACAGGGTGTGGATTAGGTATGCCTGAGTCAGCCACTGATACCACCAATTGACATGTGTGAGTATGTGTGTTGGTGAGGGGCAGCAGTACAGTGTGGGGCAGTGTTGGTGCAGTGTGTGCATGTATGTGGTCACCCTAGGTGTTAACATTTCGCATGTGTGTATGCACGCACACAGTTCCACCTCATGGCTGCCATATACAGGGGTTTCTGGACCGCCACAGACTGCACCTGGCAGGTCATACAGATCAGTGTCTGTTTGCACAGACATGGTACCTGTGCCTGGCAGGGGTGCTATGGACCGTATCCAGTACTAAGCCAGACTGGGTACTGTCATCAGAAGTGGGAGTGTGTTGACTGGACACAAGTCCCTGTTGGGACTGTCCAGAGCCACGTGCACGTGGTCTCCTGGGGCGTTCCAATGACAGCACAGACCCAGCATTGCTGGGGCTGCTGCTGGCACTATGGGGGGCATGCGCGAGCCTGTTGTCGTCCACGCCGACTGCCAGCTGCTGCTGCCGGCATACGGCCACGTCGACACCGCAAACACCCACCATTGCCCTGGCTCATGGACATCTGGTTGCTGAACTGCTGTAATATGTCCCCACAACGTCTGTCTATGACATCTGTGAAGTTACGGATAGCATCCGCAATGTCACGCATACTGTCTGTCATGGCTGTGCGATATGCTCTCAGTTCCCTCAGACCATGTCTGGTGTACCTTTCCATACGTGACTGTGCCTGCATGACAGTCCGAAACATAGCTGAGGTTGACAGACCTCTTTGGGCACGTCGGCCAGAGGCAGTACGCCCATGGATGCTCCCACGAGAACCCATGGGCAACTGTCTGTGTGGTACCATCGGAGGACCCTGCCCATGGCTGCTGTGTGGGGACGCATGTGCCACAGGTACCACATTACCCTGGTCTATGCTCACTGTATCCTGTCCATCACCTAGGGATAATGGTGACAAAGGATGTACTGGCAGGATGACTGTGTGCAATGATGGGGTTGACAGCTGTGTACTATCAATTGGCTGACCAATGGCAGACCCTGGCACACCTTCCTGTACCATTACACAAATATCATCATTACCAGTACCCGTGGCACAGGATTCAGGTTCCCCGCTGCAGGTCACCAGAACAGCCCCAGAACCTGTGGGAGGAAGACAGGAAACACAGTTTACAGTCTCCAGACATTGTTACCAGTGATGTACTTCTACACACATGCACACATGCACACATGGACACATGCACACTGCACACATGGACACGGGCACACATGCACACATGGACACGGGCACACATGCAGACATGCACACGTGGACACATGCACACAGGCACACATGCACACATGCACACATGCATACAGGCACACATGCATACATGCACACATGCAGACATGCACATGTGGACACATGCACACGTGGACACATGCACACGTGGACATATGCACACATGCACACGTGGTCACATGCACACATGGGCACATGCACACATGCACACGTGGTCACGTGTACACATGCACACATGCACACATGGACACAGGCACACATGCACACATGCACACGTGGGCACAGGCACACATGCACACATGCACACGTGGACACAGGCACACCTGCACACATGCACACATGCACACATGGGCACAGGCACACCTGCACACATGCACACCCCGCAGCATACACACAGAGCACTACTGAGTTACACTACTGTTACTAGCATTATCAGGACTATTATAGGTTATGTTAAACACACTCACCAGCATGGATGGCCTGCCTTGCTGTAACCCTGGAGGGACCTCCAGAAATTATGAGATTAATGTCAGTGGGCACAACTGTGCCATTGATATTGCATATGATACAGTGTACAGAACAGTTAAGTGTACATATGGCATATTACCTGCACACTCAATGTTGTGCTGCTGTGTGGAACCAGCCTCCATCATAATGCAGGTGTACTGCTGTTGGTGTTCCGGGGTTGGTGCCACAACACTTAGGAGTAGCCGCTCGAGTCTGGTGAGGGGGGAATGTGTGGCCACCCCACCTCCTGTGGCAAGCTGTTGCCTGTGGATATCTGATGCATGCTGCAGGACACTTCGGATTAAATCACTGCAGTGATGTCGTACCTGCTCATATGTCCCGTTATGTGTGCCAATATCATTTACCCTATGGACAAGGTCTTGCCACAGTGCGGCCCTCTCCTGCTGATTCTGACTGGTGCGGGAAAACAGGATGTCATACTCCCACACCAGGCTCTGGTGGATCTCCTCATCTTCTGCCACAGAGTAGGCGGGGTTATGCTGTCGCACCATCTCCCTGGAAGAGAACACAAACAGGATATCAGCAGACCATGTCAGCAATATATGGCACACATACTATACATGATACTCATGTGTAGTGATATACTACTACTCCCATATGTTGCATGTGTGTGTGTCGTGGTGGATACACAGGTACATGGCCAGATATCAGTGCTCAGCCAACACCTGTGCAACAATACCTGCCACATTCCACACAACATAGTAGCATGCCCCATCAGTCAGCACACACTGACAGGTGCAATGCACAACCTCACTCTGGGGGTTCATCCCAAGGTACTGTATGTGGGACACCGTCCACTACTGTGATGTGGACAGAAGTTACTTGGCCTGGATATACATATCCCACCACCACCACCAGCACAGTAGACTACTTTGATATTTATGTGATTAGACAGTTATTCACTTGCTGGGACTGAGATGGTATCCATGCAGCACACTGGGCCAGTGGAAGCCACAAGCCACACTGCTGACCCCTTTGCAAATGCTTAACACGGACATGCCACAGATTGCATGGAACTTGCACACACATTTCTAACCCAGACCCTATGCACAAAGGTTAGGCATCCTGTCCGGTGGACCCCAGACAGAGGCAGATTGTATAACAATAGCAGGAGGCTACTGCAGGACAGAGCACATTCACATTAAGGGAAGGCACCTGTGGTCAGCACTGCTACTACGCTACGGTCCATCATAACAACGGCCATGGCCTACTCTGGGAGGGAAATGGACACAGACACTATGGATGACCACAAGGCCTTCTTCAGTTGTGTTACACATATGGACCACATGCCTCAGATATGCTCTGTGTTAATACACACCTACTTAACATTCACCAAACACACGGATGTTGGCAACAATCTTGCAGACAAGTTCGGTGCACATATCCCCCCTCCTTCTCCCCCACCAGTTGAAATATTTATCACAGCTGGATGTAACCTCCCTATCATCTCACATGTCCAGGTGAGGGCCACCGTCAGCAGAGAAGAACACACAGCATCACTGTGACCTCGTGGTATCCCTGGATGTGTGCTACCGGCATTTCGAGAGGACATACAACCGCATATAACACTGATAATTTATCTTGGCCATACTACAGGATATGTACCTGGACAGTGGCATACAGCAACAGTGGTCCCACACCACTAAGGGGGCACCTCGACTGACCCTGGGAATTACCACATCATATGCATAACGGGCCTGGTCTGCTAAGCTATGGAATTATGCAGTATGGGATGCATATGCAGTGACATCGGGTACCTGCAGACACTTGTTCCCAGCCAGTGTGCCTTTGGGATGGGCTGATCCTGACTTTTGAACCTGGCTGACCTTTCAAAGCAGTCACTACAGCCATTGCTGGGCCAATGCACAGACAACTGCTGCCAGGATCATGGCCTAAGACTGATTGACATGTAATGTATGGTCATCCTCTTTTGGTGGAACTACGTACACACAACATATCTCATGGACATACCTATGGATACAGACCTATGACACATTTGGAAGGTTCACAGTATGCACACTATTAACCTGCTACTTTGCATTACCTGTGTTTGTCACAGCTGGTTGCGTTACCACAGCTTCTGCTTGCTGCTGCTACTGTCAGTGCTGACAGCTTCGAGTGACAGACTCACAGTGTCTAATCTTTTTTTTTTTTTTTTTTTGCTCGCTCTCTCTCTCTCTCACTTCTCACTCTCCCTCTGTCTGCTTACAGACAATACAATGAATGTATTGCATGTGGATGCTTTTGTAGGTATCTGCATAGGTCCATGTGATGGCCTCTGCACCAACTGTAAGCCAGCATTTGCTAATTGCATACAGCCAGTTGTGTACTGATTGCAGTTCTAACTGTGATTTCAGGTCAGTGCTATAAAAGGGTATGTGGGATAGGCGTTGCCCTTTCAGATTGTGAGGGCGGGGACCATGCTGGTATGCTGTGGACAGTGTTCTGTGAGTGTAAAGGTTAGTATCTCTCTCATGATTCAGGCTGTGTTGTATATTCACATTTCTCCATTCCTCTCTCATGTTTCCTGTAGCAAGTATGTATGCACATTGACTCCTACAACTATATATAGATATATATTTATATATATATATATGTACATATACATACATTTATATATGTACTTTAACTGACCTTATTATCTACAAGCTGCCAACTAGCATGGCTGTTTCTGTTCACACACTACTATTATGGAAATCCAGTAGTTTTGACAGTAATTTTAAATGACATGCTTTGTGTACTACACATTCTATATTCCCTTTACATTCATCCCTACTATTACATGTTATATTTATTTTAGCACAATATTTTTGTATAAGAGTCATGGCTTAGTGGTAGGTCATACAGACTAGTGTTTCCAATGTCCTGGGTTCGGGACTGACAATGGGATTTTATTTTGCTTTTGAACTGAGTACATGACCTGTCAATCAAAGTGACTAAGGCACTTTTAAGCAGTTGTAACCGGGTTAGCGCTGGTTTGTGCGGAGCTCACGCATGCGCACTGGCAGTTAGCTCCGCGCACACAAGCGCACACCCGCTTACAACTGCTTAACAGTGCTTACTCTGGCGCACACCCGCGCTATTTTCTTTGAAAGAAAAGAAAATGGGGAGACAGGAAAGTGGTGAAAAAGGGGTCACAAAGAGGGTAAGACAGTAGGGAAACAAGCTTGGGATGTGCAGGAGGGATGTAGGTAAGACCCATAGCTACCCATTTCTTCATCAGCAACAGCTGTGCATATGTATGTAATTTGGTGTGACATTTGAAAACTTCCACCCTTGAGAGAGGTGTCAGGACAACAATAATACTTGTTGTACAGACAATTGTAATTGATAGGTTCCATGTCCAGCAGACATGTGTGCGGAATGGGCAGCTATGTTTGGGGCGTAATTTTTTTGTGGGTACAGAGTGCCCTTTTTTTTTTTTTTTTTCAGGTGAGAGTGGTATGTCAGGTGAAGGAAGCTGGTACAGCTGGGGAGGTAGGTTGGGTAGGTAAACAGACAAGATAAACAAGACGCATACAGGGGCAGTGTATGACATGTGTGGGGGGTTACACAATTGACGGGGACGGAGGTTTGGATATCCAGAGCCCATGAGCCCACAGATGGCAACAGTGGAACTGATATCCCCACCCATAGGCAGTTGCCACTGTTCCTTCACTGCCCAGGAGGGGGGTGTGCTGGGGGCTGTGTAGGCCGGGCAACAGGCATGCCCGTTAGTTGCACCACCCATGCCTCGAGCTGGCGTAGGGGCTCGAGAACAGAGTCCCGAATCTTCCTACGCACCACAGTCCGGACGCTATGGAGGGTGAGTAGTGGTTTTCCTCCGGCCACACTTGCAGAGGGGGGGCGAGCCCCATCCCCTGCAGCACTTCCACCCACAGGTGGCACAGGGCCACCGGAGGAGGGTCCGGACATGGCACTAGTGCCAGGTGCACTCGCCAGCTGAGGTGGGAGAGGTGGGTCCGCTGGAACCCGCCTTCCCTGTCGTCCTATGTTTTGCATTATGTCATGACAGTTTGGGTTAGTGACATATAATACCATTCACAATTAGTTGTAACAGCATGCATTAGTATTCCCATTAACCAAACACCCAGATATTCACACCATTGAACAGCGTGGATAACACATGCATAATTTGAACAGAAATACACAGTCCAACAACATGCAGGGTTAATTGATGGCAACAGGCCATCAGGTGTGGATGTATGAACAGGGCAGATGCATCAACGGACATGCAAATATATATGACCCAACAGGACAAACGTCCAGGGGTGTTAATTGTGATTGCACATACCATTTTCATGTGGAATGGGTTATATGTGGTTATAGGGTGGGGTAAAGAAAGTAATATTAACACCTTCGAATAACAATACATATGCTGTACATTTCTAATAGCTACAGTTATATACACACTACTGTTCTAACTACAGTTTCCAATATGATAACTATTTCAACTTGGTGATAGGACTGTTACTGCAACATCAATATACATGTTATTGTTCTTCATACACATTCATATCTAGCTTTGTTCAGCTACATCATCCTGCTACATTTGCTTTATATAGCTGTAGACAAGTGTGGATGTTTGGTATATCAGACAATCATCCTATCTGCATATTGCAGACTGAGAGCAACATATCCAGATTTTGAGATACACATTCCAGATGCAGCAACACTTTGAAAAGATTTCGCTGTTTGGTTTTGAATCTCACATGCATTTCATTCTGTCTTGACTGCAGTATACTTTATTCAGGGGTTATTACTACTGTATTGCTGGATTCATGACACTTTCTCACACTCTCTCACTTGCTTTCATTTTACTATTCAGGATGGTACTTACTTCTAGGCTTTATTGACATGTTTTACCTGTAGTTATTACAATCCTTTCCAGCAGTCTCACTTCTGTCATGTTTCAGTATTTCCACAGGGATATATTTCACACATGTGATTTCATCATCTTCTGCAGCTATACTTTTCAGCCTGCTGCAGGTTGTGTACTATTTTCTTACAGGTAGGGCATTTTTATTTCAGAATATATGTCAGACAGTTTCATTTTTCAGTTTAACTTACAGGCTAAAACACACTTTTGTAATCAAGCAATACTTGCAGACACTATCACACTGTTACTTGCAGATTTTATTCCTTACTGACTACACTGCACTCTTTTGCTGACTATCATACTTTTATATTTCTTTACAGTTACTGGTAGTGGATTACTGACCTGCCTGGTGGCGCAACCACACCAGCCTATCACCATAGGCTCTGCGGTTCGCAGAACGGACACCTGCAGCTGTAATATAAACGAAGTAATATTGGAATACACATCTCTATAATATCAGCTAGTTTAATTTCTTACATACATAATTAAATGTTACTTACTCAGTAGTGGGGCATTGGGTGTTTGCCGGGCCTCCTGGATCCAAAGGTTCAGTTGGTCCTGCTTGCGTCTCTTCAGGTCCGCATGGTGGTGATGGACCTGCTCACCAGTCCTTGGAATCCCTGTGGCACTGGTGAGATCATGAGCCAACCGGTCCCATGCATTGGCCCTGTATGCTCCCCAGAGGACCTGGCCCTGCATGTGTTGGGCCTCATGATTATGGACTAGGAGCCAGACCATGTACCTGGACTCCTCAACACCCCACCTCTGTGCTCGAAAGCAACTACCCTCTCCTACTCTTGTCATTCTGCATGCAGGTCAGTTCTACAATCGTTTATGTTGTGTATTCCCACCTATGGGGCTTATATAGTCCGTTTTTCCCGCACATATCTCTGATTGGCCATTTTGGAATTGTATCAACTTCAGTAAACCTGCATTGTCATGCTCTAGTTTGTATTCATTCCTATATATTAGCTATTATTGCATTTAAAGGTAGTGCTGTCATGGCTTAGTGGTTCTGTACCTTGACTATGGTGTATAGTATCCTGGGTTCGAACGTGGCCACTGCTTTTTATTTTTCATGACTGTCTAGACATGCTGAGGGGTGTGTCTGTGTAAAGGCAGTTTTGATACGGCTTGCTCAACGTTGCCCGTCGGTTAACTTGTTTGTGCGGTGCGCAGCTCCGCGCAAATGGGGTATGCTGCTTTAAGCCTCATTTGGCTATCGGCACGCATATTACGCTCAGCTCAGTTAGGGGCACATAGATTTAGCGTGTTAGCCCACTGTTCAGCTACGGGCACTCATTTTGCACCAGTTAAACCACTGCTCATCTACGGGCAGATGCACTCACTCTGTTAAACTGTAGCTCAGCTATGAGCACATCTGGCATTTTTTATTCTTTTGTTACCTCACATTTCTTCAATATAAATGGGCTATTTCATTACATTTTACATAAATTGTGGTTTTATGTGTACATATTTGTCAGGGACTTGTTTCCTGCTTATTTTGCTAAAAAAAATTGGTGTTGTGGGGGCTCGAACCATGAATGCCTGCTCTTCAGCCAACATCTCTACCGCTACGCTATTGCTTCCTGGCTTATTTTGCATATTTAGTTCTTATATGCTTTCCCACTGACTGCTAACTGTAGCTGCGCTACTGGCACGCCAGCAAAACGCACTCACGGTTAAACATTTTACAATTTAAAAAAATATATAAAACGTGTTTATTTATATGTTTTCTGTTCATAGTCTGTGGGGGCATGTGTTGTGTTCTGTTTATTCACATTTCCATGGACTCTGTCGTGGGTGTTTAATTTGGGTACTTTTCCTCTTCTGGGGGCGTGTCCGCTTACAGGGCTCGGCCTACGGACACGCCCCCTACTGTCTTGCACGGACCGTGTTGGCCTTAAGTGTGATTCAGCATGCTCTCATGAATATGCAGAGCATGCTGACATTACTCCATTTAACTGCAGCCTCCGTGTATGAATTATAACTCTTACACGGAGGCTTCGTGAATCCTGCCCATTGTGATATGTATCATATCATTTAGGTATCTGTATCTTATATTCTACATCTCTATGTACATGTTGTTATGACACATATCACATGATTTATGTGTGTATCTCACATTCTACATCTCTATGCAAATGTTGTTATGATGTGCTGCTCTACCCCAACCACACAACAATAACAAGCCTCTTACACTGTGCTGTATGCACACACTACAGTAGACATATGGAAAGAGTACCCTTAACACTTGTGTTACACTGTCATTAACCACATGCAGTTCATACATATACAAGTATGTCCACAGCATGTGATGCACATATCCTACATTTCCCTTTCACAATGATTGTACACTGTCCTATACATATCTGTGCATATTCTGTGCAAGTGAGCACTGTCCTATACATATCTGTGCATATTCTGTGCAAGTGTGCACTGACCTATACATATCTTTGAATATTCTGTGCAAGTGTGCAGTGTCCTATACATATCTGTGCATATTCTGTGCAGGTGTACACTGTCCTATACATATCTGTGCATATTCTGTGCAAGTGTACACTGCCCTATGCATATATGTGCATATTTTGTGCATGTGCACTATCCTATACATCTCCTGTGCATATTCTGTGCAAGTTTTCACTGTCCTATATATATCTGTGCATATTCTGTGCCAGTGTGCACTGTCCTATATATATCTGTGCATATTCTGTGCAAGTGTACACTGCCCTATACATATCTGTGCATATTCTGTGCAAGTGTGCACTGTCCTATACATATCTGTGCATATTCTGTGCAAGTGTATACTATCCTATACATATCTGTGCATATTCTGTGCAAGTGTGCACAGTCCTATACATATCTGTGCATATTCTGTGCAAGTGTGCACTGACTTATAGATATCTTTGAATATTCTGTGCAAGTGTGCACTGTCCTATACATAACTGTGCATATTGTGTGCAAGTGTACACTGTCCTATACATATCTGTGCATATTCTGTGCAAGTGTGCAATACCTTATACATAGCTGTGCATATTCTGTGCAAGTGTGCACTATCCTATACATATCTGTACATATTCTGTGCAAGTGTGCACTGACCTATACATATCTTTAAATATTCTGTGCAAGTGTGGACTGTCCTATACATATCTGTGCATATTCTGTGCAAGTGTACACTGTCCTATACATATCTGTGCATATTCTGTGCAAGTGTGTACTGTCTTATACATATCTGTACATTTCTGTGTAAGTGTTCACTGTCCTATAAATATCTGTGCATATTATGTGCAAGTGTGCACTGTCCTATACATATCTGTGCATATTCTGTGCAAGTGTTCACTGCCCTATACATATCTGTGCATATTCTGTGCAAGTGTGCACTGTCCTATACATATCTGTGCATATTCTGTGCTAGTCTACACTGTCCTATACATATCTGTGCATATTCTGTGCAAGTGTGCACTGTCCTATACATATATGTGCATATTCTGTGTAAGTGTAACTGTGCATATTCTCTGCAAGTGTTAACAAAGTTATGTTTGTTGTGTAGCATGAGACCATATAGCTTCTTTTATGGGAGTATGATGTTCTTCGTGGACAACTCTCAGATGAATGACTGTTGCTGTCACTTATGGTGGTGATATGCTGAAACCAATGGGTACACATCACATGTTTATCTGTGTATATACCAGCTGTACATCTGTGCGCATATGAACAGGTGACATGTACATAGTCACATGTGTACACATATATACCACCTATTTATCTTACGTGCCAGGTGATGTACATAATAGCGTGTGTATACATTTACACATCACCTGTTTGTGTATATGCCAGCCATGCCCATATACACAGATGAACAGGTGACATGTAAATTTTAACATATGTGCTCATGTACAC
Organism: Protopterus annectens; assembly: GCF_019279795.1. Taxonomy (NCBI): domain Eukaryota; kingdom Metazoa; phylum Chordata; order Ceratodontiformes; family Protopteridae; genus Protopterus; species Protopterus annectens. The sequence goes on from NC_056741.1 coordinate 31,097,775, forward strand.
ATCACCTGTTTCTCTGTGTACACACCAGCTGTGCACATGTTCACAGGAGTGTCTCATCAAATATAGAATACTCACAATACTGAACAATGAAAGGACGATCATCGTAAATCACATGTAAAATAACTGAAAACAAAAATTAAAACTCTTATTTGCAGGAAGGCAAGCTCCCCTGTACCCCCCACACTCCTTGCTAATTACATATACCAAATCTGAAAGCACGCATAAGCCATTATGCCTAGATGTAATCATATTTTGAAATATGGCACAGACACCGACCATTTGAGCAGCCCTTTTGAGAGTGTACTGCAGTGCACTGTTGGATGTTTCCAGAAACTGAATCATGATTTCACCATAGCAAATAATCACTCAATACTGTTTCTTTACACAGTGTGTGCTCTATTAAATTAATTCTCAGCAAGTATAGATGGGGTTCTGAATGGTGTCATAAGTCTGAGTTCCATTGGATAACACAATGACCTACTGGTATAAGTGGACAAAACATTAGATGGATCACTTCATATCACCATTGTATGGACTCAAACAAATTAATCATGCACAAATATACTTACCAAGCAGAAGCCACTTAGGGATCTCTCTCACTTGGAAATCAGGCCTTAGGTTACTTTACCTTCATACAGCAGCATTTTGTACTGTATTGGGGTGTGTTACTATCAGCTTAATAATGAGGCCATCTGCACAGCACACTGCCTAATAATAGAGTGAAGGCCAGCCCTTTCTGTAAATGTAATGCTCTGCTTCATCACTGGAGGGTAGGGTGTTTATTGGAATGTTGGTGAAATCAATTGCACCAACGACAAACAGGAATTTGGCAGTTCAGTAGAACATTTCCATGGCAGCTTTAAGTAACTCATCCACTTTGCTACACATAGCTGTTAGGAACTGTTGTAGTGTGCAACTAGCAACTGTTTGGGACACAGTAGCATAGCTAGGGTGGGCCAAGAGAGGCAACTGCTGCTAGTGCAAAGAGTTAGGGAGTGTGATCAGCCATCCATCGTCTTGATTGCTCTGTAGGTGGTATTGCATTTCTGGTCAAACCTGAGTGATCTAGTACATGATGTGTGGTCTAAACTGTAGCAACTAAGTAAAAAAAAAAAAAAAAGAACTAAAACCTGAGCACTGTAGTTGTCTGTGCATGATACGTTTGCTACAGTTTAAAAGAAGAAAGATTTTTTTTTATTTTAAATTAACACTTGCGCACCATAACACTCCATGACGGTGGGGCATAAACTATAACAACTGTTTGCTACATTTATAGCAAGCAATTTTCTACAGTTTAAAAGATTTTTTTTAATTTTGTTTTTATGAAAGTGTGAGGAAGGAGGGTCAGGGACAGAAATAGGGCAGGAGGAGGGGGTGGGAGTGTCATGAATCTGGCTACCTGGTTGTATGCCAGTAGAAAGAATGGATATTTTTTTTTCCTCTTCTCCTGAAGAGCTGGCTGGAGGCTGCATGGGTTGGGTATTTTGTTTACTGTCTGCAGGAAGCCTGCAAGTTTAGTGCTAGTTCTTGGGGTGGGCACAGGGCACTGGTTAAACCAATACTTCTGCTGGGACACCCCAACACTACCATCCCAGACACCAGCATACCAAGCCTCAGTCATACCTTTGTTTATGCTGGGACTGGATTACCCAGCAGGTAGTGCAAAGAAGTTACCATCTCTCTAGCAAATCTATATCTGTTATTTCCTGGTCAGAGAGCAGACTTAACTGTAGCCCGGCTCAGCGTTCTGGTGACTGTCAACAGATAGGATGCATTTACAGATGTCCTGTCATATAGCCTGTGAAACCCCAGCCTGCTTGAGTGCATTCACTGCACCTTGCATTTTTCTTAGGTTTACTGCAGAATTTTCAGGGAAATTGAGCAATGTAGTATAAAGTTTTCAGTAGTAAAGTTCAGGAAGTCTGCCCTCTGCCAAAAATTTGCCATAAATATTGGCATACTCTTTTGTTGCATTTTATTGCTATGAGGTGCACACATTGTATTTTGGAATCAGGCACAAATGCATGAAATCTGAAATCAGCCTACTCCATACTCATTAACACATGCACTTGACTTTTGGTGGCTCTTAGAATCTCATCCAACCTTAGTTCACCAACGTATTCCTTCTGTACTGCTTTGTACACAACTTTCTTTTGGACTTCAGCCCATAAAGTCCAACCATAACATCATGAAAGACTGAACTCATACTTCCTAATTAATTAAATCAGCATATGTGCTATGATACTGTCATGCTAATTGCAGCAACAGGAGAGACTTACATCCTAGTAAGACAAGATGTCGGTTTAACTCACAGGTGACACACCCTACACTGGCAATTAACATATGGGATGAGCCACTAGTGAAATCAGAATGTAAGCAGCTGCTCTTTTAAAGACGTATGTTCATTTCTGATTATACGGAATGCTTTGTTGGTGTGTATATAAATTATTGTTAATATCTACAGTGACATCATTTTTGTGCATGTGGTCATAATTCTCAACTATCCCGATTTTTTCCTCATATTTTTGGTTTTCTGGCAAATTGGATGATCTGAGGATTGAAGTCACTAAATAATGACATACATTTGAGTTTCAAACATCAAATCCTTCAGAAAATGTATGTTAACACCAGCTCCGTTTCTCTTGCTATTTTCTGTTTATAACAGCAATACTTAAAATCCATCCCTATTTTTGGGCCTTTGTCCCCGCCATTTTGTCAGGCTTTGTCCAAATTTCTTGCACTAACAGGATGAGAAGTATGGATGTGATTATAAAGAAAACATGAATAAGCAATGAATCTGAAACATCAGAAAAATTGTCATGATCATTTTTTTAAACCACTTGCTGCTGTGATTTCATGAGTATAATCACAAATAAAATTAACTGTAAAGCAAAGATGCAAAAGAATTGTAGCAAGAAACTTTAAAGATATAAAAGTTGTAGTGCTTTTGTAATCACAGAGCTGTAATAATTTAAGTTTTTCTTAGAGCAAATATATATGTTTCGTGTGACAATGTAAAAAAAAAGAGATTTATTTATTTATGTTTTGGGGGGTGTCGCATAATATTGCAGTGGGATAGTTTCACTTTCTTGTTTGGACCTCTACTTGGGTCTGGTATGTCACACTGAATCTTATTTCCTGAAGTAAAATTATTTTTTGCTCATAAGTAAAGTGGTTCAGAACATGCCTGCATTTTCTCCTTATACACTACAGATTAGCCCAGGCAAGGCAGAGGCACGTTTACATCCAGCAGAAGCTAGCTTCCTGCCCTGAGTGCATTATTAAAGACCTGACTGCCATTCTGCATTCATGATACAGTGTTCTGAAATGCCTTTGGTTAGTCAGCAGAAGTGTGCTATCTCCCAAGATCCCTTTAAGAATGGAGGTTTACAAATATTTCTGTACAGATGTTTCTCTGTTCTGTCAGAGTTACTCTGGCTGAGTCCTACATATTGATGTTGTGAGATTCTTCTGTTTGTATTTCAAGGGGTACTCATTAATAAAGTAAATATATAGGATTTTTATTTTTTCAGAGGTTTTTGTGATGCTTTTAATAAACAAGGCTTGCAAATATTTTTATATGGCTACTTCTGTGTTCTGCCAGTCAGGACTGGCCTTTGATCAACTGTTGCCCTAGGCAAAAGATCTCCACAGCACCCCCCCCTCAACACCACCCTGTGCCCCCATCCTGGTCTACCTACACCATCCAGATTACTGGAAAATCCCCCCTACTAGAACAGTGCCCTAGGCAGCCACCTAGTTAGCCTATGGCTAAGGCCAACTATGCTGGCAGTTTTCTTGTTTTTTTAATATGTAAAAGACACAACAGCAACAACAACAACAACAACATGGGATCCTTTTTCTCTTGTTTGAACCTCTTTTTATATCTACTCTGAGTTAAAAATAAATCAGGGATTTTATAAGGTGCTTCAGAAAAAAGATGAATATTTTGCACTGTACTGAACAAAACCAGCCAAAGGCTGATGATGTTGAAAGCTTCCTCTTTATCCTGAATATATTATTAACATTTTGCTGTGCTTGTCGTATGTATTTATTTTACAACTTATTTAATTTCTCATTGTAATCATGATGTTATAATGGCAAGTGATTTGAAAAGTTGAAGATTAGAGCTTGTCTGTTGATGTTTTAGTTTTGCTGTCTACTCAATTTTCTTTTATGAACACCCCTACAAAATTATATCAGTGGAAGGCATTATTGCCTAACCAGCCAGAACATTTTCCTTAGAAGAGCAGCTACTTGCATTATGATTTCACTACAAATAATCACAGGTTAATTTTCAGTCTACAGTCCACCAGCTGTGAGATATAGCTGACAACTTGAATTTACTAGGATGTAACACTCTCCTGATGCTGCAATTAGCATGGAAATATAATGCCTTATATAATACTTTAGGTAGCAAAACTTTGTGAGTTCAGTCATTCAGGATATGATAGAAGTTTTCAGTTTTATGAAAAATTTCAAAGCGGTTGTACGTATTATGAAAATTAAACATAAAATAGCATACTTATTGTACAAAAGACTAAAAGGTTTTGATACTGTATATACTAAGGATTTTACAGCTGTTATGGAAACTGCAAAAGAACATTTTAATAACACATTCAGAACTGCAAGTAGTTGCCGAAATGCTTCTGTAAAGTTTAGAAGAACAAAGAAAGACCCATTCATTTTTCAAAAAGGTTGTAGAACAAAGAAACGTTTCTATTATTTAAATTAATAACAGAAATAGGTGAATTGCTACTAATAAAAATGTTTCAATTCAGCATAATTTTTTTTCAAAAATGCTTTGTCTCATAAAAAGGATTACACGAGCTATATCATTATTTCACTATTGCCAAAACGTTCCCACATAACAAAGGTTGAATAATATGTAATTGTCAAAAACACTCCCCCCCAGATTCATGAAGCTCGGCGCAAGGCCGGTGTAAGGCTTGCGCTGGCCATGCAGCGTATAAATGGCGTAGCAGCGCCACATGCATAGTAATGAGTGTGCGCTGCAACCACAACCACATGCATAGGGCACGTGCGCGAGTCCAGGGAGCCTAACTAGGTTGCGCTCAGAGGCATGGCCAAGTCGGCTGTCGATGAGCAACCTAAAGTGCTGAATCTTACAGCCTGCCTGCAATAGTAACCGCACCTATCAGTGTCTGTGGATAATGAAACGTATGCAAAGTATGCTACATATTACCCGTCCACACAAAATGGAGAACCAAACATAAATGCACGAAATACAAAATGTTCCCGTTCATGGAACAAATGATACTTAGAATACTGTGTCCGTTACGTAGTGCACTGTCAGCAGTCATACCCAGTGGAGGTGTACTGCATCATGTCAGCGTGCCGCAAATACACACGACTAGCCCCATGGGCATGGTCACCAGCAGTCCCACAGTGGTAGTGATAGTACACAGCTGGGCAGTTGTGGCCATATAACAAACATAAAGAAACTAGACATCCCAAACACACACAAACGTATGTATAGTAAAATGTGCTATACACAGCAACGTAACCGTCACATACACATAGGATGGCATATGCCGAATCGGAATATCCAGAAGCAGAACCCATGCATGCAAATGTAATACACAACAACCCCTTTATAGCACGTAACCCGCACCCATGTCCGAATGTCCACCTAATCCAGCTAGCAGCCTTGCGCAGCTGTACACCTACACAGAGCGGGTATACCCCATATGTAGTAGGAAGTATTGTTCTAGGCAGTGACAGGCTTGCAAATATGTACCCCACATATGTTAACATCCCATCCCAGGTACTGAAATCCAAATGGCTGCATGTGAATGTGTTGGCAGAATGTGTACATCCCGCGTGTGGTTACTGACCTGTCGAAACCCCATAGGTGTTCACACGTCACGGTGTCCATAACTGTACACATCTGGACAAAGCAGTATGTGTAGCCACGGTACTGATGAGTAGCTATGCAGACATGCAAAACATAATACACAGGGTGGAACAGCTGTCCACCATGCAGGTCACCCAGCAGGGTTGCCACATGTACAGATTGTCAAGGTGGGACATCACTTGTAGATATGTGTGGATTTGCATGGTAAAACACCCATGGCCAATGCAAAGGATAGAATAACACGTATATGCCAGAATGAAAGGTTATTGCATAGCATGTGAATAGCTTAAGCTATCCAATATAATAGTCATGTGTACCTGATACAAAATGCCTGTAACATGCAAGTAGTAACAAAGGTAAGAAATATACTACTGCGTTAATATCACAGGACATATGGCACGTGTCAAGTGTTGACGCAGGACACACATGTCCAAAATGGGGCCTCCCCCGCAAAGAGGAACAAGTGCTAACCCTACCCCCCACTGAAGTATCGTCAGTATAAATACAACCCAATCACACACCAACACCACCGTCCAACCTATGACAGCAACAAAAGCTGGACAAAGACTAACACGATGCGTGCACAAATAGGGACACATGTAATCAGTGCTCTCACAACCTTCTACAGGTCACTGAATAATAGTATGTACATGCGCATGAAATGCTGTGAAGGATGTGTAGTAGTCCCCAGTATTACAGAGGTACGTACACGTATATACTGTAACCAACCGTCACATATGTTCACTGTAACACAGCATACCTGCAGGTAATACATAGTTCAGTCATGTGCTACATAAATATCCACGTATGAATGACTACAGGGAATAGTCAAATGGGAATGGGAACAACACACAACATGGAATATGTATGATAACCAGCACCACCCACATCATTGTATGCCAACAGCATAAGCTATTGTCAGTTGTCCAAACACCCGTGTCTGTAAACACAGATTGAATATTATAGCAATAACCCACCTGGGTGTGGGTAATGCTGATTACCCACGGTTGGCATGGTTTGGTCCTGAGGCGAAGCCCGAGGGACCAAACAAAGCCAACCATGGGTAAATACAGCATTACCCACACCCAGAAGTGGGTTATTGCTATTATACCATGACATTATTTAAGAAAGGAAACTATTAATTCTCTTAAATAATGGCATAGTATAATGCCTGTTTGCTGCCCTTCCGCAGATGTCTGGCATCCGCGGCAGTGCTGATGTACTGTGTGCCTGCACAGTACATCAGAGCTGTGGGCAAAAGCAAAGGAGAAAGCAAGATCTCCATTGCTTTTTTTTAGTGTTTCGCTATGTTAAATGGGTTTAACATAGCGAGACAGCTTTAAAATAAGCAACGGAGATGTCCGTTGCTTATTTTAAAACTGTCTCGCTATGTTAAACCCATTTAACATAGCGAAACACTAAAAAAAAGAAACGGAGATCTTGCTTTCTCCGTTGCTTTCTTTTAAAACCTGTCTCGCTGTGTTAAATGTGTTTAGCATAGCGAGACAAAGTTAAAATAAGCAACGGAGATCTCCGTTGCTTATTTTAAAGCTGTCTCGCTATGTTAAACCCATCTAACATAGCGAGACAGGTTTTAAAAACCGAGTTATACTAATGGAAAAAAGTCCGGGCGACCAGACCATTTTCCATTAGTATAACTCGATTTACAACGGGCATGCTGGCCAATCAGTGTGCACGGTTTGGAATAATAATGGGGGGTCATGGTATAATAAACATGGACAAACCGTGCCCATGTGCCTCGTCTGATATTCGTACACAGTCAGGGCAGTTCTGTACATTAGGCGGACAAGACCAAACCCAGAGCACCACAGGAACACCCTGACAATTAAAGACCTGTATGTGTCGGGACTATAAGCCTTTGTGTTCTGAATATCCCTGCGGTTACGCCATATGCAGCCTGGGTCCAGAGCATTAGGGAATAGGGAATGTGTAATATGTAGTACCACACTTTTCCCAGCAGGAGAATGGATGCCTGTGACGTGAGTGCGAGGGGGGGTATGTTAATGTAGCTATGTACCATGGGTATGCATATAAATGAGACAGAACACCAAACGTGTAGTGGTCACAGCAACCGGCCAATGTGAATGCAGTCCCGTTTGAATTACGAGTATAGAACATATAAATGTGAACGTGTAATTAATGCGTCTGTGCCATAAAGACAGTTAGATATGTAAAGGTGAAAGTGTGTTTCGCATACGTCCGTTAACCAGATCAGAGATATGCTACTGGTACTGTCACAACTAATACAGGCAACGTAAGCACAAAGACTCAGTAAACATATGTAACCCAGAATACGGATATGCATGTGCGCCTGCGCGTAACCCACAATAAGGAAATGCAAGTGCGCCTGTGCGAGTGTGATCTGCTCACAGCAGAGTAAATTAATGCTGTTTCCCCCACGTTAGTTATACATGCAAACTGTCAGCCTCTGAAAGTATGGAACTGGACAATGCCATGCAAAGTACTGGTACAAATAGTGAGAAACACAAGATATGTGCTAAAACAAACATAGAAAGTGGATAGAATAACGGGTGTGTTAGTAGCAGGGATTGACGAAGGGTATGCATTATTAACCTGAACTACTTGTCAGAAGGTGCCACCGTAAGTCCCAAATGAAATGCCAGCAAATTGCCAGATAGGCACAGGTTAATGTAAAACACACCTAAGATAAAGGGTCAGCCATCCGTACACTCTGCCAGTATCTGTACAGTGGAAAGGTATGGTATGGTGATAGATGTGTGTACACAGGTAATCCACAGACATTAACAAAGCAAGGTATGAAACGAGGAGTTTACATGTATATATGTACACACAACAGACCTATGTCCCGTATATATGACACATGGATATAAATATGCCAAGTAATAGCTAATATGGGTAGACAAACAGACATCCACGAATGGGGAATATACAGCAGCAGTCAAAATCATTGGCCAGAAAGTGACAGTCCAGCAAGTTCTACATTTTAAACATGCATATTGGTGTCCATTGTAGGACTCCAAAAATATATCCATCTGCAGTACCTGCTGTGATTGACGCAAATGACGTGACAGCCGCAAATACAAATCAGCTGTATATGCACTAGAATCAGGTGCAAGGGTGATGACACATGTGTCCATGAAATGCATGACATATGAACTGATATCCCTAGAGTGGGGAGTGCATATAAGTGCATCCAGATCTCAGTACCGCACACATTAACCATGTGTAATGTGTACCGTAGAGGGTTGTCAGGCATGGGAACCTGGGTATGCAGAAATGGGCCTAGGTGTTTGGCAGAGAATTCGTAGGCCCGCCCCGTGGGAGGGATGCGGGTATAGCACATGCCTTTATTCTCAATAATGGTGCAAAGTATCCACTGGATAATGCGGAAAGCAATTTGGAAATATGTACAGCCCTATATCAGTGTCCTGTAGACGATTCCCATGGATGGACATGCGTACGACCAAGATGGTACCCATAACTGGAAAACTGTCAGAATAACACAGCTGCAGTAAGGCATACTACAGGAAATACAGATAGGGACTATATTATAAATACCCCATACAAAGTCAGACCATTGTGCGAATACTGGCGTAGCCATGAATACAGATGTTATGAGTGTTACTAATCATGCAATGGAAATATTTGTCACTATCACCTACCGCACAGTCCGTAATGCCTAGACAGCAATCAGCTAGAAAGGCACATCACTATGTGAAATGTAACAAGGGCAAAGGCCAAACGTCAGGGCGTGTACACATAATGACAACAGGTCAAGGGTATGAAGGAGCTAACCTGTCCAAAATACATGTACTGAACTGGTGATACTAGGCGGACAGGTGAGAAGAAAGACAGCAGGACAAATGGGCAAACATGTATAAGTCATACCCCGGAAAATGTGAATGACAACGTATGCCCTGCGAAGGGCAATGTGGAAGGTAATTAGACACAAAGGTAAAGTGTCCCCCAGGGTGTCATGAAGTGTCAACATAACAATTTCCAGACCCTCATAGTCGTATGTGAGCCCCGCCACTGACGGAAAGTGCAAATACGATGCACACATATGGTACATGAAAGAACAATTAGTGTGGATAAGCAGATGTAGACCTGTGTGAGGAATACAACTGTCTGTGTGGGTGTGTCTTGCAAATACAAAGTAATGGCATGTGGGCTGTCATACCGCCATACACTGTGTGTATTGTAGTCAGAAAGTTGGTATGTTGTATCAGACACATACTCTGCAACTGTACAGATGTACGCAGACTGTGTAGAGTTATGCCGCATATGTTTGCTGTGTTCCACGTAACAGTAACAGTCCAGCACTCTCATGAAAACTGACGACAGGAAACAATGACAAACATGTGATGAAGACAGAAATGCCATACTCATGCATAACATATCATTGTGCTCACTATCAATGTTTGTAAGAGCAACATGTCATTACTGGCCCTGAGTGTCCCACTATCACATAAGGCCTTGTCCAGATATATGCTCCGTGAGGTGGAGTGTTATGAACAGAAACAGATACATGTGTGTGGAAACATTATTATCCACTGCAAGATGATGAAATGTGCTGTAGTAGGAAGTGCAGTACTGTCCACAGGTATGTGCTGATATGTCAAATTAAACAGCAGTCTACATGAATTACCTATATTGGCGACACCTGTACAGATGATTATAGTGGGACATACACACGACCATGCACACAGCTCAGATAGACTTACACACATCATAAACAGGCAATGATACACAAAGTCTATGGCGTGTATGAGTACAGTGACAGTACAGCAAGGATAGCTGTCTGCCAAGATATACAGCAGATGTCTGTAAGGGCATGTAACACCTCCCGGAATATGGACGTTGCATGGACACTGTTTGGATTTGCATCGTACCACATTGCTATGTGTAAGCTGTGCAAATATGCGATACATGGGACAGACAGCTGTCCATGCAAGAGCAGTGCTATGGGCATAAAATATGTATATATAAATACATCGAGAGAGATACAGACAGACACATGTGGCAAGGCCGGTAGTGGAACCTACACATCACTACCCTATCATACCACAGCATGACGCACGTAGAGAACACGCTACGGAGGTCGCTAACCACAGCAGACACACAGGCATTCCACTAGGTGCGTCTCAACATCCGCAAACACAGAGATGTCAGCAGGATATATGTGTGTTGCGAAGCATCTAAAACCATAACCTACGAACCCATGCGGCTGGGAGCATAGACACACACACACATCTGGCAGGCATGGGAATTGACCTTACACCTACCTACCCTATCGCACTACAGTATGACACAATTACAGAATGCGCTACTCAGATTACTGAACACAGCACTGTCAGAGGCATACTTCTAGGTGGGTGACATCATCCGCAAAGGAATAGACGCTGATAGCAAATGTATGTGTTGTGAGGCATCTAAAAGCATTACTGTCTCCAGAGGCAGCTGGAAACACACACACACTCACTTGAAAGGGCCGGGAGTTGAACCTACACCTACCTACATGAACACACTACAGCATGATGCATTTACAGAACGTGCTACCGAGATTACTGAGCACAGCACTGTCAGAGGCATACTTCTAGGTGGGTGACATCATCTGCAAAGGAATAGACGCTGATAGCAAATGTATGTGTTGTGAGGCGTCTAAAAGCATTACTGTCACCCAAGGCAGCTGGAAACACACACACACACACACTTGGAAGAGCTGGGAGTTGAACCTACACCTACCTACATGAACAAACTCCAACATGATGCATTTACAGAACGCGCTACCGAGATTATTGAGCACAGCACTGTCAGAGGCATACTTCTAGGTGGGTGATATCATCCGCAAAGGCAAGGATGCCAATAGGGAATGATTACAGAGTGAGCAGTCACACAGCATGTTACTATCCCAAGGTGGACGTACAGTAACACGGCAGTGCTGCACTCAGGAATACTAACTATCTATGGAGCACTACATCACAAAATGGATACGGGATGCACCACAGACAGTACACCATGTGAGAGAGCAACCAGTGTGTTTGATGTAGGCATCCATTGTGGCATAGCAACTTTATATAATTCGCCTGGATGGCCACCATGGCTATACAGGATGAAAGGGCAGAGTGTGGAATGTACTGTGTGTCCACTTACACAACAGCAAACTGGGCATGCTCACACACTTAGTAGTTGCAAAAGGGAAACATGCATGCACACAGGGTATAATCACAGAAGGGCACAGTGTGCAATGTACTGTGTGTCCATCTACACAACTGCTTACTGGGCATGCTCACACACTTAGCATTTGCTAAGTGCCGTCCAGCATGCAGATGGGGTGTACACACAGAAGGCATACATATGGAGTGTAATCATGAAAGGGCAGAGTGTGGAATGTACTGTGTGTCCACTTACACAACAGCAAACTGGGCATGCTCACACACTTAGCAGTTGCAAAAGGGAAACATGCATGCACACGGGGTATAATCACAGAAGGGCGCAGTGTGCAATGTACTGTGTGTCCATCTACACAACTGCTTACTGGGCATGCTCACACACTTAGCATTTGCTAAGTGCCGTCCAGCATGCAGATGGAGTGTACACACAGAAGGCATACACATGGAGTGTAATCATGAAAGGGCAGAGTGTGGAATGTACTGTGTGTCCACTTACACAACAGCAAACTGGGCATGCTCACACACTTAGCAGTTGCAAAAGGGAAACATGCATTCACACGGGGTATAATCACAGAAGGGCGCAGTGTGCAATGTACTGTGTGTCCATCTACACAACTGCTTACTGGGCATGCTCACACACTTAGCATTTGCTAAGTGCCGTCCAGCATGCAGATGGAGTGTACACACAGAAGGCATACACATGGAGTCTAATCATGAAAGGGCAGAGTGTGGAATGTACTGTGTGTCCACTTACACAACAGCAAACTGGGCAGGCTCACACACTTAGCAGTTGCAAAAGGGAAACATGCATGCACACTGGGTATAATCACAGAAGGGCGCAGTGTGCAATGTACTGTGTGTCCATCTACACAACTGCTTACTGGGCATGCTCACACACTTAGCATTCGCTAAGTGCCGTCCAGCATGCAGATGGAGTGTACACACAGAAGGCATACACATGGAGTGTAATCATGAAAGGGCAGAGTGTGGAATGTACTGTGTGTCCACTTACACAACAGCAAACTGGGCATGCTCAGACACTTAGCAGTTGCAAAAGGGAAACATGCATGCACACGGGGTATAATCACAGAAGGGCGCAGTGTGCAATGTACTGTGTGTCCATCTACACAACTGCTTACTGGGCATGCTCACACACTTAGCATTTGCTAAGTGCCGTCCAGCATGCAGATGGACTGTACACACAGAAGGCATACACATGGAGTGTAATCATTAAAGGGCAGAGTGTGAAATGTACTGTGTGTCCACTTACACAACAGCAAACTGGGCATGCTCACACACTTAGCAGTTGCAAAGGGGAAACATGCATGCACACGGGGTATAATCACAGAAGGGCGCAGTGTGCAATGTACTGTGTGTCCATCTACACAACTGCTTACTGGGCATGCTCACACACTCAGCATTTGCTAAGTGCCGTCCAGCATGCAGATGGAGTGTACACACAGAAGGTCACAGTAAGGTAAAACTAAACACGCACAGGGTGGTCACACATGCAGTTACTTGTACACACACAGATGACATCACAGGTGTCTCGGGTGCAGGTCACACATGTACACACTGCAGTGAACACTGTAGCTGTCATGCCAGCACCATGTCATTGGTGCAGCAGTAAGCCTCACGGTCCACCAACAGCATGTGACATATGTCCACAGGTCTGTATAGCAGTGTACACCAGTTGTGCAGAGTACACATGTACTAACAATGATCCAACATGTGTGATGTAGTCCACTTATATCAGTATACATGGACAGGTCAGCTCCACACATACCACGGCCCTGACACAGCTGTGACACATGACTGCTGCCGTACCACAATGAACAAATGTCTGGTTATGTCATACATGTGATTGTCTGGATGTGTGCATGGACTGCACACATGACACATACAAAGCCTGTAATGTACCACATGCATAACACTGGCGTACTCAGTGCTACACACACGAATGGAAGAAGGTGGACCCATGTCTGTGGAATGCTCCCACTACAGGGTGTAGCAGTGTTGACTGGGACACATACCCTTGTATTGTTTGCCTGTGACAGCTGTGATATCATACCACAGTCCATGTTTTATGTATGTCAACACACATGTCAAAAAGTAGCAATGCATACAAACATGGCAACAGGAGACACATGTGACATGTGTACTGTGCATGGAGCAGCCATGCATGAGCGGTGGCCGTTGTCCATAACATAGTTGCAACAATCTACCACATGCATACCCAGCATAGGGGCCGTTATACGGTGGCATACAAACAGCACGTATGGAGGTATGTGTGTACATAATGTGTTTAAACACCTGTCTACATGCATGTGTGCAGGTGGTGGCTCACAGTTGTGTCACACACCATCCTACCCTGCCATGTGCATACAGTATGCTATGTCGCTGTTACATGACAGTGGTGACATAATGCATACCCAGCGGTCAGGTGTTATCAACTGTATGTCACATGGCAACTGTAACACCTACCACCTCCCATGTGCATATATCAGCACATCTGCCGGATACAGTGTTGGTACACATAATGCACTACACACCGCTGCTTGCTTGCACACGTATCATATGACAGGTGTAGTATTCCCAGCACTGACATGTGTGTATGAATGTGTGCCCATGTATGCCACATATCGGGGGGAATATGTCCCACTTGCTACACATCCCTGTACACCATAGTAGAGATCTGTACATACCTCAGTGTGGGGAGCATGAATTTGGATGGTGCAGTACATGCAACACGTTGTCTCTCTGTGTACACATGTGTGGTCACCACAATGTGTGTGTGTCTACATGTTTGTATGTCTGCTGCTTGGTGTGAGGGTGTATGCTAATATACTGCTGTGAAAGAACACTAACCACACATGGTGACTATCCCGTACTGGTGCTGCATTGCACAACCCTGTTGATGCCATAGGTGTGAGCCATACTGGCTACCTGTGCATGTCCGCTCCCTGTGACATGGCGTGTGGTTGCATAGTATTGTGAGGGTGCTGACCACACAGGCAGGTGTCCCCATCTGCACACTATGGGGTGTGCGTCATAGTGGTGTACACCCTGTGATTGCAACCATGTTCCTGTACTGTTACAGGGTCCTACTGCTGTACAGCATGCCTCACAGCTGACAAGTGACACCTCAAGTCAGTGGCCATCACGCTGTGTACAACACCTGCACCATGTCACCATACCTGTAGTGTGTCCTGCTATGTATGTGACGTCTCTGTCCACTGTAGCCTGTGGCACTGGCCACATGCATCAGGTGCAGTATATGTGCGGACATGTGTGTCATGTAGGTGTCCAGTCAGGTTGAGGGTACATGTAGTATGCTGATATTGCCGGATATGCCTGTGAGTAATCCACAGCTACACGTGGGGGACCGATAACAGTGCTCCCTGTAGGCACATGCGAGTACACCATAGGAGGGATTCAGGGTATCAGAACCAACATGGTGCTACACATTTAACCGTCACACATACCGTGAACACATCACAATGCATGCTGCACCTGCACTACATGGTATGCCTTCTGCATGTTGACAGTACACAACCCATGTCACATACGCATCTGTCAGTATTCATACACAACCACTGCAACATACACATCCCACTCTATGCATACACAGGTATCACATACACCTCTCACTATCCTGTCCACCCTGTGCATCAGAATATATTTGCATAACCCTGCACTGATGGTGTGGATGACAGGGATGCGGCAGAGGCTTCATCATATGCACAGGGTGATATGTTTGCCAGGGGCATAGGCTGCACCAATGGATAACATCATGTTTGTGTGTAAGGGCCGGCGAGTTTACTGGACATGTCTGTGCAGAATGCATGTGGATGTGGTGGAGCCCTACAGTTGTGTCTGCTGTGTGTGGGTATGTGTGTACACAGTTCAGCCATATGTGATGCCTACACGGGGTATAATTGACAGCCCTAGACTGTACAGTGCAGGTTGTACAGCTCACTGTGTCCGTCCATGGCCACGTGACCTGTGCCTGCCTGGGGTTGCACGGGCACTACCAGATGGAGGTATAGAGTGGCTACTGTCCGATGACACATGTCTGCTGGAACTGTGTCCACGATGGGACCAGCCAGGGCCACATCCACATGGCCTGCTGTGTCCTGGTGTGGACAGTGCAGCACCACCTGCACTGCTACTGCTACCGGCACTATGTGAGTGGGCATGAGAGGTGGCACACACACGTTGACCTACACTAGGTGGTGTTGCTGGCCTATGCCCACATGTCCTACGCCTCACCCCTACCAGGTGTTCCAGCACAGACAGCTCACGCTCGCGGATTGCCATGCCTCGGTCGAGGATTCCAACCATTTCACCTAATCGCCTATCCAGTACATTAGCAATCTGCTGTTGAGCATTTGCCAATGACTGGATGTTGTCATTTTGGGTACGGATTGCAGCCCTATGCAGCCTCTGCCCTTCTTGGTTCTGCCGTTCTGCACGTGCCTGTGCCGCCATTACAGTCTGGAACATGCGTCTGGTGATACCAGCTGCTGCGCCCTGTACTGCAGGTGCATGTCTGCCAGAGGTCCTCCTACGAGCAGCACAAGCCACATGCCTGTGTGGCACATCACCAGTCATTACATTGGAAACATGGTGTGTAGTCACACCTTCTGTAGCCACCACACATTCCTGTTCAATGCCAACAGACGCTGACTGTCCTTCCTCTATGGGCAACGGTGATGTGGTATGTGTTGGCATCAGAACTGTGTGCGGGGAAGAGGGGGACATAGGTGGGATGATAACCAATGGCACAGATTCAGCCCCTGATAACCCTGCCTGTACCTCATGCATATGGTCATCACCGCTAGTATCTGTGGGGACACTAACATCAGATGGACCGCAGGAGGGTAACGCACCTACACCACCTGTGAATGCAAAGAAATACTGTAAGGTACATTACACACAGACACACACACACAGACACACACACACACGCGCACACAGACACACAGACACACACACACACAGACACACACAGACACACCATGCATGTGATATTTCAGATGGCATGCAGCATACCTGCACTACAGCACAGGGAATGCAGCTCAGACATTAATAGTGTTAGTATGCATACCACCCTGGGGTGCACACTACATCAAGCAGGTGTCATATCAGTAGTCATGCAGTACACACAATCATGGTAGTTTGCATGCATCACCGTGATACACCATGTGGCCACAAACAGGTTAACAGTACACATGGCTGACATTACCTTGACATGCAATCCGCTGACATGTGCAGTAACATGTATACATGTTTGACACAATGGTGTCCTGACACATGCACAGCATCATAATGGGCTTCACAGTGCAGTATTGTGTGTGCAGCCTACAGATAGAATGCATGTTTAGCAAATGTGCATGTGCAGGTGAGGTTAGTGTGAGCCATGTACATAGCTATACAGTGTGGAGTACAGGCACTGTGCCATTGCATGGCAACATGACGCATGTATGTTGCTGTGCAATGCATAACATGGACGCATTGCATTGCCATGACTGCAACACAGTCATGCTGTTCAACAGATCGTATATGGTAGACATCGGTGACACCTCCGGTAGCTGCAGACAGGCATTCCGGTTGTCCGGTGTAACACATCAAATGTACAAGTGGTCCACTACGGCTATGAATGCACTATGTGTGGACAATGTGCAACGGGGTCTATCCACATCAGAAGTACTGTGTGGCAACATGCCTGTGGCTATCACCCATGGCCATGTGTGAACGGGTCTTGGACAATTGTATGTGATGGGCATCTTGTACACATGTCTGTGGTGTCCCATGTGACATACACCCATACATGTCAGAGTTGTCACAATCCACAGGGCTATGCAGACAACAGTGTGGATGTTTGTTATGTCGGGTGTAGGTCATGTGATGGTGTGACAATATTGCAGACAGAACACCACATGCTTGGGACATGTTGGGTGGCGTGTCACAATGTGTGCACACAATGCAGGGGCATATGTCACAATGGTGACACCTGTGTGCTGCCCATATCACAGCTCACTGTGTGGTACTGTGTGCATACCACAAATGTTGTTCCAATGCATACTACATATGCATCCATTGTAGAACACCTCCACCATTGTATGCATAGCTGACCACACATATCACATTGACAGGTACTGTGGTTTCATGCCGGTGTATAATAACAGTTGTATCTATTGCACATGGGTGGCATGTGTGTATGTCTGGTGGTGCAACCTGTATAACGTGACTGGAACAAAAATCAGGTGTGCATGTTATACCTGGCCACATGGCAAATAACTCTACACTGTAAAATGCCTGATACTGACAACAGTCTCACCTGCGACAGATCCATGTCTGTGCGACACGCCAGAGGTACCTGTATAGGGGTGACACAACAGTAGAAACATTATCCATGACTGTATGACAGCCACAGGTTGCACTGTGCATGTGAACACATTTACCTGTGTGATAGCATATGGTATGCACATGTCTGCATACAAAACGTAGCATACTGTAGTATGCAACTTGTGTGCCCATATACCTGGCATGTGTTGTTACTTTACATGATGTACAGTGACACCTGCAACTACATTGGATATCATACTCATATGCAGGACTGACTGACCAGGCAACTCCAGGCTCATTGGTTGGGAGACACCCACCTCCACGATGGCGGCTAGTGTTTCCGCATGCTGTTCCCTGGGTGTCCCCAGACTGGCCAGTAGCTCCTCTGTGTGTGTGAGTGGGGG
This sequence comes from Protopterus annectens, assembly GCF_019279795.1. Taxonomy (NCBI): domain Eukaryota; kingdom Metazoa; phylum Chordata; order Ceratodontiformes; family Protopteridae; genus Protopterus; species Protopterus annectens. The sequence continues at coordinate 31,116,584 of NC_056741.1, forward strand.
CTGGGTTGGTGGCCCACCACCTGTTCCACCTTGTTCTCTGGCAATTGCAGTGGCACGCTGTTTCGCATGCCGTATCAGGTCCTTGCAGTGTCTGCGTACCTGCTGGTAGGTGCGGTTGTTGCCACCCACATCATTCACCCTCCTGCATATATCCTGCCACAGCTCATCCCGCTGCTGAGCATGCTGTGGCACATGGCTGAACAGCACGTCATAGTTGTCATGGAGCAATGGAATTATGACATCATCCTCCTGGCGTCTGAAGGCTGGGAGTCGTGAACATGGCATTATCTGTAAGACATAATGATGGTGACAGGTCACATTCTAACTGATGTACTGGCATACCGCTGAACATACATTGCTATGACATGTACTACATCTGCACAGTAATCTTTGAAAAGCATCATGACACTGACACAGCTGATGTGTTTCTGTCACACCTGTCACACCGTTATGCAGTGGATATCATATCATATCTCTGTGTCAACTCATTACAGTGTACATACTCCATGTAGATGGTAACTTGCTGTGGCCATGTGTACTTGCCTGCACCTGTGTTCTTACCAATCTGCACTTGGCCCGATGTGTCCACAGTACTACTGTTCACCTGGATGCTGTGTATATGTCACATAGCAACACAGACGCAGCCGTTATGGACTTCAGCAGTGACACTGCACACATACACATGGACACCTGTACATGCATGTGTTTTGCCATATACATCTACTCAACACTGTACGGGTGTTGAACATCCTGCCACGGCTCGCCTGTATTGCACATATGATACACATGGGCCAATGTCTATTCATATGACATGTGCAGGGATGATCAAACATAGCATGTGCGCGAACATTTTAAACACTCTCACACAGCAATTGTGACAACACAAGGTGCATCAGTGCCACATTACTGATCCAGTCAGTTGATAGTGCATGTACCATGTGGCCATCACACCATGTATGACTGTGATGACAAGTGCAGCCTTGATGGACAGAGTTGCATGGTATGGCAGGGTATATCACATATATGGCACAGGGATGTGTCCAGCCTGTGGAAAACCAGTATTAGGATGGTGGCTGTCCATTACATATGTCATTTATATAGGTATATGGACATGTCACATGTCCATCATCATGGTGTAGACAATGTCCTTCTGCAAGGTAGGCAGCATGCTGCATGGTGGGGGTGTGTATTGTGCATGCTGTTATCGCACATCCATGCATAAACATTACCCCTTACAGGTGCTATGTGCTGTAATATTGTTCAACACAGTGCTGTATATGCCCGCACGGTGATATCCTGTGCACATGGATGGTACCCTGACCTGACATGGATACCTCATATGACTACCTCCGGTGCCTGCTGTCATCACCATGTCGGCGGGTGCACCGCACAGCACCATCCCTTCCACAGTGACCATGTTGTTGAGCACAGCCTAGGTATTCATTTATGGGGACAGGGATGTTCACATAGCAGTGACAATGCTGGTATCATCCATCAGACCGTACACTTATGACACACACCTCACACACACAGCCCATTCAGTATGTTGTTCGCAACACTGACACAGCTATACTGCTAGGTCACATCCATTCCCAGCCGTACATACACAGATGCATAACATTTCGCTCTGTGGCATGGGCTACAATGACAGTGGGGTTCAACACATACTGTGTTCGACTGTAGCTGGCGCTGATGTTCTGTGCACATGTCAACACAGTAACCCTGTTCTACTGTAGCCAGCGGTGATGTGCTGTGCACATGTCACTCTTGCACATTGTGTTGATGTCTGTCTGTCAACAGGCCACTGGTGGAACACGCAAAGGTATTTGTAATCAAATATACATGCCGCCCTGTACAGCTGTACTGCTAACATCTCAAGTGCTAATGTGTCATGGACATGCACACCTTACCCTGAAAGGTGATAGTGCATTGCCACCCTTACTCATCACCTCTTCTGGGTTGCTATTATCCAATACCCTATATGTATTGTATGGTCAAGCTATGCACCTGTGCAGGACATGTGAGCATGTAATGCGCTACTGATTACCTTTGCACCTATTGCACAACATGTCACACAGGTACACTGGCAGTCATACACTTCACAGCTTGCTGAAGGTACGACAGGTGTTGTACACACTTAACACATATATCCTGTGGGACATGGTCATATGTACAGGCATGTCCAACTGTCACGTACCAGTGCTACCCCTATATGACGGATATGTCGTACATGTGGCAATACAGCAACTGTCACATGTACTCGTTCAATGCTCACCTACCAACATACAGCAGTACAGCCTGTGGGTGATGTGCTTCTGCATCCATGCTGTGCCCATAGCTGTCAGTTGTACATCATAACGTGCAACGTACCTCATTTGGTGTTCTAACAGGTGCATGTTCATCAAGGTTCCACATTGGAAGGGTCTGTCACACATTCATTGTTGTACATGGTTTACATACCAGCTATGGCTTAATAGATGGGAATCATAGTAATTCATTGGGATATCATATTTCTACATTAGAGCAGCGTATTTCAGCCATCATATACCCTTCCTAGTTGACACTGTTAGTCAGCCAGTAGTAGGTGTTCTACGATCTGCACATTAGTCACACAGTACGAGGGCTACTGTTACTCATTTTGGGGACAGGGTGCTGACAGCTGTGGATGGGGGTGATGCTGTCGACAACCATGACTGCACCTGACGGTCACTTCTGGATGTGTAAATTTCACATCACACACCTACCATCACGTAGTCCCACATCATCTACAACAATAGACATTCCTGCAAGAACAACGTATTCAATATGTCTGTATAACCACTGTAGGCACCACTGGTGGCCCCCATCATGGCAGCCAACATCACCAGTGTATATCCCGCAGACTCATGGGTTACAACATTCACAACACACCAGTCACGGATGACTCTGTTGTGATTTACAATGCAGTTCCACACATCATGTTACACAAGGCATTATGCACTTAGATGTTGCGGACGGGTGAACACCTCTGCAACTCAACCTATGCACACATGACACATCACCTGGTACAATATATCTCTCATACATCATGTTATTGTGACTGCCCTGTGATGGCAATACACAGACTATGTGTGCTGGGACATGCAATGGCTCACCGGTGTTATAGCTCTCTGGGTGTGTGTCTAGCCATGGTGTACATTCGGCATTGGTCTGGACACAAGAACACTGTACATTGACCTACTGTGTCACTGCAACAGTTGCCTATGCTCCTATTGTTATTGTACAGGCATGTGGTATCTGACTGCTATGACAGTCCAGGTCAAACACAATGCTGTGGCATGCATGACCTGCAGCCATCAGCCTGGGGAGTAGAGCACACATGTACATCTTCACATGCTATACTGCCTCTCTGGCAGTTTCACATAACTGTCACCGGCAGAGCAGTAACTGGCAAGCACGACATGGGGTCATGTGGAACAATGCTTGCATCTTCCACTGTGATGCACACAAGTGAGGCACACATACTATTGCACCACTCACATATCTCTGCAGTGACTGGGACCTGCCTCTATGCTCTGCACAGAACACCTGCGATGACGGATTCTACACGGACCGTACCTTTCAGGCACATAGCTGGACTGGAACACCCACAGATGAGGGGTTCACACATCACACAGTGTTTTGCACACATCCTGGATAGTTGCTTAGCACAATGCATCATAGGTGCTCCATGTGCAGATAACTGTGTTTGTGACCACTATACACATTGTAACAAGGGATAGAGTTGACATTTTACACCACAGGTTACATACCTTCTGTGTTGTTATAGTGGACATTGGGCCTCAGACAGCTACTACTGATGTGTGCTGACAGTAACCCACACTTCCCTATGATAGACACCCATGTACCTACACATGCTTGAGTCATGCACTCTGCTCAGCTGGATACAACAATACACAACACATACAATACCTATACTACCCTTAGCATGAACACTACCTCCATGTGACTGGTGTGACACACCTGGGGTTATCCCCTCTTTGGTGGATTCAAAACATATGCTACACGGCCTTGCTAGCCACATCCTGGAAACACACCCATCACAGCATACATGGAACATGTGTACTACAACAACTACTACAGACATCTGCTGACAGCAGTTGTTAACATCATGACACCCGAGCAGATGGACACTACACATACATATGCTGACACATACCACAGTGCACTTCAGTAGCATGTACACAATTGCAGGAATCATGCTATTCCACACAGAGACATGGCAGTACTGACCAGATAATGGACGCCACTGTGGTGGTCATGTTCCATGAACATATGATGTACAACTACAGGTACAGGCTGTTGCACAGTGGTGTACATTCACATGTGTGGGGTGCATCACTTGTCAGCCATGGTGGGTCCACAAGGTCCATCATCCCATACTCCAAGGCTAGCTACCTAAACATGACTGCCACACATTGTGGTGTGGGGCCTCAGGCATTGTGGTGGTATGTCAGTATTCTTTGGCAACATCCACATCTGATGTCACATACAACAGTCAACCAAACATTGCAGACCGAGGTAATGTTGGCAACGTGCCAGGCGATGGCGTACTTACCGACAATACACCCTCTCACTCACTACAGGGTCGCAATCCGTACATGAACATCGTAGTGTCCCTGTGGTCACATACACAGTACTGACATACACACAATATGTCCTGGGACACTGGCCCAATGTCACCTTCCACTGTCCCTGGCTGTAATGTCCCACCAACCTGTTCAGTATATGTCTCCACACCAGGCCACTATATTCACTGCTAGCATTTTGTCGGACATTGTAGACCCTGAATGCCGCACAGCAGCATTTATCGCACTACACACAGGTGGCAATACATTGCACGAGTGGGACTATAGTCATACACTCCTGACTGGACCATTCTGCATGGCGATGGGGCATATCATCAGGAACGTGATTCCCACAGACATTGATGGCCTCCAGTCCTTTCCTAGCACCCGGGTTGGGCTTGTGAATGCCACAGCAAGGCACATACACATGCTGGGCACCTGTCATACAGTTGCTAGGGCAGTTGATGATGGTACGGAGGACAACACATCATACATTGTCCTCACATTGCCTTTCAGCACCATTCCACATTCTGGTATTGACAACATACACATCCACCTGCACATCATACCCTGTGTCTCAGGATGTTATGCTATGTGGCTCATGGGCAGTAAACACAGTGGTGCCAGCATACCATAGTACCTACTACATGTCAGGTACATATTGCATTACACAGTCCTCAGTCATAGGGCCACTCATGTTCACTATATGCTTACATACAGAACATGCTGTCACAGAGTACTGTCCATGCCTAGATTGCAAACACCTACATACCAAGCACCATTATTGCTCCACCAGCTCATACTGATACCAACCATATGGGTGTCAGTGTGATAGATACTTCATATGAGTATCATGGCATCAAGATGCATGACACAAGGTGCATGCACATCACCTTTGCATAACAACATTCACCCACTGACTATCACATGGATACTGGTCCCCTACATACATATCACATTGTACATGGTTGCAGTACACACATATGTCACACACAGTCCTGTGGTTACCATATTCCACTGTGGCATGGATATCCTTCTTCAAGGCCACACCTATCTGTACTGTGTGTGATGCTGGTACATAGGTAGCCATTGTACCTGTGAACTACACACATTTACACACAGTCAAGGGTACAATACCACATTTATGGTGTACCTTCAACAACAGCTACAGCTTTACATGGCACAACATTGACATGCCATGATGTTTACCGAGCTCAGGCAGTTTACATATGCGGCTGAACTACGGACAACACATCTGTACACATCTGCATACCACATACACAGGGGTGTCTTCTTCTGCTCTGACACGACCCAGGTCCACCACATTATTGATGCATATACTCCTCATACATGACATCTGCGGTGGGCACTGTGAACGAACTGCTCCTGGATATGTGCACACACACCACACTGCATGGGCTGTGCTCCTGTGTTACATCCACAAACCTAACACACACCATGCTGTGGAACATAGGTCCTGTGTACATCCCGCAGGGACACACAGTAGCACTGTTCATGTGATACCTCCCTTGCTGTTTGGGTGACACATGTAGTCCTGGTATCACCACAGCAGCTGTACTGTGTAGAGGTGCAGTTGACACCTGCCTCTGCTGTTCACAGGACACTACCATGGAGAGGTGACAGTACTGTGTACACTGTACATGTGCTTACACATGGACTTGCCAGACTGCATTGTAGCCCACTATGCACCTGTGCAGCTACTACAAGTCCTTTGTGCATGGTTACTTGGTGTCCCTTCCATTTAGAGTGGCTATCATGCTACTACTATGTCTCATACCTACAGGCCATATGTATCCTGTTATTGTACATACCAATAGGCGATACCTGTGTTATGCATGATATGCCTGTGATACTGTGTAGGATATCTGTCATATCTACCTAGACAGCTATACATTACACATATTTCACATAGTATCCCCTAATGCAGAGCATACTTGCACGTTGGCCACACCTTACATATGTCATCAACGGTATATGCCCATACACATGCGTGCTGTGACAGTATACATACATGTACTATCCCCTGCTATGGCACTTCCTTGTTGGACATCCACTACCAGCAACAGCGTGTGGTATAGGTTCATAGGTTCATAGGTTTATACTAGGCTATCTGCCCTAAGGCATTTATAAGCCTAGCCCAAATTATTGTGGCTTACGCCACCCCTTATATGAAAAAATACTGTGCCCATTAGTTTGTTGTGCCTCTGTCCAGCAGTGACCCAGAGATGATTCCCGGGGTAAACCTACGATCTCCCATCCACAGGTCTAGATTTCTCTTGAACAGAGTCAGCGAGGTGCTCTGCCTCACATGGACCGGGATTTTATTCCACAGCATAGGGAGTCTCTGAGTGATAAATCTATCCCTCCAGCATGTCCTATTTATATCCGTGCTAAGGTTTAAGTCGCTTGCTCTAGTGGTTTTGGTGGATTTGGATTTTTGAGGTGGAGCATGTCCATTAATTCCGGGTTGGACATGGCCTTGTATGTCAGGCACATGTCACCTCTGAGCAGACGGTATGCGACTGAATAGAGCTGGAGTTTCTTCAATCTGGCAGCATATGACAGATTTTGGAGTCCCTTTATCCTTTTGGTGAGGAACTTTTGGGGTCTCTCCAATTGCTGCAGATGTCGGGTGAGATACATCCCGAATGGGGCATTGTACTCGATCATTGGTCTGATAAGTGAAGAGTACAGGGGAACAATGACCTCACTAGATCTGGATGTGAATCCTTCATGATCAGGTGGGCAATGTAGAAGGTCTTTCTAACCACTTTAGCAATGTGAGTGTCAAAGAAAGGCCACTGTCAACCTGGGTCCCCAGGTCCCTGATAACCTCTTCTGTGCTTAGTGGATTGCCACCTATATGGTAGCTTGGGGTTACCTTGTTTTTCCAAGGGTATGACTATACATTTTTGGCGTTTAACTTCAGGCCATGGCTCTGGCACCAGCTATCTGTTTCCGTGAGTCCCTTCTGAAGGATATCAGTGTCCGATGCACTTTCCACTATGGCGCCCAGTTTGCAGTCATCTGCAAACTTTGTCAGCCAAAGTCCTCCCATGTTGGCCTGTACTTCTGAGAAGTAGATGCCAAACAATAGGGGCCAAGGACCGAGCCCTGTGGGACACCACTTGTGACCGGCTTGGAGTCTGACACAGCGCCAGCAACTCTAACCCTGTGGGTTCTGTCCTTAAGCCAGTTTGCAACCCATCTTGTGACATATGGGTTTACATTTAAGCTGGTAAGTTTTCTACAATACCCGAGTGGGGTATTGTGTCGAAAGCCTTTGCAAGGTCAAGGTAGGCTGTATGGACTGCCTTTCCTCATCAATGGCCTTGGTGACTATTTCAAGAAGTCGACCAAGTTCAAAAGGCATGATCTTCCCTTGACAAAGCCAAACTGGGTCGGGTCCAATGTCTGCAAGTCCCCTATATCTTTGTTTATGAGCTCCATTATGATCCTCTCCATAGCTTTGCAGACTAGACTTGTTAAGCTTATGGGGCGGTAATTACCAGGGTCCGTGAGGCGCCACCTTTGTGGAGTGGGACCACAGTTGCCGCACGCCACTCCTTGGGCACGTATCCTGTGGTAAGGCTGAGATTAAACAGCTGCCTTATGTGCGGGTTTAATTCCTCATTTAGCTCGTGTAGCACACAGCTGGGGACACCATCCGTCCCATTGATGCTGTGTTTTTAGCTTTAGAGAGCAGCTTTCACCTGCGCATTTGAGATGTCCGGGAGGCTACACTCGGCTGGGATAGTTATCTCTCCTTTAGGGGAGAGGGGTGAAGTTTGCACTGAACCTGTCTGCCAGTATGTTGGCAATGTCTGTGGGTTCAGTGATTTTTGTATCATTTTGGACTAATTCTGAGCATATCTGTGAGTTTCCACCCAGGTTCCTAACATAGCTGAAAAAGGCCTTATGATTGTCCTTTGAATCCATGGCAATTTTCTCTCAAAATTGGCCTTAGTTGATTTTATGAGTGCTCGTATTTTTTACTAATAATGATCAGGGGTGACTTCCCTTTATGGATTTTGTTCTATCATGTAATAGCTTTCTCCTCTTATTGTAAAGTTTGTTAATGGCTGGGGTCCACCAGACTGGACGTTTGCCCTTTGTGGAAAGAGTCTTGGTTTTATTTGGGATTGCCTGATCCATGCAGTCCTGGAGGTGTTCATAGAAGGCATTTGTAAGGGCTTCCGCAGCTTGGGTTGTGGTTTCCTCTGACTCAGGGGCCTTGAAGGATACCACACCAGTCTTGAGTAGTGTGAAGTTTGCTTTAGAGAAGTTCTTCACTATGGTCTTTTTGTTTGGGGTGGGGCGGATGTGGATTTCCAGTGAGATTAGTTTATGATCAGATCTCACCAATGAGGGATATACTTCGGTGTGGAGCATTTTGTCCCCATGTTTGTGACAATGAGATCTAGTATATTTTCTCCTCTCGTGGGAACAGTGACTAGCTGTTCCATGGCATTTGAATTTATGAACTCCAGGAACCGTTGGGCTAGAAAGTTAGGGCTTGAGTAATGTTCCCAGTCTATATTCGGGTAGTTGAAGTCACCCAATACGATGGTGTTTGGAGATACATTTATACCCTCCAGTGTCTTCAGGAAGGCTGTGTGGGGTTCCTGAGTTTGAGAGGGTGGCCTGTAGCATGCTACAATTTGTAGAGCAGTTTTGCCTATTGTTAGTTGCACCTGGATGGTTTCAAGCTTCATGCGTTGCCACCAACCTGGAGGTGTGAGTATCCTTTATGAATATGGATACACCCTCCTTTTGTGGAGTGGTCCGGGTTTTGGGGCGGAACGCATGATATGAGGTAAAACCTAATAGTGCGGGGTGCTCTCAGGAGCCTTGAACCAGGTTTCAGTTACAGCACAGACATCGATGTTCTCCATACTGAGAAGGGCCTCGAGTGCGTGCATTTTGAGATTTAGACTTCTGGCATTGAGCAGCATTACCCTCAATTTCTTCCCATTTTTGTTTTCTAGGGTGGTAGGTTTAGAATTTGAGCCTTGCCTAAAAAGGCACTATGGGGTGGCAAGAGCCTTAGCCAATATCCGGAATCCCAGGGGTGACAGGTGCAAGCCGTCCCTTGAAGCAGCGTGGCTTGTCAAGCATGTCATCCCAGGCAGACAGACACTGGATCCCCTTTGAATGACACCAGACATTAAGCCAATTGTTAAAGCTGATCATCTTGTCTCTATATTGTGGCATCATTCTTGGTGAAGGAAGGATACTGCTCAGGGTTAGGGTCATACCTGCCTGGGCTACATAATCAGAGAGCTCCTCTATGTCTCTTTTCATGCAGTCCAGGGAGGTGCGTCTCAGGTCGTTCACACCAGCATGGACAATGACTGTGTCATATTTGTACTTGCTGTGGAGTGACCCGAGTGCTTGTGTTATGTGGCGGATTCTAGCCCGATAGGCAGCTTACTGTGACCCTCTCCTTGTTCAGCCTGGTGAGTGGGACGTCAGTGTGTCTGACTATGGAGTCACCTATGACAAGTATGTTTGGTGTTGTATTTGGCCTTAAGGGCTGTGACTGCTTTGCACACTGCTTTTGTGGTTTATGTGTTGCTTGTGGGGTGTCTTGAGGTAGCAGTTGTTTGGGTGTCTGCTTTGGAGGCCTCTGCTGTTTAGGTAAATTTTACTCAGAGCCTCCGAGTATGTCTTTGTGTGTTTATGTGTTTGATTCAGTGGAGTGGTAGCATTATGTGAGGCTGGTTTTGTGGTGTGTGTAGTTGCCTTCTCCTCCTGTCTGGTCTTGCCAGTCCTGAGTTGAGAGAGCTCAGCCTTCAGTTTGGCTAAATAGCTGCATCTCTTGCAAGTATTTGTGTTATGTGGGAGGAGGAGAGGGTTGTCTGTGTACATGAGGCAGTTATAACATTGCCTCAAGATTCCCAGATTCACCAGCTGGACCGGAGAGGAGATTGACAACTGACCTTTGGACATGCTAGAATAATATTGGGAAATCCTTAATTGAAAACAAGGGCCAGTGGGGAGTGAGGGTGTAGTGCTTTTAATTTTTAGTGCTGACTTATATAATTGCTTTAGTGAGCAAGTGCCAGGTAACTTGAGTGCAATGTGATAAAAGTAACTAAATGCAAAAACGACAAACAGTAACTTTCTTTCAAGTGAAACAAGGAAATAAGTACAGTAAGCAATGCAGATATCACTAGTGATCCACAGAAGCGCTGAGAAGTTGCGTATTAGGTGAATTAGCTTCCAGGAAATAACAAGCAAACAAACAACAAGTATATAAACAAAGCTAGATTCAGTAGGCCTGGATCTAGTCTATGCTAGAGCAAACAAGGTGAACCAATTTCAGTAAGATACAGTTCAAATATTCAGGCACTATAAACCTTTAACCAGAAAATTCCCAGCTCAGAAGGGCAGAGTCCAGCCTCTTCTCCCACAAGAGTGCAGTCCACGAACCTTCTTAATGTAAAATAACTGGCCTGAAGCCCAAGTGCCTAAACCAGAACTAATACACTTGGACACTGGGCTCTCAATCAGCAGTTCCCAACTTAGAAGGATGAAAGCTACCTGTCCTGCCACCACAGTGCTTGCCACAGACCTTCCTAATGTAAAACAACTGGTCTGAAGCCCAAGTGCTTAATCCAAAAGACTTGAATGATAGCTACACTTTAATCAAGTTACAACCAAGCAGTAATAAATACCATTGAATACTTTAGAGAATGTCTGGATTAGTGCTCAAGTTACACAAACAAAGCTAGATCCAGCAGGCCCGAATCCAGTCTATGCCACAGCAAACAAGGCGCACCAACTTCAGTAAGAAACAGTTCAGATATGCATGCACTATAAGCCTTTAACCAGAAATTCCCAGCTCAGAAGGGCAGAGTCCAGCCTCTCCTCCCACAAGAGTGCAGACCACGAACCCTCTTAATGTAAAATAACTGGCTTGAAAGCCCAAGTGCTTAAACCAGAATTAATACACTTTTAGAATAACAGACACTGAGCCCTCAATCAGCAGTTCTCAACCTAGAAGGATGTAAGCTACCTGTTCTGCCACAACAGTGCAGACCACAAACCTCTCAGTGCAAAACAACTAACTGGTCCGAAGCCCAAGTGTTTAAACCAAAAGGCTTAGAATGAGTTACACCAAGCAGTAATAAATACAATTGAGTATTTTAAGATGATGCAAAAGTAAAGAAGTAGGTAAAAACACAAGTACAGTAAAAGCAGATGAAATTTTTTTTTTTTTTTTTTTTTTTTTTTTCTGAACAAGTGCTGAGATCAAAGAAACAGATTTGAGTGCTGAAACTAGAAAACTGGCTAGTTACAAGAAAAAAAAACAAGCTAGAAGGCTTCCCTCAAACACAGAAGGGCTTGGGGGCTCAGAAGCCTACAAATAGTCTGTACCACTTAACAAGAAAGGCAGGAAATAAGCTTAATTTTTTTTTTTTTCTATTTCCCAGATGCTCTCTTTGTACACAGTAGGAGTGCCTGAAATCAGAATATGATCTCACTGCACTCAGTTGAGTGAGCAAATGAGATGGGCCCAGAGGCAGGCTGAGGCGGGCAGTTTCAATGCCACTAAGATTAACACCAAAACAAAAACAGGGCGGGTGGGTGGGAATAACTGAAGAGCAGAATAACCAGTTAAAAATTCCTTCAACACTCCTTCATACACAGTTTAAATCAATTTAAATACTGTATTTTTTAAAAGAAAAGTGCATAAAAAGGTATTTAAATTCTCTTATACGTCCAGTTGAATATAACCAAGTTCTTAGCTTGCCAAGCTGAAGTTTTAAAGCAGGAATTATTTCACATGCACCAGTTTAAATATGCAAGGACAGGAAATCACTGAATGTGGCTACCCCACACCTGTAATTACTAGCAAATAACAAAATTCAGCCAACACTAGCTTTTAGTTCAAGTTACTGAAGAGCAGAATAACCAGTTAAAAATTCCTTCAACACTCCTTCATACACAGTTTAAATCAATTTAAATACTGTATTTTTTAAAAGATAAAGTGCATAAAAGGTACTTAAATTCTCTTATACGTCCAGTTGAATATAACCAAGTTCTTAGCTTGCCAAGCTGAAGTTTTAAAGCAGGAATTATTTCACATGCACCAGTTTAAATATGCAAGGACAGGAAATCACTGAATGTGGCTACCCCCACACCTGTAATTACTAGCAAATAACAAAACTCAGCCAACACTAGCTTTTAGTTCAAGTTACTGAAGAGCAGAATAACCAGTTAAAAATTCCTTCAACACTCCTTCATACACAGTTTAAATCAATTTAAATACTGTATCTTTTAAAAGAAAAAGTGCATAAAAGGTACTTAAATTCTCTTATACGTCCAGTTGAATATAACCAAGTTCTTAGCTTGCCAAGCTGAAGTTTTAAAGCAGGAATTATTTCACATGCACCAGTTTAAATATGCAAGGACAGGAAATCACTGAATGTGGCTACCCCGACACCTGTAATTACTAGCAAATAACAAAATTCAGCCAACACTAGCTTTTAGTTCAAGTTACTGAAGAGCAGAATAACCAGTTAAAAATTCCTTCAACACTCCTTCATACACAGTTTAAATCAATTTAAATACTGTATTTTTAAAAGAAAAGTGCATAAAAGGTACTTAAATTCTCTTATACGTCCAGTTGAATATAACCAAGTTCTTAGCTTGCCAAGCTGAAGTTTTAAAGCAGGAATTATTTCACATGCACCAGTTTAAATATGCAAGGACAGGAAATCACTGAATGTGGCTACCCCACACCTGTAATTACTAGCAAATAACAAAATTCAGCCAACACTAGCTTTTAGTTCAAGTTACTGAAGAGCAGAATAACCAGTTAAAAATTCCTTCAACACTCCTTCATACACAGTTTAAATCAATTTAAATACTGTATTTTTAAAAGAAAAGTGCATAAAAGGTACTTAAATTCTCTTATACGTCCAGTTGAATATAACCAAGTTCTTAGCTTGCCAAGCTGAAGTTTTAAAGCAGGAATTATTTCACATGCACCAGTTTAAATATGCAAGGACAGGAAATCACTGAATGTGGCTACCCCACACCTGTAATTACTAGCAAATAACAAAATTCAGCCAACACTAGCTTTTAGTTCAAGTTACTGAAGAGCAGAATAACCAGTTAAAAATTCCTTCAACACTCCTTCATACACAGTTTAAATCAATTTAAATACTGTATTTTTAATAGAAAAAGTGCATAAAAAGGTACTTAAATTCTCTTATACGTCCAGTTGAATATAACCAAGTTCTTAGCTTGCCAAGCTGAAGTTTTAAAGCAGGAATTATTTCACATGCACCAGTTTAAATATGCAAGGACAGGAAATCACTGAATGTGGCTACCCCCACACCTGTAATTACTAGCAAATAACAAAATTCAGCCAACACTAGCTTTTAGTTCAAGTTACTGAAGAGCAGAATAACCAGTTAAAAATTCCTTCAACACTCCTTCATACACAGTTTAAATCAATTTAAATACTGTATTTTTACAAAAAAAGTGCATAAAAAGGTACTTAAATTCTCTTATACGTCCAGTTGAATATAACCAAGTTCTTATCTTGCCAAGCTGAAGTTTTAAAGCAGGAATTATTTCACATGCACCAGTTTAAATATGCAAGGACAGGAAATCACTGAATGTGGCTACCCCCACACCTGTAATTACTATCAAATAACAAAATTCAGCCAACACTAGCTTTTAGTTCAAGTTACTGAAGAGCAGAATAACCAGTTAAAAATTCCTTCAACACTCCTTCATACACAGTTTAAATCAATTTAAATACTGTATTTTTAAAAGAAAAGTGCATAAAAGGTACTTAAATTCTCTTATACGTCCAGTTGAATATAACCAAGTTCTTAGCTTGCCAAGCTGAAGTTTTAAAGCAGGAATTATTTCACATGCACCAGTTTAAATATGCAAGGACAGGAAATCACTGAATGTGGCTACCCCCACACCTGTAATTACTAGCAAATAACAAAATTCAGCCAACACTAGCTTTTAGTTCAAGTTACTGAAGAGCAGAATAACCAGTTAAAAATTCCTTCAACACTCCTTCATACACAGTTTAAATCAATTTAAATACTGTATTTTTTAAAAGAAAAAGTGCATAAAAAGGTACTTAAATTCTCTTATACGTCCAGTTGAATATAACCAAGTTCTTAGCTTGCCAAGCTGAAGTTTTAAAGTATGGCATTGTTCTCTTTAATGCCCTCCTGTAGCATCCCTTGTGGTGTCTCTGCTGTGTACATAATGTCCCACTGCTGTACACACGGTTTCTACAAGCGTTGGTATGCTCAGCAAGACATCACTACATAACTACCTTTCACCACTTTATGCATTACGGACAAGTGTAATTAATTACAACCACCATTCACATACAGTACAACTTATTAATACAGATCATGCATTACACAACCTTACATGTCGTGTGTTCTACATACCTTGTTGGTGTTTCGTTTAGTTTAGTTTATTGTTTTGTCGTTTCCTTTTGTTTTCAGTACTTTCGATAGTACGATGCTTTTTCAGTATGAGCATACGGTTTGAATATCCTGAGAGTCATCCTTATATACGTCGATACCTGCAACATGTGAATTCATCCCGCCAATTGCTGTTCCTCAGTGAGTAATTACGTGCATATCACCTGTGCATCTACTCCATTCAGAAATTACGGGTCGACACTGGGGTATAATTGGATTCTCCACCTGGGCGTTGGCTATTTGCCCTACCTTCATGGAGATGGTCTGTATTGTGTTATGTTATGTGTAACTGCAACTGCTATGCATAGGGACAAGTATATTTTGAATTCATGTCACCCGTGGATCGTGTGTGACAGGTGTAGTATTTGGTTCAACATGTGGGTGTACCTGTCCTGCCGACGAATGATAACGGAGTATTGCATTCAAAAACTGTAACATGGCTGTTTTTTTCCTTTATACAACGCATGCAATTATGCATCCGCCTTTAATTGTGTCTCCCACGCGATATGTTGTGGTTATGCAGATGTCATTGACTGACTGTATGTTTGTGCTGCTATTACGGTTTGTATTCCTTTATTATCTACAGTGGGGGATATCGGTGGTTGTACGTAATGGATACGGTTTGTGGGCCTTGCATCTCTACATAAACAGTATAGCTGTCTGTGTGCTCCATCCCTACTTGGAGAGTTAACAGTTAATAGTCTTTTGTTATGGGATTGTAGGTTGGGCTGTTGTTAATTGGTTTCGATATCATCTGCAGGTGAGCTTGATGCATGTATACCTCCGTAACTTATGTGGTATATCAGCGGCTATGTGTACGTGACAACTATCCCTTGTCTTTCTGTCCCAGATATTTGCAGTCATTGTGGTCATGTTGTTGAAATAGCCTGTTTGCCAGTGGTTGCCACATATTCATATGGGAATTGTTTGACACTTGTGGAACACACAGCGGTGTTTACGGGCCAACACGTAGCCAAGGTCAGTACTGAGGTAGCACATACTTTTTTCCACGATACATACCTATTGCTGTGTGACTTTGCCAATGTATCATATTGCATGTAACATATCAGTGTCGTACATACCGGCATGACTATTACATACGTCTTTTACATTTCTTATAGGTTCATAGGTTCATAGGTTTATACTAGGCTATCTGCCCTAAGGCATTTATAAGCCTAGCCCAAAGTTTTGTGGCTTACGCCACCCCTTATATGGAAAAATACTGTGCCCATTAGTTTGTTGCGCCTCTGTCCAGCAGTGACCCAGAGATGATTCCCAGGGTAAACCTACGATCTCCCATCCACAGGTCAAGATTTCTCTTGAACAGAGCCAGCGAGGTGCTCTGCCTAACATGGACCGGGATTTTATTCCACAGCATAGGGAGTCTCTGAGTGATAAATCTATCCCTCCAGCACGTCCTATTTATATCCGTGCTAAGGTTTAAGTCGCTTGCTCTAGTGGTTCTGGTGGATTTGGATTTGTTGAGGTGGAGCATGTCCATCAATTCTGGGTTGGACATGGCCTTGTATGTCAGGCACATGTCACCTCTGAGCAGACAGTATGCGACTGAATAGAGCTGGAGTTTCTTCAATCTGGCAGCATATGACAGATTTTGGAGTCCCTTTATCCTTTTGGTGAGGAACTTTTGGGGTCTCTCCAATTGCTGCAGATGTCAGGTGAGATACATCCCGAATGGAACATTTTCACTTTGTATCGTTCTATGTCAGGACACACCTAGCCAGGGTGGGGCTGTCACTACTACTCTGGGACTAGTAATGAACATATGCCTGAGGCTAGTTTACCGTATGCCTACACCTAATATTCTGATCTGCCTCTAACTTGGCACCAACATACACATGTTGCAGACACACACACACATTACACTCACACAGTGACGCACATGGCACCCTCAATGCACACGTACACATACTACGGCACTCACGGGGACGATTGCACACAGTACCTACGTGGACCGCAACTCCGGCAGCGGTGACTAACTCTCCCTTCATATCATCATAGTATTACACGCGCATGTACTGTTACAGTACTGTGTTCTGTTGGTCTTTCAGCCTCGTGGTTATGCATATCGGTATGTTACACGTTCCATGGTTGGCGGTATCCTATTATTTTGAACCTCCCGGATGTTCAGATTGTCGTTGCACTATCTATAATATTTACAGATATCGCTGGATACATCTCAGTCACCTTATATCCCTCTAATTCCCTTTCTTATCTGTATTATATATATGTATGTGTGTACATATATATCTATATATATATATATATATATATATATATATATATATATATATATATATATATATATATATATATATATATATATATATATATATATATATATATATATATATATATATATTTATATATATATACATCTTGCGGCAAACGTGGCAGGCACACAGCAACGCCATATGCTGCAGGACTCACGTACTGTTCAGGTGTTGGCGTTACAAGTTCCACTGGCTGTTGGGTTTACAGTGTTACAGTGTTTGGGGGCTGCCTATGTAGGAGTCACACATACGGCCACCCATACATTACAATTTACAGGTGGTCATGTTTGTGTGCCGTCCATTTCACTGTGTGTGCAGGTGGGGAGGTGTCAGTCCATGGGGCCTATGCTGTCAGAGTATGTGATATACTTTCCCTCTTTGCCAAGGTGTAGGCATATTGGGTACGCCTCCATCTGCCTACTGGGGCTGGCACAGTGTGTTCATGGTCTGGAACCCTCTGTGCCTGGACTGGCCTTGGCAATTGTGGTGGGCTTTGTGGCCCTTCACCATTATGTCCCTGCAGCAGCTGCTTCCGCAGGATCATATTATGTAGCATGGCACATACTATGAATATGTGGGCACATGTGCCTGGAGAGTACTGCAAGGCTCCACCAGATGTATCCAAGCACCGGAACCATGATTTCAGCATCCCAAACACACGCTCTATGATTATTCTGGTTTGTGCGTGTGCCTCATTATGGCGTTCTTGCATGTGTGTGTGTGCATTTCTGATGGGAGTCATCATCCACGGCTCCAGTGCATAGCCAGCATCCCCCACGAGATGGCCTTGTGGGATGTGCCCCCTGACAAATACCTGATACAGCTGTGAGGCATGCCAGATATGGGAGTCGTGGTAGCTTCTAGGGCTGCCAGCACACACATCCATGATAATGCCCTGGGAATTGCACATGACCTGGCAATTGATGGAGTGGAATTCCTTGCAGTTTATGTAGCGTCTACCCTGCTCACCAGGTGGTGACTTGATTTGTATGTGCGTACAGTCTATCGCACCCAGTACCTCCAGGTATTGTGCCACACAGTGGAAGTGGCGCATATTGCTAGCCAAATCCTCCTGAGATCTGGGGAAGTATATATGCTCATTGGCATGTGGTAACATGGCATCCAGGAACTGGTGTAGTACCCTGGATGCTGATGCCTGTGAGATGCCCATTATATCTCCAGTTGGCCTTTGAAAGGTACCTGTGGCCATTATTCGCAAGCTTACACATACCTTTGTGTCCACTGGGATGGGTTCCCCTCTGTTGTTTCTTGTTCTCAGGCATGGCCGGCACAGCTCCACTATTTGCTGTAACATGTCCCTGTCTGCCCTGTAACGCTCTACTATCTCCAGGTCATGTAGCCCCTGGTAGGTTACCCTTGGTCTGAACACTCTCCTTCTCCTCTGAAGCCTGCGGTGGTTGTCGGCATCCTCCTCCACAACACCGTCTGTCTCTTATGCTGATGGATCACAGCTATGGCAGCACCCAACATGTACATTTTAAAAGTTCCCCGTGTGTTTACACCTATGGTGCGGTGTTTGGGAATACACGGCTGTGTGTTGTGTGCATTCACACTTTATACTATTGTGCTGTGCACACCGATGATGTCATAGGGTGTGTTTGTACGGCCGTATCTACGGGTTATCTTCCGTGTTTTACCGATGGAACTACAACGGTGTTGCCTTTGGTGTTGAATTACTTTTGCCTGCCATGGATTACCTTTCGACCTTCCCTTACTATTTCTGCATGTTGCACCAACCATTTTCTGGCATGCATCCTGCAGAGCACTGTCATTTGTACTTTCATGGACATGGCATATCATGCGTTTTGTGTGCTACTGCCATTGTGCTGCCAGTCTGCTTTGCTCTGCTGTGTCAGGTCTTCTATCTTTGCAATCTGCTACCTTCCCTACTTTCTTTGCATTCATATGCCTCCCCTATCCTGTTTTGCAGGTTTCTGCATGCAGAGTTGTCAGCTGCCGTCGATTGGCCTTCGTGGGTTGATTAGTGTTGATTGCTCATTAGTACTCCAATTACACTTCTTCCGCATTTCCTTATATTCTTCACATCACCTTCCTGTTTCCGATATTGTTTGCGGGGCATGCGTCAGATTACTAGGTTTTGGGAACATTGTCATCCTTGTACACACGCACTTCTGCGCGCAATGTGTGCTCTCAGCTAAACTATTACCCCACACCCCGGTCCTGCAGCTTTGATTAGAGATGTACAGCCCAGGTTTGCTATGCTCCAATGTGCTTACTGCTACGGTGGCACACCCCTCTGCAGATGTCATGTATTTCCTCTGAGCCACTCCTCGGTGTTTTACCGCTGCGCCGTGTGGTACAACCTTACTCCGGCGGGACATTTGCGATTCAGTATTATCTGCCTCATTTGCATGGCATTGACTACTAATTTATAGTTACCACGCCGAAGACTGCCGCGAGTCCTTGGCAACCCTTGCACCGTGGTTGTTGTGTTCCATGCATACCATGGTGTATTATGCTGTAAACCTGATTTTTATTACGATGCTATTTTATAACATTGTTATATTATTTCATTATGTTGCACCTTCCGCACACATGTCCTGTGGTTCTGATGTGGGTTACTGTGGACATGACATTTAAGTTGTTATTTACGTGTTGTGCATCTTTTATTATGCCATTGTCTGTGTATTTCGCCATTGGCATATGTTAACAGTGTGATACCTGGGTATGACACTCTTCCATTACTCCGATGTTATGTTTGGGTAAATGTAAACCATTTTTTTTGGTTTACATTGCCGTGGGCTTATGCTATGCCTGCACCACTTCGTGAATCGCTATATGCCTTCATTTGCATGGTGACACACTGCACATAGGGTGATTAGCATACCCACGCCGGGGGCTGCGCAGATCTGGCGTAAGCCGGTAGTGCACGTGGAATTGGATCATACCTGAATCGCTCGGTGGCCATATTTGGCATTATAACGCCTATGCTATGCGTGCGCCTGGTGCAAGATTCATGAATCCCGGGGTCCATTGATAAATAGCTTGAGGTGCATTTCGTATTAGCACTGGGTACCAAATAAGATTTAAAAGATGAACAAAATGGTCTTATAGTAGATGTATGCATGGTCTGACCACAGAAACCCTAGCAGAACAGGTAGACACATGTAGAACTATATTTACAAACATCTGCTTGGCTAGGCATCATAGGAGTTATGCAAATTGTCTCCGAAAAAAAGTAGATGTGTTTTAATTCACTGTATCACGAATGATCAGTGGCACACAGGTCTTTACTAATGCATTCAGGCTATTAAGTCAGACTCCTTTAGCTGTAGGCATGCCTCACCCTTGCCTTGGCTCAACAGTCCATCACAAATGAAACAGCTGTAAGAACACTGACACGTTTACCTCATGGACTGGAATCAATAACATTTGGGGTAGCATAGCAGATGGCCTCTGCCTTTCCGTTTAGGTATGATATCATTGTAGTGTGTGGGATATGCTCAAAACAGTTCCTTGTGCTGCAAAGAGATAAAATCTGGAAAACATACCTCCAAACTAAACAAGCAGGCATTTATTTATTTATTTATTTTACATTTGTTGAACGGGATGGTCCGACTGGATACATGTCCATTTTCAGCGGAGGCCCGGGGAGAAAAGCTCCACATTGTCAATAAGTTACATACATGTTACATAGTTACATATTGTTTCATTTAGTAATGCAGCTGAGAAGAAAAATATGCAATTTATATAGTGCAACAAAACACTCAAGCAATAGCAATCACAAAATACAACAGATCTTATACAGATTTATATAAACATGTTAGATTAAGAAGACAATAATAGCTTTTGAGTTTAGTTACTATACATTGTTCTTTTTTGGAGTTACAGGTTCCTTCCCTAGGTTGTTCTTTTAGCAAAGGTTTAAGGGCTTCCAATTATGGTCAGAAATTCATCAAGGAAATATAGGGTTAGGTCTTTTGAGAATAAAAGTTTAAAGTTTGTGAACTTGGATATTCCTGAGGAAAAGTATGATCTTGGTTAATTGAAGAGGAGCCAATCTGGGTTAGAGCATTGGCAAAGCCAATGTGACTTAAAATGGAGTTTTAGACTCTTTTTGAATTGGTCTAGGGAGGTAGTAAGAGTGAGGTTGTAGGGCAGGGAGTTCCATATTTTTCCAATGGCATTGGCAAACAGAGTATCACCCCCTGAGTTATAGGATTTGATTGTTTGGATAAGTAGCCTGTTTGATGAGCGAAGACAGCTTAGATTGGTATAAGGAATAATTAAATTTTTCAGTGCAGGAGTATTATCAGGTTGTTTGAGAATTTTAAATGCTTCTATGAGTTGGTTCAGCTGGAGAAGGTTTGGTAGTTCTATCCAGCCGAGGTTTGTTAGGTTAAAGCAGTGATGAGTTCTATAGGGCATACCAGTTGCAAATCTGGCAATATGATTATAACAACATGAGAGTTTGTTTAGGTCAGATTTGTTAAGATTAGTAAGCATGGGAGAAGCGTATAGAAGGGTAGAGAGAAGATCTGAGCAAGCAATGACCACTTTGGCAATTGGAGTTAGGAAAGTTTTTATCAAGTACAATGACCTGTGTTTCTTGTTAACGGTTTTAATGGTATGGTTAATGTGCATATTGAATCTAAGTTTATTGTCAATGGTAACTCCTAATAGTTTAGTATAGGAGTCTGAGGAGATGATAGTCCCATTGTTGGATTGTATGGTAAAGGATATAGGAGAGGGTTTATGGGTTGGATGGAAGAGTAATAGTTTGGTTTTGTTTGGGTTCAAGATCAGATGACGCCTTGATAGCCAGTTTTCTACTGTAGCAAAAATGTGCTGGGTTGTAGATAGTAGGTTAACTGGAGATGTATCAGAACATACTAGTGTAGAGTCATCTGCATATTGAATACACATGGCCTCAGGGATGACTGTATGGAGGTCATTAATAAAGACTGAAAAGAGAACAGGTCCTAATATGGAGCCTTGAGGAACCCCTATAGTATTAGGTAACAGGCGAGAGAGCTTATTCTGCCAGAGTACTGCTTGTTGCCTATCAGAGAGGTAGGCATGAAACCAGTCTAGAGCTTGGTTGTCTAAGTACAGGGTTTTCAGAGTGTGGAGAAGTAGCTGGTGTTTCACCATACTGAAGGCTTTAGACAGGTCCAGAAAGAGAGCTGAGGATATTTTTTTTTATTCCAGTTATGGTTAATTATGTCGGTAAAAGAGAGGAGGGCAGTGGATGTATTGTGGTGGGGTCTGAATCCATGTTGTGAATTGGTTAGTTTATTCTGGATGAGATAGTATAGAAGTTGTTTGTGCACATACTTTTCCATGATTTTAGCAAGTGGTGACAATATGGCTATTGGCCTATAGTTTGATAGTTCTGTGGATGAGCTGCCTTTATGGAGTGGTATAACAGGATATTTTCCATATTGAGGGGATTGTGGACTCTGTTACGGTTCAATTAATTAGGATTGAGATGGGGTATGCTATGACATCTGCAGCTTTTTGCAGATATTCGATTATAGAATCAATTATAGACATCTTACTTAAATACAAACAACTAAGGAGCCTTGCCAAAAATCAAGTTTTCAAAGATAAAAAGTCCTACTACATCAAAATTCAAACAAATCATGCAAAAAAACCAAACAAATTTTGCAATTCTATCAACTCTCTCCTTAGGCCAGGTACTAAAAACAATCCCTGCCCTGACACCATCAAATCTGACTTTGAAATTGCCTCACTATTCAACACCTTCTTCACCACTTCTATTGTTGAGCTAACCAAGACCTTTACCAACAACAACCCTCAAACCCACCCCAACCAAACATCCTCTCCCTCCTCTCCCCCCCTACTTTCGAACTCAAACCCATCTCCACCTACCTAATAAAGAAACTACTGTCTAAACTAAAGCCTTGCTCCAATGCCCCCGACAACATTCCCTCCTCCTTCTTAAAAATAGCCTCCAATAGTATTGCTCTCCCTATTAGCATCCTGATCAATAGATCCCTACTTGAATCCTATGTACCCAAACTATGGCATTCTGCATATATTCTTCCACTTCACAAGGGTGGAAAAAACTGTAACGTATCTAATTTCCACCCCATTGCCATCCTTTCCCCTCTCTCTAAACTCCTTGAAAAATGCATCCACCTTCAGTTCTTGCCATTCCTTACCAAACACCAGCTACTCTCTCCCACCCAACATGGATTCCGCCCAGGACATAGTGCCAGCACTGCCCTTCTCTCCTTCTTACATACTGTCAATTTAGCCCGTGACTCCAGTAATTTAGTATCCTCAGTTCTGCTGGACTTATCTAAAGCTTTTGATACCATCTGCCACACCCACCTTCTAAATCATCTGTCTAATCTCAATCTCTCCCACAAAACTCTCTTCTGGTTCTCCAGTTATCTTTCCAACAGGTCCCAGGCTGTCAAATGGGGCCAGGGCACCTCCACCTTCCATCCTACCCCCACTAGAGTACCCCAAGGATCCATACATGGCCCAGTTCTATTCAACATCTTTATTAATGACTTTTACAAAGCCATACCCAATACTAAAACTGTTCAATATGCTGACAATTCTACTTTGATTTGCTGCGCCTCCAACTTAACAGACCTCCAACTACTGACACAAACAGCCTTCTCAACTACTGAAAACTGGATGCTCCAAAATCACCTCTCATTAAATGCTAACAAAACTAATATCCTATTCTCTCCTTCTAAGTCCTCCCCTATTGATAAAAACTCATTCCAAATAATCAGCCATAACAACTCCATTTTAGAGGTCTTTCCCTCTGCCAAACTTCTTGGTGTAACCATTGATGAACACCTAAAATTGAATACTCACGTCCAGCTAAACATAAAGAAAATCCACATAAAACTCGTCCTACTTTATAGAAACAACCACTTCCTCTCTCCTGCTACCAGACTAACTCTTGCCACTACTTATCTCCTTCCCCTCTCTACTGTATGGTGCCCCTCTGCTTACTAATTTATCCTCCTCACTATCCTCCAAACTAGAAGTATGCTACAATAAAATCTCCAGATTTGCTACCAAAGCCAAATCTTCCTCTCATCACTGTTCCTCCCTTCACTCATTAAACTGGCTTAAACTCCATAACCAACTTGACTTTCTCCAAATCACGACTGCCTATAGACTACTATTCCAACCTACCAAGTGCCCTGCACTATCCAATATCCTACAACCATATACTCCCCATAGAACCCTTAGATCTACCCACCAAAACCTAATCACCATCCACAAACCCAAGCACCCAGCTGGTCAACTTCTGCTTTCCTTCACCTTAGCCAAAAAATGGAATGCTCTTCCCTCCACTCTTAGGACCTGCGATAACCTCGAAAACTTTAAAACTCTTCTTCATTCTCACCTTTACTCAAACAGGAAATGCAACTGTATTCTTCACCTTATACCTCTCAAGGTCTCCCCCACTTTTACTCCTGGCTAACCTCTCACCTAGCTAACCTTGCTCATTTGTATTATGTATAAATAACTATACTGTAAAATCTAGCCTCAAGGCCATTTGCCTGTCTTTTACACTTAAACAAAATTGTAATTGTTTGTTTCTTTATGAATGCTACCTGTTTATTTGTCAGTAATGCAAAGTTTCTTAGTAATTATCCATGTAACTATGTATTGTTGGAGCTTTTCTCCCAGGGCCTCCACTGAAAATGGGCTCCCCGAGCCCAGTGGACCTCCCCAGTCATCAAACTGGAATAAATAAATAAAATAATAAATAAATCACTAGAACAGCAAAGGATACCTGGTACACCAGAAGCAGATCCTAAAATTTGTCAGTATATTATGCTAGTGAATCCCATTACCTATTACTAGTATATACTATGAACTCAGCTGAGCACTAGGTGAACCCACTGAGTCTGCCAGAGTATTGTGGTGACACAGATGTAGTGGAAGGGCAGTATATATCCTGCAGATTGTGAGCTCATCTGTCAGTGCCTGCAGTACCAGAGCTGACATACAGGTGGAGCTGAACATCCAGTAGTCCATCCTGTGCACCAGTGACATCTGTAGGACATATGGGGTATTGCACACATGACACAGCTGTCCGATGCAGTCTGTCTCTGAACCAACATAAGCATATTGGATGCTACTCACCAGGAACATCTAATGTTTTTAGCAACTTTACCTCTGTTAGCCATCCACACTGAAATACAGGTATGACTCACATACAACCTTACTGCTCATGCCCACACTCCTTGGTCCCTCTCCCACAATTTGCTTGGTATCGAGGTTTACCTCGACTCTTAAGATGAAGGTGAAAGAAATCACAGTCCAGTTTAAGTAGGAGTGAGACAAGTACCTGCCTCATCCCCTATTTACAGAAACAGGTGTCACATAAAGGTCAAAGTGTTTTCACCATTTGAGTTATTGTATGATCACAAGTTGGGTGGAGGCATGGCTTAATTTGTGATGAGCGGAAAGATGAATATCTTTTCTAGATGGAATACTTTGTGGAATATCTACTGAATGTTTAGGACTAAGTTTAGAGAACTCATGGGATTGGCACAAAAAAAAAACAGTAGCAGCAGGTGTGGGGTGATTAGCCAGCAAGAGCATATAGATGGGCAAATGTTAATGGTGGTTAATCCTGTTGGACAAAGTAAGCTACAGGAAGCCAGGAAGGGTCCTTTTAATGATATAAGGAAGGAAATTAATGTTACTTGTGTGACAGAGCTGATAGGTAAGAAGCAAGAGGCAGAAACACAAACTTTACTATGTGAATAGGAAGGTTTACAATGACAGAGACAGAGAGAGAGAGAGAGAGAGAGAGAGAAGGACTGTTATTTATTATATGCAGTTGGTTATAATAGCAACTGGAGAGTGAGGAACCAGTAGTAAATCTTTTCAGTGAGGCTCAAATGGACGCCTCAGTGTACAAGGTATTACTCTCACAGCAGCTTTCCTTTACACAGGTTTAGCAAACACAAGTAGTGCTATGACAGTTTAGGGACATTTCACTGCAAAGCCAGAGTGCCCCTAACTAGAAGAGCACTATGTCAACATATGATGGAACATAACAGACAACCAAAAAAATGTATTTACAGGGTGCATGTAAGTCAAGTAAACCATGCAGAAGGAACTTCATATGTCTTTCATATGGAGGAGTGGCATAATGGTTAAAGTGTTTACCTTATACACACAAGGTGCAAGGTTTGATTCTCACACAAGAGAAATAGCTAAGCTTCAAATAACTCACAAAGGCAGTTAACCTAGTACTAACCTATGAACCTAATCAGAAAGCAATCTGGGAGTCTGGTCATCTCTAGCCTGCATTGATGATATTGACACTAAAATAAAAGATAGCCACACCAGACTTTGTGTATTCTATGAGGAAAAAAAATCACAGTCAGAAAAGCAGATGTGTACTTCATGCTCAGGACAGATGCAGCTTTAGGGGATCTAGTTAAAGTTAAATATCTGACCCCTATTGGCCCTGAGTAAGAGTTACTAGTAGTTACCCTTGACACCGGTATTAAGAAGAGATAAAAATTTGTTACCTCATTTCGGTTATATGACCTCATCAAAATGCCTTTTTGGGATGAAAAAAAAAACTAGCAATGCTCCAGAGGCTGGTAGATTGCATCCTTCTGAAAACGAAGACTCTAGTCTAGCTTATATAGACAGTAATGCAGTCTTTATTCCATTCTGGAAAGAACATGTGACATACCAGAGAGGTGCTGAGCTGAGCAGATTAAGAATGACTGGGCTGATTATTATGACTAACAAATGCCAGGAATGGCAGAAGTAACATATCTTGGTCATCATGTGGCTGATGAGGAAATTCAGTCAAAGCCTCCAAAATGGAAGCTACTTATGTATCATCTATCCTGATAGTACAAAGAAGGTAAGGGCATGTCTTGGAATGCCGGTACCATAACCACACCTCTCATGAACTTTATGTTAAACAGAACACATACAGTTATCTAACATTGGTTTGTAAAAAGGCCTTCCTAAAAGTCAAGGATGCACTTACTGGACCCGCAGGCCAGCTAGTTGTGATTATAGCCAAGAATTTATGTAAAAGGATGGGGTGCTATACTTAGCTGGGCCTCTTCTAAGGGAGAGGGGCATTTGGTAGCATACCTTAGCCATAGACCCCAACCTAGGGGCAAATCAGATGCAACTCTGGTAAAGGAATGTTCTGACAAAGCTTTGGTGCTAGCTCTGTGGTGGAAAATTGAAAGTAGCTAGTCTGTAAAGTCAATAGACACAACCACTGAGTAAAATGGAAAGTTTCTTAGATGAAGTTTGGGCCCTACAATATGATAATCCAGAGAGAGCGTGGTGTCAGTAATGCAAGAGCATCTGAAGCCCCCAGTCTTCATTTCTTGGCCTCGTCAAAGAAAATTCACTAGAGTCTAAAACAGATGAATAAGGTCTGACCAGCTGAGTGAAGCTTTCAGTTATTGTTACTATAAAAAGGCAGGGAAGTTGTATTATGCTGAACTAAATATATGTTTTATAAAAACTGCAGTTATTTTTTATTCATTTAGTTATTTATTTGACATTTGTAGACTGGGTTAGTCTGGCTGGGCAGAAAGCATATTTTCAGCAGAGACCCGAGTAGAAAAGCTAAGTCCAGAGAGGTACATAAGATACAGTTACTTACAAATTTAGTCTACATACAGTAACATAGCAATCATATGCATAAAAATAAGATAAAGAAAGCATACATAAAAACATTACATGTTTAAACTATATATTCTTACACATACGGCTGACAAATCTGTAGATATAAGGTATACTCATTCTACATTGTAAAGTAGATTTTGCAAAAACTGTTGTGACCTTCATGTCTGATTTTATGGAAACAGATGGGGATGGGAAAAAGGGGTTAGGTAGAAAGGAGACGGGAGGGAAAGAAGAGGTGGGAATTATGTTAGGAGGAGGGAGGATGATTAAGTAGGGTCAGCACAAGAACAAGACCAAGATTCGAATAGATAGTCTTTCAGAGTTTTTTTGAAGCAGTTTGTATTAGTAATTAATCTTATGTGTTGTGGTAGTTTATTTCTAGCATTAGTGACAGAGTGGTTATTACTTTCAGTAAAGCTTGTATCGAATTAAAAGCTCAGTATTATTCCATGTCAAAGGATGCATTACCTTATTTGGACTGTAGCCCCTCCTACCAATTATGAGGCTGCAGAAACAAGAAATGTAGGCTGAAATACGTAGTTTTGAAAGTGCTTTACTGCTGTTTCCACGCATCTTTGTTTTACAATTAATCTTATTTGTGTTTATAGTTCTGATGTTAAATGAAAAGTATATATTTTTGGTGTTTTAATTTCACTGTCTTTTCAGTTTTTCTAAATGGCTACACGCAGAAAATGATGTAAGTGTAGGCATTGGCATAATTCACATACATCAGCAATGCATCCTGGGTATTTAAACAACTTCCTTCTTAATTAAAAGCAGTTACATGTTTGCCTTGCAGTTTCACTACTACATCATTGTGTGTTAATTTTCAGTGTATGCAAGTCATAGTTGACAACTTTGTCTTTGTAGCAAGTCCATCCTGCTGCTTCATTTAGCAGAGATATAGTAGCCTATAACTGGAACAACAGGAACCAAACAGCAAACAGCAAAAAAACAACAAAGAAACAGTTCCACCAAAGGATTTATTGCACACTGAAATATGATCTCTGACGTCTCGGCCAAAGCCTTCAAGGAGAATAAAATACTCACATAGCAAAACACTATATATACACCCATTCAATAAAATAATTAAACAATTAATCAATTAGACAACATTCTAATAAGATAAAGTTTTCCAATTGAGCTCTTCATTTAGCCCAAAGGGAAACATAGTCTTAAATTTTAAAATGTATACAGTTTCTTTCTTCAGTAAAACAGTTTTGATACTCATATTATTAAACATAGATGCACAAATTTGTTCTAATACTGTCCCCTTCAAGCCATCACTACAACTATTATGAAATTCTAAAAAATGCATGGCCACAGGACTATCCTTCTTACAATTATTGATATCTCTAACATGTTCTAAAAATCTAATTTTAAATGCCCTTTTGGTTTCCCCAATATAAAATTTATCACAAGGACATTGTAGAGCATATATAACGCCCACAGTGTTACAATTAAAAAAAACCCAGACTATCAAATCTAACATTATTAATAAACTCAAAATTAGTTACAATATGTTTGCAAGCCTTGCACTTGCCACAAGGAAAAGTGCCTACTCGAACAGGTTGAGCATACATTTTAGTAGGGGGCATGATAAATTTAGCTTTAACTAAAAAGTTTTTTATATTCTTACCTTTACGGTAAGAAAACTTAATATTTGCATTCAACCATTGTTGTACATTCCTAAGAGAGCATAAATAAAGCCAAAATTGACCAACAATAGTAGCCTATACACTGATTTAGGTTGTGAGAACTTGTGTGGTCATTCTTTCATGATGTCATGGCAAGAGTTTTCAGCTCCAAGAACATTTTTGGTGAGGCTTCCTTATCTACAAGGTAAATTGCAAATATTGCAATGGAAAGTACAGAATACACTTTAGCAGAGAGGGCAACTATTAGTCACTGTTTTTTTTTTTTTTTTGCCTTGCATGTCACACTTCATTAACTAGATCCCACATTTCCAAAAGATGTCAAAGTTTAAGTAACAGATGCATGCAAACACACACACACACACGCGCACGCGCACACACACACACACACACACACACACACACACACACACACACACACACACACACACACACACACGCACACACACAAGCAATCATGTTACATACAGGATAAGGTGTTTAGCATCTAGTAACTACTTTTCTGTGTAAAAGATGAAGGCTGATATAACAAGAAAACTCAATTGCACAATGCTGTATTATAAAACTATTTTATTAACAGACATCAGCATCTCATTGCTGTACAGCGTGCACAGTTTCAGAGCAGGTGACTCCCAAGAACACAAAACGTGGAGCAGAACTAGGAAATGAGTCATTATGTGGCTAATCAAGTTGAAAAGTAACCATGCTTTTACCAAACTAGAGTTAAAACCAATTTAAAAACAAGTTTTCTGAATGAAAGGGACAGACAGGAAAATAAGCAAGCAAATAAATTACTTGTACGGTATAGTCCCAGCAGCAAATGTTGCACATTCTAGAACTGAGCTCACCACTTCAGTGCTGTATTAGAAGTGTCTGTTGTAGTATTATTTTTTTATTTGACATTTAATTGATATTTGTTTACCAGGAAAGTCCCAGTGGGACAGTGTCTATTATCAGCAAAGGCACAACACTCCAGACACATCTTTATAATGTAGGAGGAAACCAGTGCACCCCACATGAATGCAGAGAGGATGTGCAAACTCTACACAGAAGGTACCCCAGCCAAGAATTGAAATGGAGAACCTCTTGCTGTGAGGCAACAATGCTAACTGCTACACCACTGTGCCATCCAGTATTATTAGGCAGAAGAGTTCAGTGTATGAATTATTAACAGACATGCATCATAATAATGAGGTTGGTCATAGTAGTAAATGGAGATAAAGCATCAAAACTACAAGAAGTAAGCATACGTGTGAAAGTATATTGGACATGAAATGACATGCGCAGTCCCCTCAAATTATTTACAATATGATCGCAGTTATTCTCATTACAGGCAATATATATTTATCAGCCATGGTAGGTAAGGCCAATCTATAACCAAATGGGATAGGTAATTATGAGCACAAAAGGGAACTTGGCAAGGGTTAAAATATCCCACAAAGACATATTACTGTGTAATATGGTATTTACCTATGAGCCTATGAAACTATAAGAAAAATAGGAAGATGGTACACATCTAGAGTTACCCTGCCAAATGCATGTAAAAATCTTGCTGAGCCACTGTCGAATGAATTAATAAAAAAACTTCCACTACTTTTCCAGAGACTGGCTGAGAGAGAGTAGTACAGGGAAGAACCATGTGGTGTATTCACTTTAATCAATTACATACCTATTTATTTATTTTTATTTTTACATTTGTTAACTATGTTAGTCTGAATGGGCCCAGAGAGCCCTTTTTCAGTGGAGACCCGAGGAGAAAACCCCTAGGAGAGTAATTAAAAAATAAGAAAAACCTAACAATTCAAGCTGTAAGATACGTAACAGTACACAAACAGAGAGAAATATACAATACGAATATAGACAAGACAAAAGTACAGTATTTTGAGAATGCAGTAACAATGGGCAGGATTCATGAAGCCTCCATGTAAGAGTTATAACTCATACACGGAGGCTGCAGTTAAACGGAGTGATGTCAGCATGCTCTTCATATTCATGAGAGCATGCTGAATCACACCAAAGGCTAACACGGTCCGTGTAAGACAGTAGGGGGCGTGTCCGTAGGCCGAGCCCTGTAAGCGGACACGCCCCCAGAAGAGTAAAAGTGCCCAAAGTAAACACCCACGCCAGAGTCCATGGAAATGTGTATAAACACAACACAACACATGTCCCCATAGACTACGAACATAAAATGTACAAATGAACATCACATAATTTTTTTTAAATTGTAAAGATGTTTAACCGTGAGTGCGCTCATATGAGCGGGCGTGCCCGTAGCGCAGCTACAGTTAGCAGTCAGTGGGAAAGCATATAACAACTAAATATGCAAAGTAAGCCAAGAAGCAATTGCGTAGCGGTAGAGATGTTGGCTGAAGAGCAGGCATTCATGGTTCAAGCCCCCACAACACCAATTTTTTATTTTTAGCAAAATAAGCACGAAACAAGTCCCTGACAAATATGTACCCATAAAAATCACATTTTATGTAAAATGTAATGAAATAGCCCATTTATATTGAACAAATGTGAGGTAACAAAGCAATAAAAAATGCCAGATGTGCCCATAGCTGAGCTACAGTTTAACAGGGTGAGTGCATCTGGCCATAGGTGAGCAGTGGTTTAACTGGTGCAAAATGAGTGCCCGTAGCTGAGCAGTGGTTTAACACGCTGAACCTATGTGCCCCTAGCTGAGCTGAGCGTAATATGTGTGCCGATAGCCAAATGAGGCTTAAACCAGCGTACCCCATTTGCGCGGAGCTGCGCACCGCGCAAACAAGCTAACCGACGGGCAACGTTGAGCAAGCCGTATCAAAACTGCCTTTACACAGACACACCCCTCAGCTTGTCTAGACAGTCATAAAAAATAAAAAGTAGTGGCCAGGTTCGAACCCAGGATACTATACACCATAGTCAAAGTACCAAACCACTAAGCCATGATAGCAGTACCTATAAATGCAATAATAGCTAATATATAGGAATGAATACAAACTGGAGCATGACAATACAGGTTTACTGAAGTTGATACAATTCCAAAATGGCCAATCACAGATATGTGTGGGAAAAACGGACTATATAAGCCCCATAGGCGGGAATACACAGCATAAACGATTGTAGAACTGAACTGCAGCCAGAATGACAGGAGTAGGAGAGGGTAGTTGCTTTTGAGCACAGAGGTGGGGCGTTGAGGAGTCCAGGTACATGGTCTGGCTCCTAGTCCACAATCATGAGGCCCAACTCATGCAGGGCCAGGCCCTCTGGGGAGCATACAGGGCTGAGGCGTGGGACCGGTTGTCTCATGATCTCACCAGTGCCACAGGGATTCCAAGGACTGGTGAGCAGGTCCGTCACCACCATGCGGACCTGAAGAGACGCAAGCAGGACCAACTGAACCTTTGGATCCAGGAGGCCCGGCAAATGCCCAACGCCCCACTACTGAGTAAGTTACATTTAATTATGTATGTAAGAAATTAAACTAGCTGATAATATGGAGATGTGTATTCCAATATTACTTCATTTATATTACAGCTGCAGGTGTCCGTTCTGTGAACCGCAGAGCCTATGGCGATAGGCTGTTGCGGTTGCGCCACCAGGCAGGTCAGTAATCCACTACCAGTAACTGTAAAGAAATATAAAAGTATGGCAGTCAGCAAAAGAGTGCAGTGTAGTCACTAAGAAATAAAATGTGCAAGTAACAGTGTGAAAGTGTCTGCAAGTATTACTTGATTACAAAAGTGTGTTGCAGCCTGTAAGCCAAACAGAAAAATGAAAATGTCTGACATAAATTCTGAAATAAAAATGCCCCTCCTGTAAGAAAATAATACACAACCTGCAGCAGGCTGAAAAGTATAGCTGCAGAAGATGATGAAATCACGTGTGAAATATATCCCTGATGAAATACTGAAACATGACAGAAGTGAGACTGCTGGAAAGGATTGTAATAACTACAGGTAAAACATGTCAATAAAGCCTAGAAGTAAGTACCATCCTGGATAGTAAGATGAAAACAAGTGAGAGAGTGTGAGAAAGTGTCATGAATCCAGCAATACAGTAGTAATAACCCCTGAATAAAGTATACTGCAGTCAAGACAGAATGAAATGCATGTGAGAATCAAAACCAAGCAGCAAAATCTGTTCAAAGTGTTGCTGCATCTGGAATGTGTATCCCAAAATCTGGATATGTTGCTCTCAGTCTGCAATATGCAGATAGTATGATTGTCTGATATACCAAACATCCACACTTGTCTACAGCTATATAAAGCAAATGTAGCAGGATGATGTAGCTGAACAAAGCTAGATATGAATGTGTATGAAGAACAATAAAATGTATATTGATGTTGCAGTAACAGTCCTATCACCAAGTTTAAATAGTTATCATATAGGAAACTGTAGTTAGAACAGTAGTGTGTATATATCTGTAGCTATTAGAAATGTACAGCATATGTATTGGTATTTGAAGGTGTTAATATTATTTTCTTCACCAAACCCTATAACCACATATAACCCATTCCATGTGAAAATGGTATGTGCAATCACAATTAACACCCCTGGACGTTTGTCCTGTTGGGTCATATATATTTGCATGTCCGTTGATGCATCTGCCCTGTTCATACATCCAAACCTGATGGCCTGTTGCCATCAATTAACCCTGCATGTTGTTGGACTGTGTATTGCTGTTCAAATTATGCATGTGTTATGCACGCTGTTCAATGGTGTGAATATCTGGGTGTTTGGTTAATGGGAATACTAATGCATGCTGTTACAACTAATTGTGAATGGTATTATATGTCACTAACCCAAACTGTCATGACATAATGCAAAACATAGGACGACAGGGAAGGCGGGTTCCAGCGGACCCACCTCTCCCACCTCAGCTGGCAAGTGCACCTGGCACTAGTGCCCAGTCTGGACCCTCCTCCGGTGGCCCTGTGCCACCTGCGGGTGGAAGCACTGCAGGGGATGGGGCTCGCCCCCCCCTCTGCAAGTGTGGCTGGAGGAGAACCACCACTCACCCTCCGTAGCGTCCGGACTGTGGTGTGTAGGGAGATTCGGGACTCTGTTCTCGAGCCTCTACACCAGCTTGAGGCATGGGTGGCACAATTTATGGGCATGCCTGTTGCCCAGCCTACACAGCCCCCAGCACAGCCCCGTCCTGGGCAGTGAAGGAACAGTGGCAACTGCCTATGGGTGGGAATATCAGTTCCACTGTTGCCATCTGTGGGCTCATGGGCTCTGGATATCCAAACCTCCGTCCCCGTCAATTGTGTAACCCCCCCCACACGTGTCATACACTGCCTCTGTATGCGTCTTGTTTGTCTTCTCTGTTTACCTACCCAACCTACCTCCCCAGCTGTACTGACTTCCTTCACCTGACATACCACTCTCACCTGAAAAAAAAAAAAAAAAAAGGGCACTCTGTACCCACAAAAAAATGATGCCCCATACATAGCTGCCCATTCCGCACACATGTCTGCTGGACATGGAAACTATCAATTACAATTGGCTGTACAACAAGTATTATTGTTGTCCTGACACCTCTCTCAGGGGTGGAAGGTTTCAAATGTCACACCAAATTACATACATATGCAAAGCTGTTGCTGATGAAAAAATGGGCAGCTATGGGCCTTACCTACATCCCTCCTGCAAATCCCAAGCTTGTTTCCCTACTGTCTTACCCTCTTTGTGACCCCTTTTTCACCACTTTCCTGTCTCCCCATTTTCATTTCTTTCAAAGAAAATAGCGCGGGTGTGCACCAGAGTAAGCAGTGTTAAGCGGTTGTAAGCGGGTGTGCGCGTATGTGCGCGGAGCTAAACGCCAGTGCGCATGCATGAGCTCCGCGCAAACCAGCGCTAACCCGGTTACAACTGCTTAAAAGTGCCTTAGTCACTTTGATTGACAGGTCCTGTACTCAGTTCAAAAGCAACATAAAATCCCACTGTCAGTCCCGAACCCAGGACCTTGGAAACACTAGTCTGTATGACCTACCACTAAGCCATGACTCTTTAACAAGAACATTGTGCTAAAATAAATATAACATGTAATAGTAGGGATGAATGTAAAGGGAATATAGGATGTGTAGTACCCAAAGCATGTCATGTAGAATTACTGTCAAAACTACTGGATTCCCATAATAGTAGTGTTTGAACAGAAACAGCCATGCTAGTTGTTAGCTTGTAGGTAATAATGTCAGTTAATGTACATATATAAATGTATGTATATGTACATATATATATATAAATATATATCTATATATAGT
Source organism: Protopterus annectens (assembly GCF_019279795.1). Taxonomy (NCBI): domain Eukaryota; kingdom Metazoa; phylum Chordata; order Ceratodontiformes; family Protopteridae; genus Protopterus; species Protopterus annectens. The sequence goes on from NC_056741.1 coordinate 31,152,549, forward strand.
TGTAGATGTCATTGTGCATACACACTTACTACAGGGAACAGGAGAGAGGAATGGAGAAATGTGAATCTACAACACAGCCTGAATCATGAGAGAGATACTAAACTTTACACTCACAGAACAGTGTCCACAGCATACCAGCATGGTCCCCGCCCTTACAATCTGAAAGGGCAACGCCTATCTCACATACCCTTTTATAGCACTGACCTGAAATCACAGTGAGAACTGCAATCAGTACACAACTGGCTGTATGCAATTAGCAAATGCTGGCTTACAATTGGTGCAGAGGCCATCACATGGACCTATGCAGATACCTACAAAAGCATTCAGTACTAACACTCCACACATGCAATACATTCATTGCACTGTCTGGAAGCAGACAGAGGGAGAGAGAAAACTGAGAGAGAGAACAAAAAAAAAACCCTACACACTGTGACTCTGTGACTCTAAGCTGTCAACAATGACAGTAGCAGCAGGAATCAGAAGCAGTGGTAATGCAACCAGCTGCGACAAACACAGGTAATGCAAAGTAGCGGGTTAATAGTGTGCATACTGTGAACCCTCCAAATGTGTCATAGGTCTGTATCTATAGGTATGTCCATGTGATATGTTGTGTGTATGTAGTTCCACCAAAAGGGGATGACCATACATTACATGTCAATCAGTGTTAGGCCATGATCCTGGCAGCAGTTGTCTGTGCGTTGCCCTCAGCAATGGCTGTAGTGACTGCTTTGAAAGGTCAGCCAGGTTCAAAAGGCAGGATCAGCCCATCACAAAGGCACACTGGCTGGGAACAAGTGTCTGCAGGTACCCGATATCACTGCATATGCATCCCATACTGCATAATTCCATAACTTAGCAGACCAGGCCAGTTATGCATATGATGTGGTAGTTCCCAGGGTCAGTCGAGGTGCCTCCTTAGTGGTGTGGGACCACTGTCGCTGTATGCCACTGTCCAGGTACATATCCTGTAGTACGGCCAAGATAAATTATCAGTGTTATATGCGGTTGTATGTCCTCTTGGAGTGCAGGTAGCACACATCCAGGGATACCATGAGGTCACAGTGATGCTGTGTGTTCTGCTCTGCTGAGGGCGGCCCTCACCTGGACATGTGATATGATAGGGAGGTTACATACAGCTGTGATAACTATTTCAACTGGTGGGGGAGAAGGAGGGGGAATACGTGCACCAAACCTGTCTGCAAGACTGTTGCCAATATCTCTGTGTTTGGTGAATGTTAAGTAGGTGTGTATTAACACAGAGCATATCTGAGGCATTTGGTCCATATGTGTAACATAACTGAAGAAGGCCTTGTGGTCATCCATAGTGTTTGTGGCCATTTCCCTCCCAGAGTAGGCCGTGGCCATTGTTATGACGGACCATAGCATAGTACCAGTGCTGACCACAGATGCCTTCCCTTAATGTGAATGTGCTCTGTCCTGCAGTAGCCTCCTGCTATTGTTATACAATCTGCCTCTGTCTGGGGTCCACCGGACAGGATGCCTAACCTTTGTGCATAGGGTCTGGGTTAGAAATGTGTGTGCAAGTTCCATGCAATCTGTGGCATGTCCGTGGTAAGCATTTGCAAAGGGGTCAGCAGTGTGGGTTGTGGCTTCCACTGGCCCAGTGTGCTGCATGGATACCATCTCAGTCCTAACAAGTGAATAACTGTCTAATCACATACATATCAATGTAGTCTACTCTGCTGGTGGTGGTGGTGGTGGTGGGATATGTATATCCAGGCCGAGTAACTTGTGTCCACATCACACTAGTGGATGGCGTCCCACATACAGTACCTTGGGATGAACCCCCAGAGTGAGGTTGTGCATTGGACCTGTCAGTGTGTGCTGACTGATGGGGCATGCTACTATGTTGTGTGGAATGTGGCAGGTATTGTTGCACAGGTGTTGGCTGAGCACTGATATCTGGCCATGTACCTGTGTATCCACCACGACACACACACATGCAACATATGGGAGTAGTAGTATATCACTACACATAAGTATCATGTATAGTATGTGTGCCATATATTGCTGACATAGTCTGCTGATATCCTATTTGTGTTCTCTTCCAGGGAGATGGCGCATCAGTGTAATTCCGCCTACTCTGCAGCGGAAGATGAGGAGATCCACCAGAGCCTGGTGCGGGAGTATGACATCCTGTTTTCCCGCACCAGTCAGAATCAGCAGGAGAGGGCTGCACTGTGGCAAGACGTTGTCCGTAGGGTAAATGATATTAGCACGCATAATAGGACATATGAGCAGGTACGACATCACTGCAGTGATTTAATTCGAAGTGTCCGTCAGCGTGCATCAGATATCCACAGGCAACAGGTTGCCACAGGAGGTGGCGTGGCTACACATCCCCCTCACCAGACTGGAGGGGCTACTCCTAAGTGTTGTGGCTCCAGCCCCGGAACAGCAACAGCAGTACACCTGCATCATGATGGAGGCTGGATCCACACAGCAGCACGACATGGAGCGTGCAGGTAATATGCCATATGTACACTTGACTGTTCTGTACACTGTTAGTTTATGCATGTGTAAGGTGTGTCCGTGGTATGTATCTGTCATCATAGTATGTAATTGTGCATGTGTGATACTGGTAATATCAGCAGCTGACGTGTGAAAGGCAACTGGTGTACTACTGCACTGTATCATATGCAATATCAATGGCACAGTTGTGCCCACTGACATTAATCTCATCATTTCTGCAGGTCCCTCCAGGGTTACAGTAAGGCAGGCCATCCATGCTGGTCAGTGTGTTTAACATAACCTACAATAGTCCTGATAATGCTAGTAACAGTAGTGTAACTCAGTAGTGCTCTGTGTGTATATTGCGGGGTGTCCACGTGTGCATGTGTGCATGTGTGCATGTGTGCATGTGACCACGTGTGCATGTGTGCATGTGTGCATGTGTGCATGTGTGCATGTGAACACGTGTACATGTGTGCATGTGTGCATGTATCCATGTGTGCATGTGTCCACGTGTGCATGTGTGCATGTGTGCATGTGTCCATGTGTGCATGTGTCCACGTGTGCATGTCTGCATGTCTGCATGTGTGCATGTGTGCCTGTGTGCATGTGTGCATGTGTGCCTGTGTGCATGTGTCCACGTGTGCATGTCTGCATTTGTGCCTGTGTCCATGTGTGCATGTGTGTCTGTGTCCATGTTTGCATGTGTGCATGTGTCCATGTGTGCATGTGTGCATCTGTGCAGAAGTGCATCACTGGTAACAATGTCTGGAGACTGTAAACTGTGTTTCCTGTCTTCCTCCCACAGGTTCTGGTGTTGCTCTGGTGACCTGCAGCAGGGAACCTGAATCTTGTGCCACGGGTACTGGTAATGATGATATTTGTGTAATGGTACAGGAAGGTGTGTCAGGGTCCGCCACTGGTCAGCCAATTGACAGTACACAGCTGTCAACCCCATCATTGTGCACAGTCATCCTGCCAGTACATCCTTTGTCACCATTGTCCCTAGGTGATGGACAGGATACAGTGGGCATAGACCAGGGTAATGTGGTACCTGTGGCACATGCATCCCCACACAGCAGCCATGGGCAGGGTCCTCCAATGGTACCACACAGACAGTTGCCCATGGGTTCTCGTGGGAGCATCCATGGGCGTACTGCCTCTGGCCAACGTGCCCAAAGAGGTCTGTCAACCTCAGCTATGTTTCGGACTGTCATGTAGGCACAGTCGCATATGGAACGGTACACCAGACAGGGTCTGAGGGAGCTGAGAGCATGTCGCACAGCCATGACAGACAGTATGTGTGACATTGCGGATGCTATCCGTAATTTCACCGATGTCATAGACAGACATTGTGGGGACATATTACAGCAGTTCCACAACCAAATGTCCATGAGCCAGGGCAATGGTGGGCGTTTTTGGCGTCGACGTGGCCATATGCTGGCAACAGCAGCAGCTGGCAGTCGGCGTGGATGACAACAGGCTCGCGCATGCCCCCATAGTGCCGCAAGCAGCCCCAGCAATGCTGGGTCTGTGCTGTCATCGGAACGCCCCAGGAGACCACGTGCACGTGGCTCTGGACAGCCCCAACAGGGACCTGTGTCCAGTCAACACACTCCCGCTTCTGATGACAGTACCCAGTCTGGCTTAGTACTGGATATGGTCCGTAGCACCCCTGCCAGGCACAGGTACCGTGTCCGTGCCCACAGACGCTGATCTGTATGACCTGCCAGGTGCAGTCTGTGGCTGTCCACAAACCCCTGTATATGGCAGCCATGAGGTGGAACTGTGTGCGTGCATACACACATGCGAAATGTTAACACCTAGGGTGACCACATACACGCATACACTGCACCAACACTGCCCCACCCTGTATTGCTGCCCCTCACCAACACACATACACACACATGCCAATTGGTGGTGTCAGTGGCTGACTCAGGCATACCTAATTCACACCCTGTGCATATGATGACACTGTGCCACCTCCTGCAATCTCCAACATCATTGTGGGAACAGGTAAACACATTGCTGATGCACAGGGTGACTACATAGAAGTGTATTAGTAGTATCATGTTGGTAACAGTACAGTGTGCTGCTATGACTGTGTGTATATCCCAGCATGCCTGCTGCAGTAACTGTATGAATGTCCTGAATTGTTATCTGCACCCATAGTACATACCAAAGTGTAACAGCTGCACATAATTGCATGCCGGTGGTAAGGTTGTCAACAGATAGCCACATACATGGGTATCACAGGGGTGAAGCTAACGCAAGTAGTGATATGCAATGGTGGACATGTACAGTAATGGTTTCAAGTTGCCTACAACGACTATGCAATGTGGATATTTGCGCATGTAGATATGTGTGCAGTACCAATGTAATCCAAATCACAAATAACTATGACATAATATCAGTTCTACCATGGGCATCTGCGCTGTGTATTCCTGGGTACATGTTGATAGTGCCTACATATTTGCATTGTTACTTACTGTTATTGTTACCCCTTCTTTGTTGTACAATGCACTACTTCCAGCCCTGCTTACTGTAGCTTTGTTTGCATGCATGTTTGCTTGGGGTTCCCTGGAACACTGCTTACACCTGCAATGCAGAGTTACAGTGCTTCTGTAGACTCCTAGTGACATCTGCATAGCGTACGATACGTATGTCAACTTTAGACATGACAGAACGTCACTGTCTGTCCTGTACGCATGTACGTTGCCTGTGACACATTGCACATGTCTTATCTGGCATTTACCCACGTGTGCAGTCATATATGCCAGTGCTATGAAACAGTAGCAGTACACCCACACATACACACCTTCAGTATGTTGTTCCCCATTGGCCCTATGTGTTGGTACTCACCATGGCAATCACACTACTAGGGTAGCATGTGCAAAGGTAACCTGTGAATCACCTCTATGGTCCAGTTGTGGTTTATGTGAGTGATGTGGCAATGTCACAGCTGCCACATGTATGCAGTCAGCCATCACCCTTGGCCAGGAACGTACAACACATGTGTGGGATGCCACCACACAGCCAGTCTGGGGACTGAGTTCTCTGAACCCAGTAATGCCATACCCTGTCAGGTGGCATGTCATATATACTACATCCTGGACAAACTTCAACCCCAATCCCTGCTGCTACTATTAATAAAACCCCTGAAGATGTTTCTGATAGTTTTGACCAATTCTTTACTGAGACATTTCAAGCCCTAGCTAGCCATCTACCTCCTAGCTCCCCTGGTCCTGAAAGTAGCACCCCTAGAAAACTACTTGCGTTCAGCTGCCAACCAGTCACCACTTCACTTCTCCGTACCTTGATTGAAAAAGTAAAACCCACTACACTTTCTGCTGATCAACTCCCTGCCGAGTACCTACACAAATCAGCTGATGCTATTGCTTACCCCATCTCAAAACTAATCAAATGAACCATGGTAGAATCTAAATTTCCCACCATCTGGAAAATATCCTATGTAATCCCACTTCACAAAGGAGGCAGCTCTACTGAATTCTCCAATTATAGGCCAATAGCTATACTCTCTCCACTTGCAAAGATTATGGAAACTTTATTCATAGACAATTCATGCACCACCTAATCCAAAATCGCCTTATGGCAGGCACTCAGCATGGCTTCCATCCTCATCACAGCACTACTTCAGGCCTCCTAGCCTTTACTAACACCATAAACCATACTTGCAACACTAATTATATATCCTCAGCCCTCTTTTGGATCTTTCCAAGGCATACGATATGGTTGATCACCAACTTGTAATCCACACCCTGCAAACATTCTGTCTAGATACTGGAGCCTTCCAATGGTTTCAATCCTACCTGCATGGTTGACAGCAGGCTGGCCTCTGGCAGAACAAACTCTCTAACCTTCTACCTAACACCCTCAGAGTACCACAAGGCTCTATACTAGGGCCCTTGCAGTTCTCCATCTTCATTAACGACCTTTATACTGTCATCCCAAAAGTCAGCTGTATCCAATATGCTGATGACTCTACTCTGATCTGCTCAGCCACATCTCCAGTAGAGTTATGGTCAGCTACCCAGACCACCTTTAATACAATAGAAAACTGGCTTTCTGAACATCGTCTGATCCTAAATCCCAAAAAAACTAAACTGCTGTTATTTCACCAACACATAGGTCTACCGCTTTCACCTTTACCATAACATCAACTGATGGCACAATAATCTCCCCTGACCCATCTACTAAACTATTAGGTGTCATCATAGACAATAATCTCAAATGTGACCTACATGTTAACCAAATTATCAAAGCCATCAATAAAAAAATAGGATCACTTTACAGAATAAAAGCCTTCCTAACCCCTCCAGCTAAAATTGCCATAGCTCGCTCACACCTTCTTTCAACCCTTCTGTATGCATCCCCTCTACTCTCGAATATGAACAAGACTGTCCTTAACAAACACTCAATTTGCTACAACCACATTGCCAGGTTTGCCACTGGGCTGCCTTTTAGGACACATCATTGCATCAATCTAAATTAGCTTGGTTAGCTTGAACTACCCAGCCTAATACAGTATAACCAACTGATTATGGCCTATAAAATCCTCTATAATCCGGACAATACTCCTGCACTTCAAATATTATCACCCCCTATAACAATCCTAGACTGCTTCAATCCTCTAACAAACTACTAATTCAGACTAGCAAAATTAATAACACAGCCGGTGATTCTCTCTTTGCAAACTCTGTAAGTAGATCCTGGAAGTCACTTACAGCTGATATTACCTTACTTTCCACCTTAGGTCAATTTAACACTAGACTCAAACAACATTTGTCACTTAACTGGCTATGTCAATGTATCAAGCCTGGCTAACTCGAATGTGTAAAATCTGTTAACCAGTTTACTGTGTAATTTAATTTAATCCTGACTTGTGCTCAGGACTAACTTTAACCTGTAGAACATGTTTAACTTGCTTATTTATGTAATCTCTGTAAATAATCTGTTTGTAATATGTAATGCTGGTATTATGTAATGCTGTATCTGCTTACCCTTGTAGCTTTTCTCAACGGGCCTCCGCTGGAAATGGACATGCATCCAGTCGGACTATCCCGGTCAACAAATGTAGGATAAATAAATAAATAAATAAAATATATTACAGTGACTACAATACAAGTCAGACATTGACACGCACTGACAGCATGCTGAACACACTGGGGCATATGTGGGGACTCAGAATAGCATCCTGCCTGAGCATCACACACATCCGCAGCTGGCACACAGGCATATGTTCCGTCGGAACAGAGCACATGCCACACATGGCACACACATCTCGTGTGCCACACACTCACAGCCTGTAGGGCTACACAACACACCTGCTACAGACGTGTCAGGTACCTGTCTTGGGTGCTGCACTGGGGTCCTGCTCAACAGGCTGTATCTGGTGAAGGTCACAGTGATATGCCTCAGGGGCAGTATGGTCCACCACAGAGCACATGCATACAGGTCAGTCAGAGGCATGGACACATATGACTCACTCATTGATCATGCCAGTATGGCTGACCTGAGACATACCTCCCTGGACTACATGATAGGGAACATAGAATGGATCTCTCAGCATGTGGTACAGGCCAGTATGAGCCTGATCTTGGTTGCCAACATACCCTCACCAGGTATGCTACCACTATATGTGGGAAGGGTGTTGTATGTCTACATTATGCTCAGTCTCCAATGTCATTTATAGGGTATCCGCTGGCTGTCAATGTGTGCTTACATGCTAGGGAAGCGACAATGATGTGCAAGGGTCATCTTGCACGTGACACCCATGGCCCGATGTATAATGGCAAAGCTCCTTGATACACACATACTGCCTTATGCTGCAGGACACAGTTTACATAGCCACCTCCTTGGGTATCACACAGGTTAGGACACTAACAGTGCTGCTACACAACAACAGCAGTGTACACCGCAAGATGCATGCACCGGACACTGTCCTCAGCACGGTGAACTGCAATGTCTGTGCAGTACCAGATTCCTGATTCATGGCTCACAGGTGTTACCCATCACTGACAGGTTATGCCCCATACCATGCCTGTCATCCCCTACACATGTAACACACATGGACAGGGGGGTGGTATCCCAAGGCACCACAGATACACACACCTCCAGTTTGTTGGCACAGCACAAAGCATCAGGGCCTAATCATGTGCAGCTAACAGTGTGTCGGACTGCCATCTGGTTCATAGCCTGGCACACACAACCCTCCCATACACAGGAAGACCACCTATCCTCCATAACCACACTGGCAATATGACAGTCTCAAGAACTGTGTTTATATGGCTGAACTGCATCCAGCCAAACATTGTGCGTGAGCATTACTGTAGCTACAACACACTAGTTGAAGGGTTCACAGCATGTGGTCACTGAATTGCAGTGGAATGACATGTTACCACTACCACAACAGGTGGGAACATGCAGCACCTGTACATCGACTACATGTACAATATATGGCCCAGACCAGATGTGTATCCCCTGCTGTAGGTATTTTACCATATACACCCACACTGTATAGACACATACCGCATGCGGACCCTGCACAGTAAGACACAGTCATATTGGTATACATTGCAAATACTATTTATCCACTCAAGGCATGTGTCAGACATGGTAACTATTGCAGGTCACAGGTATTTATGTGTATGTGTCACACACATACATCATGTGTGCAATGCCATTGCTGGTTTAGGCAATGGCATGCATTGTTATGTACAAAGACCCACACAAGGTCATAATGTGTGACACAACCACACGTGGCAGTTGTGGGTTACCAAAACATACCTATCTGTACTCTGACAATGGTAATAGACACAGTAGCAGAGCGCACTATTGGCATTACTAGCCAACTAGCCCTGTTTGGCTGTGCTGATAGTGTGGTGACATCCCCTGTGTTTACTGGGGGAATATGCAGCATCTGGTGTATTGTAGTATTTGCCAAAAGGATCTGTTCTTTCACACTTGCATTTACACACACCCTACTACCCCCACAAACACTTGCCATTTGCAGGATTCCTTCCCCTACCTAACTAAGTCACAACACGTGAGAGAGACGCATTAGCAAAGCGCACTATTCAGATTACTAGATAGTTCTTCTTCTCTGGCTGTACTTATAGGGTGCTGACAACATCAGTATTTTGAAAGGGTAATGTGCATCAGGGAGTGTGATCTCCTGATTGCCAAAACTAACATGTTTTTCATACGGAAATGCACACACACAAACTACCCACATCCAAACACACACACACTTGTAGGTTTCAAACCCTTACCTAAATATGTTATGGCACTTGAGAGAGACGCTGTAGCAGGTTGCGCTATTCTGAGGACTGGCAGATGTTTCTTCTCCAGCTGTATGTATAGGGTGCTGTCATCATCACTGTTTGGAAAGGGTAATGTGCATCATGTAGTGTGATCCCCTGATTTCAAAAAAGCACATGTTTTTCATACAGAATTGCAAACACACAGAGTCCCCACATCCAAACACACACACATGCCCATTTATAGGTTTCAAACTCCTACCTAACTATATTATGACACTCGGGAGAGACGCATTAAGAGAGTGCGCTATTCGAATTACAGGGAGGCTTCCTTTCTCCTGCTTTACTTATAGGGTGCTGACATCATCAGTGTTTAGAAAGGGGAATGTGCATCCTGTCGTGTGTTCTCCTAGTTGCCAAAAGGGATATTTCCTTCATACAGACTTGCACACACACTAGCCCCCTCCACACACACTGAGCATTTGCAAGATTCAAACCCCTACCTAACTATGTTCTGACACTTGAGACGGACGCATTAGCAGAGTGCGTTATTCGCATTACTGGGAGGCTTCCCTTCTCCTGCTGTACTTATAGGGTGCTGACATCATCTGTGTTTAGAAAGGGGAATGTTCATCCTGTAGTGTGTTCTCCCAGTTTCCAAAAGGGACATATCCCTCACACAAAATTGCACAAACACTAACCCCCCTCAGCCAAACACACACACTTGCCATTTGCAGGATTCAAACCACTACCTAACTATGTTATGACACTCGAGTCGGACGTATTAGCAGAGTGCGATATTCGCATTACTGGGAGGCTTCCCTTCTCCTGCTGTACTTATAGGGTGCTGACATCATCAGTGTTTAGAAAGGGGAATGTGCATCCTGTAGTGTGTTGTCCTAGTTGGCAAAAGTGATACTTCTTTCATAAAGTCTTGAACACACACTAACCCCCTCCACACACACTGAGCATGTACAAGATTCAAACCCTACCTACCTATGTTATGACACTCGAGACGGACACATTAGCAGAGCGTGCTATTTGCATTACTGGGAGGTTTCCCTTCTCCTGCTGTACTTATAGGGTGCTGACATCATCAGTGTTTAGAAAGGGGAATGTGCATCCTGTAGTGTGTTTTCCAAGTTGCCAAAAGGGACATTTCCCTCTCACAGCCTTTCACACACACAAACCCCACTCACCCACCCACACACACACACTGAGCATTTGCAGGATTCGAACACCTACCTAACTACATTATAACACTTGAGGGAGAAGCATTAGTAGAGGGCACTATCCGAATTACTGGGCATGTGCTCTGCACCTGTAGTATTTATAGGGTGTTGACATCTTTATTTCTACAGAGGTATGTACATGTAGTACTACCTCTCAGGTGGGGGATAGCATATATATGCATTTGCAGCCACCTACGTCAGGGTCAGATATGCACATCGCACTGGCAGGTTATGTTCTATACCATGCTTTGGGACCACAGGACCTGTAACACACAACACAACCAGTCCAGAACACCACACCTACATCCAGGACACACACTTAGCTTCCCTGGGAACAGTGCCAGGATATGCAGGTGTTCACATACACCATTCCAGTTGTTAACATCAGGTACAGGTATATTGTGTGTGAGAACTACTCAGGCCTCTACCACTTTACCCTACAGCCACTACAATTTGTGGGTCCATGTGCTATGGCAGAACCACACACCACAGCCACATGGGGGAATACATATTGCACCTGTCCATCTGCAACGTGGGTAATCACTGTTCCACACCAGAGGTAGACCACCATTGTTGATATCTGACCATACCCACCTTTCCCTGGACATCCATATCCCATCTCCACCCCCAGGCAAGGTTGTCACTGCACCCAAACTGTATTTAGCACAAGCAGACTCTACACTTGTGTAGACTGGGGTGGACGACTTCAGAGGACCCATGCTGGGGGACTATACTGACCACTCAGCATAATCCTTGACAATTGCATTCTATGAGCATGTGTACGGTTTGCATTGGTCATGCTATCCCACATATACCCATGACTGCTCCACAACAAGACACCTGTCAGCTGTACACCAGCCATATATGCGCCGTACAACAGACAGAGTGACCTAATACATTGCAGAGCTGTAGCCCACAGAGGGAGGACATCTGTGAACAGTTCCGGCATGGCACTTCATTCACACATACTCATTACAACACAGTGTTGACAGTGGAATTGTCCAGAGAATGCAGATAGGGCTCCCCTCATTCTGTTATTGACGGACACCTACTGTCAGAGATCCTCAGCAACCCTCTCACAGCACACACCGACAACATGGCTGTGGCTTAGCACATTCAATCCCTGGGACCTCCACGGTGCCCCTGCTTGACAGAGGCACAGCTCACTAGCCTCACATGTTGCCTTCTGTGACCTACTTTACAATGGCACAGTAGCCTACTGTCCTGGGGATGCAGATGCCAAGCACACTGTGGCTGAGCTGTCATTCCCTAGGGCAACAAGCCTAGTATTGACCTCTACACCCATATCTTCAATTGTCGGATGCACAATATTTGTTGTGCTGTTCTACTGTTTGCAGGTCTTTATTGCCATAGCATTCCCTGTTCCTATGACCAACTTGTGTATCTGTGGAAGATGTTTGCATATGACGGCGATCCACTATATCACTTATGTCTCTGTAGTCATTTACTGTGTGCACTGGGCAGATTGCTGTGTTGTGGTTGGTTCCTGGACTGACACGTACAAATACCAGATATGTGTGGCCAACTGCTAAACGGAGATATGGCCTAAGTGTGTGAGCATGCCCAGTTCAGCCTTTCCATGGCATGTTGTCTGACATATGCCTCATTTATCAAAGTGTGCGAGCATGCCCAGTGTGAGCTTTCCATATGTTGCACTCTGAAGTCCACCACATATTTGGGTGTGTGTGAACTTCAACAATATCTCACATTTATGGTTGTGTGTTGGGTGTCATGTTGTGTACTAACTGGCCAATTGCTTTGTGTCTGCCACAACAGGGATTATACTGTGCCTGCAGGGATTGCATGGGATACTTTGCAGACAGTTCTCAACATACTTTCATAATGACCTAACACTGTAGTACTGTATAGTGTACTGGTTCAGTAATTTCACTGTGCTGGACGGTATCCTGGGCTTTAGTCCTATGACTGCTTGACATCTTCATAGTGAGCACAACAGACTGTGTAGGGGCCAGTTGTGCACATATGATCATGTTGCATTACGTTCAGATATGGACTACCTACACCAGGCTCGTCCAACATTGCTAGTGTATTCCACAACATGGGTGGACATTGGCAAACACTAGCAATGTTCCCTAGGCCATTTCTGATGCTAGTCACAGGGTGTGTTTGTCCTTCGACACACATTGTAACTGGAGTTTGCCATGACATATGTCATGGTTAGTATACTGTGCCTCCATCTACCTCTGACATAACAGTGATACCCAGGGTTAGCCTACCATCTCCCATCCACTCATCAGGATTCCTCTTGAGGGGTGTCGATATGTGACTCTCTGGCTGACCTGTACCAGGAGTTTACTGAAGAGTGGGGGTGCCTTCTGTGTTATGGATCATTCTGTACAGCTTGTCCTATGTATGTCAGTGCTGGGGTTCAGGTCTCTCATGTGCATAGCTCACTGCCATTCAGATTGTACAAGGGGCAACATGTTCATTCATTCCAGGTTGGACATGACTTCATACATCAGGCACAGCTTGCCTGTAGCTGGGAAGTATGGCGGTGTGTGGAGCTGCAGTTTGTTTACTCAGGCAACACATGGCATCTGTTCATGCTCTTTGCTACTCCTGGTGGGGTACTGTTGTGGACTTTACAGATGATGGAGGTGTCTGCTGTGGTATATCCCACAGGGGCTATTGTAGTCACTTGTGACGCTGATGGAGGATGACTGCAGAGCCACCGTGAGTTCCCCTTATCTACATCTGCCAACCTTCATGTTTGGGTGGATATATAGTATATGTTTCTGCGAACACTACAGCTACATGTTTGTCCAGTGCAGGATATCTATCACCTTTTGTACCCAGGTCTCACATTACATGTTAGGTACCTCATGGGTTAACACCTGTGTGGTAATTTGTGGGCACTTACTGTATATCCACGGTGGTTGTCTATACACAGTTCTGCAATTAGCTTGCTGACATGGCTATGGCTACAGTTGTCTGTTTGTAGGTGGCCCTTTTGTGGGTTGCTTGTGTCAGCTGGGTCGGATATGGTGGGCTGTTTGTACTCCTCTGCATACATGTTCAGTCACAGTCCTTCCATGTTGGCCTATACCTATGGGACATATATACAGAATGGGGGGGGGGCAAGACCAGGCCTTGTGGGATGCCACTCATATCTGCTTTGTAGTCTTACATGGATGCGGCATGTCTGACCATGTCAGTTCTGTCCTTGGTCTGGTTTGCAACCCCTCTACTGACATAGGGGTATATATTTAAGCTGGTGAACATATCCATACTGAACTTGTATGGTATTGTCTAGAAGCATGTGCACGGTCCAGCTACACTGTGTGGACCACATCAATGACCTTAATGACTGCTTCAAATGGGTCAGACATGTTTAGGGGCAGGTTCTGCAGTTACGACAGCCACACTGTGTAGGGTCCAGTATCAGTAGGTCCACAATAGCCTTCTGTCTGCGGTACATACTGATCCTCTCCATAGCTGTGCAGAACAAGCTTGTCAGGATCCTGGGGTGGTAGTTTGGAGTATCCATTCAGGCAACACCTTTGTTGTGATGGACCACTGTTGTTGTACACTGCTCTTTGGGTACATATCCTGTGGTAAGGCTGACATTGGGCAGTAGTGTGATTTGGCATTCCATTATTCTTGGAGTCCATGTTGGCCTCAGCACAGGACACCATCACATACCTTTGCTGCTGTGTGTTCTGCTTTGCAGATGATGGCTGTTACCTCAGCATCTGCAATGTCAGGGGACCATCAGTCTGCTGGGATAGGTATTTTGCACTCGGGGGGGGGGGGGTGTTTGCACTGCACCTGACAGGTTGTATGTTAGCAATATGTGTGTGTGTTTGGTATGTTGTTTGTAATATTTGTGTGATTCGGAGCATATCTGTGGATGCCCATCATGGTTCCTACCATCAGTTGGGTAAGCCTTGTGATTATCCTTAGTGTCCTGTACATTTTGTATCTTCATAGGTTCATGGGTTCATACTAGGCTATACACCCTAGGCCATTAGTAAGCCTAGCCAGAGTGTGTGTGTCTTTCGCCACCCCTTGCTATGTTCTATTATGGCCATTTATGAAGTTCTTCACTGTGCCTCTGTCTGGTCGTGACACAGTGAGGACCCCCAGTATACATGTACGGTCATCCATCCACTTGGCAATATTCCTGTTGAGGGTGTCAGTGAGGGGCTCTGCCTACCATGGATTGGGATCCTGTTTCTGGGTGTGGGGAGCCTCTGGGTTATGTATCTGTCCCTCCAGCACATCTTATTTCATTATGTGTTGAGGCTGACATCTGTGACTCTCACAGCTCCAATGGCTTTCATTTCCTGTGGTGGAGCATGTCCATTACTCCTGTGTTGGACATGGCCTTGTACAACAGACATACAATGCCTCTGTGTAGGCAGTCTGTGACTGCAGTCAGCTGGGGTGTCTACAGCCAGGCAGCATATGACATATATTTCACACCCTTTATCCTGTTGGTGGGGTAACTATGAGGTCTTCCGAACCGCTGCAGGTGTCACGTACGGTACATCCCATATGAGTCATTGTACTAGATTATGGGTCTGATAAGGGAACAGTACAGTGGCACAGTGACCTCTGTTGATGTAGATGTGAATCCTTTCATGATACGTTGTCCAATATCGACAATCTTCATAGTCACATTGGCATTGTGAGTGTCACATGACAGATTACTGTCGACCTGTGTCCCTAGGTCCCTGATTACTCCTTGCATACATAATGGTTTGACACCTATGTGGTCATTTGTGTGTACCTTGTCTGGTATTTGGTGGGACATTCATACTGTTCAGTGTCTTCAGGATGTCTGGGTGGAGTTCTTGTGTGTGAGAGTGTGGTCTGTCGCATGCTACAGACTGTACAGCAGTTTTGACTACAGTTAGGTGCACATGGGTGGTCTTCGCTGCTTTGTGCATTGTCAGTTACCTGGCCATATGGGTGTTTGTGCTGCATATGGATAATCCCCCTCCTTTGATGTTTTGGTGCAGGTGTTGGGGCCATAACACATAATATGTGGTATAACCTAGTAGTGCTGGTGTTCTATCACTAGGCTTGCAGCAGGCTTCTGTCACTGCACAGACATCAATGTTCTCCATAATGGGAAGTGTCTCAGGGGCATGCATATTGCAGTTTACACATCTGGCATTGGTCAGCATTACCCTTATGTTTCCTACCAATTATGATTTCTAGGGTGGTGGGTAGTCTTTTTGGCTTTGCCTACATACGGCTCTATGGAGGCGGCAAAGGCCTTATCCAGTATCCAGACACACATGGGTAACAGGTGCAAGCCATCCCTGGAACAGCAGCATGGCTTGACATGCTTGACATCTCAAGCAGACAGACATTAGACCCTCTTGGACTGATAGCTGTAACTGTGCCAGCTGTTAAACATGATCATTCTGTGTTTGTACTGTGGCATCATTCTTGGTGAGGGTTGGATGCTGCACACAGCCAGTGTCATACCGGCCTGGGGTACATACTCAGAGGGACCATCCATGTCTCTTTTCATGTTGACCAGGGAGGTACATCTCAGGTAATTCACACCAGCATGGACATTGAGTGCATCATATTTCTGCTTGCTTTGGGGTGACCTGCGTACTTGTGTTATGTGGCATTTTGTGGCAGCTTACACGCAGCTTACTCTACCCTTTCCCTTGTTCAGTCTGGTGAGTGGGACAGCAGTGTGTCTGCCTATACAGACACCTATTATGACTGTATCAGGCATGTTGTTTCTCCTTCTGGCCTGTGACTGTTTGGCACACCAGCTTTGGGTACTATTCATTGCATGTGCTATGTTTGAAGGTTGTGGTTGCTTGTGATCTGCTTTGGAGGCTTCTGTTGGTGTGGTGTGTTTGTAATTAAGGCCTCCGGGAATATTTGTCTGTGTTTGGTTTACAGTTATGGTAGGTCTATGTGGGACTGGGTTTGTGGTGTATGTGGTTACCTTCTCCTCCTGACTAGTTTTGACAGTACTGAGATGGTGGAGCTCAACCTCTGGTTTGGATACATGGTTGCATCTATCACATATATTTGTATTTATTGGGGGGTGTTGTGGTTGTCTGTGTACTTGGGACTGGTGTCACATTGCCTCTGGATTCACAGATTCTACTTGTTGTGGCTGGACTTAGTGGATTGTATGCGTGGACATATGCTATTGCCATACTACTGGTCAGTGATTAATTCCCTTTTTATGTTTGCTCTATCATGTGGTAGCTTCCTCATTCTCTTGCATGGTTTGGTAATGGCTGGAGTCCAGCATGCCAGATGCCTGCGTGTATGGCATTGTGTGTTGTTGTTATTTGTGATTGCATACTCCAAGCATTCCTGGCTGTGTTCATGGAATGCCTGTATAACATGTTCTGTGGTGTGTCCCATATTCTGCACTTGCACAGGGCCTTTCGTGGATTCAACATCAGTTTTGAGGGCTGCAACCTATGCTTTACACATGTTTTCACTGTGGTATTCTGGCCAGTGACTGGGGTCAGGATGTGTATATCCAGTGTGATTACTCTATGGTCTGGTCTTACCAGTGAGGAGTACACTTCTCATCTTGCCATCCAGTACACATGTTGCTGATTATCACATCCAGTATGCTTACCCCTCTTGTGGGAGTGGTACATTGTTCCTGGGCATTTTGGTTTATGGATTCTGGGAAATTTTCTCCTACTGTGTTGGTGCTAGTATAATGCTCCCGGTGTATTTCTGGGTATTTTCAGTCAAGCAATATAATGTGGTTTGGGGGGCTTGATATATTCATGTATTCCGACATAGGCCAGGTGCAGTTCCTGGTATTAGGACAGTAGTCTGCAGCAGGCTATATACTGAGAGGTGGTTTTAGCCATTGGTATTTGACCATGGCTAATTCATGCTGCTTCTTGTTGTGATACCAACATGGGGGTGTGGTTATCCTTGACATTTCTTGCTAGTCACCCTCCTTTTGTAGCTTGTTCCATGTTTTGCGGCTGCACAGCACAGTATGAGGTGTGACCTGGTAGTGTTAGGGTGCTGATGTGAGCCTTGACCCAGTTCTCTATTACAGGACCGGTATCTACATTCTCCATACTGTGTGCGTTTACACTGCACACATCTTGCTGTTTAGACATCTGTCATTGGGTTGCATTACATCTAGGTTCCTATCCCCTGTAGAACCTATGAAGGTGGGTTTGTGTTTTGAAACTTACCTATTCAGGGCATGCTTTGGGTACTGACAGCCTTTGCCAGTATCCATGGGGCATGGCATGATAGGTGCATGCCACCCTAGCAGGTGGTGCATCATGTCATGCTCCGCGTGTCTTCCCAGCCTGAAACGCATTGGCTTCCCTTTCAGCCAGTTATTGCACTTGATCATCCCATCGTCATTTTGTGGCTCCATGCTTGGTGAGGGTGGATGTTAGTCAGGGTGCTCATGTGTGCATATAGTACATGGTGTTACATTACTTAACACATGGCATTCATGCCTCAGGTGGTGCTGTAGGGCTGCCTCTGTCGGATGCGCATATTACACTTCCCTGTACATGTTTGTGAGCAGGTCATGTCATTTTAGGCATCCATGTTATTATTTGAGTGAGTCAGAGGGGGTATCATTCCCAGGGTTCCTACTGAGCCAGTATATGTGCTATGCGTTGCCTCTTTGCCAAGGCCAGGGCATACTGGGCACGCCTCCTTCTGCCTACTGGGGCAGGCTCAGGTTGTTCCTCCTCTGAGTCACGCTCTGCCTGTGATGGCCTTGGCAATGGTGGGGGGCTGTTTGGCCCGGCCCTATGCTGGTCCTGCTGCAGCTGTTTTCGCAAGATCATATTATGTAGCATAGCACATAGCATGACAATTTCGGTACATGTAGTTGGTGTGTACAGCAAGGCTCCACCAGATGTGTCCTGACACCGGAACCGTGACTTGAGCAGCCCAAACACACGCTCTATTAAATTATGTGTTTGTGCATGTGGCGTTCCTGTTCAGGTGTGTGTGCATTTCTGATGGGTGTCATCAGCCACGGCTCCAGTGCATAACCTGCATCCCCCACTAGGTGTCCGTGTGGGATGTCCCCATTGGCAAATGTCTGGTACAGCTGCGTCAAATGCCAGATGTGGGAATCGTGGTAACTCCCAGGGCAGCCAGAACACACATTCATTATTATGCCCTGGGCATTACACACGACCTGGCAGTTGATGGAGGGGAAGCCCTTGCGGTTAATGTAGGCCCTACCCCGCTCACCAGCTGGTGCTTTGATGCATATGTGTGTGCAGTCTATTGCACCCACTACCTCAGGGTATTCCGCTATTTGCTGGAAGAGACGCATATTGCTGGCCAATACCTCATGGGCATTGGGGAAATATACATGATCACCGACATGTGCTGACATGGCATCCAGGAACTGGTGCAGTACCCTGGAGGCTGATGCCTGTGATAATCCCCATCATATCGCCAGTTGGTCTCTGAAAGGTACCTGTTGCTAGTATTCTTAGGCCAACACATACCTTGGTTTCCACTGGGATGGGTTCCCCTCTGTTGGTTCTGTGTGTGAGGCGTGGCCTGCACAGCTCAACTATTTGCTGCAGGAGCTGTCTGTCCACTCTATAGCGCTCTACTATCTCCAGCTCATGTAACCCGTGGTAGGTGACCCTGGGCCTGTACACTCTTCTCCGTCTCCTCACTGTGGGTTGTCTGGCACCATCTGCATTGTCACCACCCTCAGCAAGTCGCCTATGTCTCATTATGACAGCTATGGCAGCCCCTAACAGTTCTGCTCTGAGTGAAGCTTTTTCAGTTTTCACTTCTATTAGCTTACTCCTGTCTTGCAGTGTCTCTTAAGAGAAACATCCTGCACTACTGTTTGCAGAGTTTTAAGTGCTGGGCTGGGCTACTATTCTGCCTGTGTAATTGCCTACTTCTAATTGTTTTCACCTGCTAGCTTCAGCAGTTATCCCTGCTAGCTTCCTATTAATTCTGTTGCTTCCTTTTTCCTCTCTGTTTCCTCAGGGGGGAGCAACGTGCATACCATCAGAAACACGCTCACAGTGGCTTACATGCATGCACACATGCTTACACGGTTCAGAATCTACTTATTCGGGTTAAAACGCGTGTACACCCGCGCAAACACTGTTACACATCTGCCAACAGCCTCCAACATACTCAGCCTGCCCTACACGCGCGCACACCTGCGCAAACAGTGTTAAACATCTCCCAACATGCTCCCACATGCTCAGTCTGCCTTACACGCGCACACTGCCCTACTCGCACACGTGCGCATGCATGCCCAGCAAGAAACTTTGGTGTAAGTAACAGTGTACACCTTGCATTTCTTGACTTTCCATGACTTATCTAGTGGCACATCTCTTTCCATGATCTGTGTCTGTCATCTGTCATGTTACACTGACCTCCAATGAACTGCATTTCTTTCTACCATTCCCCCCTGTGATGTCACCTATCTCCTACTCTATTCCTCCCCCTTATGTATCTCTTACACTACTCAGACTGTGCTCATTTGCTATGTGACTGTGAGATTCAGTATCCTAACCCTCATTTACATGAGATTGCCTACTAATGCTTAGTTACATGTCTCAGACTCAGCTTCCCCCCTTAGCAACCACTACACGGTGGCCATGTTGTTTTTGGTCTGCTGGTCCCTGCATTGTCATTCCATGTATTGCATGAAACCCACATTTGTGGTTTTATAACCTTCTTTTTTATGATTTTATACAGCGCAGCCCGTTTGCGCGGGGCTGCGCTGGGTTTAAACATTGGCGATCGCCGAAAAAAAAATTATATTTTTAATATTTTGGCATCACGTTATATTGCCAATGGCCACATATTTGGCCATTGGCATGCTGCCTGAGTCATATGCACCCTTTTTTTGGAGCTGACATGGCTCCGTTGTGGAATTTGCAGAAACGTACTCAGTTGTCAACTGAGTACATTTCTGCAGCTAAAACGTCTCTTACACGGACTGGTTTCTGCTTCGTGGATTGCTAATATACCTCATTTGCATACCTTTCAGCTGCAAGGGAGGTATTTAGCATGTCCACGCCCAGTCCGTGTAAGAGACGTTTTAGCTGGTCTCTTACACGGAGTTTAGGGCTGTTCCTGGATCGCGAGGCTTGCATGGAGTGTTGCACGTCTCTTACACTCCGTGCAAGCCTTCGTGAATCCTGCCCAATATGTTTGAGAAATTTAGTTAGCATTAAGTTATTTACAAGGAGTGTAGCAGTGCCTAAAATAAAAAAAAAATTCAGAGTAACATCATGACATGGTACAACATAATTGAAGAAATAATTACCAGCGTGTACCAAGAACCCAAGCTGGAAGGCCAAACAGCAAACAAAGAAAAAAACAGCTGGATAACCATGACTGTTGACACAATTTTAATAAAATACACCATAAAAAAGATAACAGACAAGCGCTTTCACTAGTGCTTCCTCAGGTCTTAATAAAAACCAAAGTAAAAGGTTCATATGTAAATACATAAATCAATTCAAACACCAAAGCAATTAAGTATAATTAGCCTCTTAAAGAGGTATATACAAATATTTTCACATTATGCTCCTAATCATAGTAAACCCAGTACTTTTGTGCCACCTATGCCTACACTTGTAGAGTATTTTGTTAAAGTTTGTGAAGAAGAATTATGTCAGACCCTTAGTGCTTCAAATTCCAACCATGATATTTATAATTTAACATCAGCTGAAAGGGAAGCACTTGAAGGTTTGTGTCACAATGTTAATATTTGTATAAATCCAGCTGACAAGGGAGGGGCGGTTGTTTTATTAAACATGAAGGATTATGTAATAGCGATTAAGGATCTTCTTAATGATATTAGTACATATTTACCGATTGATAGGTATTCTATTGAACCTATAAGTAGTAAAATACATGATTATCTTTATGATTTATTAGCAGGAAGATATATAACAGAAAGTTTATATGATTTTTGAATGTTACGCATCCTGTCATACCTATAATTAAGGGCCTACCAAAAATACACAAATCCGTGAATCCACCACCCCTAAGACCTATTGTCTCTGGGGGTGGATGGATAACAGAGCCTCTCTCCATTTACGTTGGGAACAAATTGAAGGAAGTCGTACCTAATATTGTTAACATATTGAGAGATACTACACATTTTTTATGGGATTTAAAAGCATTTGTTCATGAAACAGATACTAAGAGTTTTTTAATGGTGACTTTGGATGTTAAGAATTTGTTCACTTGTATACCCAATGAGTATGATGTTGAAGCCATTAGAGAGGTTTTGCTCAATGTAGGCAAATGGGGTGCTTTGGATATATATATAATATGTACATTTTTAGATTTCATATTGAACAACAATGTAGTAATGGTAATGTTTGAGCAGCAAATGTATTTGCAAAAATGGGGTGTCGCTATGGGCACCCCATGCGCAAATTCTTATGTAAATTTAGTTGTGCATTTTTGGGAATCTAAATATTTGTTTCAGCATCCTGATGGCTATAGGGTCAAACTATATCAACGTTTTGTCGATGATGTCTTTATGCGTTGGGATGGAGATGAAAATTCTTTAACCAGATTTATTGGTGTGATGGAATCTACTACTGACTTTTTGAGATTTACCATCACTAGCTCACAACAATGTATTGATTTTTTGGATGCGAGCCTTCAAAGGGACGAAGAGGGTTTAATAATTGCCACTCTATATAGGAAAGCCTGTTGGTGTAATGGACTATTAAGTTATGATAGTATGCACCCTAGTTATGTTTTTCCCAATATTGTAAAAAGTCAGTTCTTAAGGGTTAAAAGGATATGTGAAGGTAGTCATACACTCGTCACTGAGATGGAACGAATGGAACAACATTTTGTTGAGAGAGGGTATAAGAAACATTTAATACAGGGGGCGCAAAATAACATTTCTCATTTTGCTTTACCTAATGTTTTAAATGGTAATAATACTAACAGAAATGGTTTTCCTAATAGAGTGTACCCACATTCCTTTGTAACTAGTTTTACTAGTAGTAACAAAGCTGTAAGGAATATTATTCAGAAGCATTGGTCTCTGTTAACTATGGACCATGGTACAGCCAAGATAGTGGGTACAACCCCACATTTTGTGTATAAGAATAATACTAACTTAAAAAGATTGTTATATCAGGACAATAAGAAATCTTGTCAAATCATTAAGAATCCAGGTACATATCCATGCAAGAAGTGTAGTTTTTGTCCTATCATAAGTGTACAACAAGAGTTTATATTAGGTTTCAGCCGAGGTTTCATGCAGACTGTAATAGCACTCATTTGATTTACTTGGCTACTTGTGCTTCCTGTTCTTGCTATTCTGTGGGAAAAAACACACAAAAAATAAAAGAATGGATTAGTAAGCATCTATATGAGATACGTAAACAGAGTGAAAACAATGCTTCATCAAAACACATAATGGTGCATCCAGGCCATCATTTTAATTTTAAAGTATTACAAATGGTACATGTTAACAGTAGGGGGCTGACATGAACAATAATTTAGAGCAAATAGAATTGCGATGGATTCTACGATTGCAGGCACACAGGCTACCAGGAATTAACTGTACTATCAGTTTAAAACCTGCTCTAAAAGCACACAGGTTAAAGTGAAAATATTTGTATATAACTCTTTAAGACACTAATTATACTTAATTGCTTTGGTGTTTGAATTGATTTATGTATTTAAGTATGAGTCTTTTACTGTGGTTTATATTAAGACCTGAAGAAGCACTAGCAAAAGCGCTTGTCTTTTATCTTTTTTATGGTGTATTTTATTAAAATTGTGTCAACAGTCATGGTTATCCAGCTGTTTTTTTCTTTTTTCTTTGTTGACATGGTACAACAAAGATGCATTTAATAGCACAGGTACTAACTGCAGAGAGAGTAATATATGTAGGCAGTTTAGGTAGATACCAGGCAGGTATGTTAATTGAGAGAAGAAGAAAAATTCATTAAGTAATTTCCTGACAAGTACAGCTCCATGCATGTTGGAAATTAATTTTTAGTTGCTTTTTGAATTCAACACTTTTGGTAGTGGAGTGAAGGGATAATGGAAGTTTGTTCCATGAGTGTGCAATTGAATGACTGTAAAGTATTTTTACAATATTTTTGTTTGGCTTGGTCACCTGCAGAAGGTTTTGTTGTGGGCTTCTGAGGTCACGACTGGGTGTGTAGGGTGTAATTATGGATGTAAGGGCAGGGCAGGAGTTGAGGCTATTTAGGATGCTGTGTGCAATTTGTAGTTGTGATATTTGAAGCATGTGTGGGAGCTCAGACCATCTTAAGATTTTCAGGGATATACAATTATGGGATTTGTAGCTATTACTAGCTGCGAATCTGGCTATATTGTTATAGGTGGCTTCTAGTTTAGTTAAGAGATTAGTTTGGAGGTTAGTAAGTATGGAAGCAGCATACAGCAGTGATGGTAGAATAAATGTCTAAGCCAGTATAAATCTAGATTTGTTAGATATATATTTGCTGTTGTGGTATAGAAGACATACTCCCAGATTCTGCAAGCCTTGCATGGCATGCAGGATTAGTGCAGAAGCTCCAGCAGGCAATATGTCTGCCGTGCGATCCGGGAATAACCTGTAGGGGTGTGCATGAGTGCTCCTGCACTAGTCCTGCACGGACTCTGCCCCTGTATGCAAATTACCCCATTTGCAGGGGAAATCCATGCAAATGACGTGAATTTGCTATCCAGGAAGCTGGAAAGCAGCCGTGCAGGACTGGTGTAATCTGCAGAAATGTACTCCGCCAGTAACGGAGTACATTTCTGCAAATTCCAAAACGGAGCCAGGACAGCTTCAAATAAAGGGTGGATATCATACAGAAAGCATGCCAATGGCCAAGTATAAGGTCAGTGGCATGGAAAACATTTAAAAAAAAATAAAATCAACTTTTAATTTTTTTTTAGCCAATCACGGCTGTTTATGTGTATATGTTTATGTGTAGGGCAGAGGCGAGGAAATGAGATTGGGGGAAAATAAGAAAATAAACGTAAAATAAGCATTCTAACTAAAATCACTATTCTGCTATTATAGTCAATGGCAGGCAGAAGACAACATGGCCAGTGAATAGTGGTTGCTAAGGGGGGAGGATCAGTGTGGGACATGTAACTATGCATTAACAGGCAATTCTATGCAATTGAGGGGAATGATAGTAAATCCCAGATTTCCCCTGCATGCTAGTCAGCCCCCAACAGTGTAATAGCAGGAATAGCTTGGTGCAAGCCTAGGAGTTAGCTGACATGATAGGGTGTGTGTCAGGCATACTGTAAGCGGATTGGAGCCCTGTGGCTCAGGTTTGCTCCTAGCTTAGCACAGCTAAGCTAGGGGGTGTGTCTAAACCTGCCTAGCACTCTTTACATTGCCTAAGTGGGTGTGCACATCATGCACCGGGTTTTAAAGGAAAAAAAAAGTAAACCAGGAAATAGCAGCTCTGTGCACATTTGAGCACTGTGCTTGTGTGGCACGCTCTCAGGCTTAAACAGGAAGGCAATGGGAAGGGAAAACAGCAGTAGGAAGTTAATCAAGGAGAACTAGCATAGCTGGCAGGTGAAATGTATCAGAATCAGCCAATTACACAGGCAGCAGACAAGCCCAGCCCAGCCCAGCCCAGCCCAGAACACTACTATAAAGTATGCAAACACCTTCCCCTCTGGTTTTTCCCATACTCTACACCACCGGTGTATACAAGCGAGGAAGTTTTAGCAACTAAAACAATAAAATGATAGGGGCTGCAATAGCTAGCATACAACAACATGTGGAAGAGGCTGAGGGTGGTGAGGATGTGAATGCTGTCGACCAACCCACAGTGAGGAGATGGAGAAGAGTGTACAGACCCAGGGTAACCTACCAGGGGCTACATGAGTTGGAGATAGTGGAGCGCTATAGGGTGGACAGGGATCTCCTACAGCAAATTGTTGAGCTGTGCCAGCCATGCCTGACACACAGAACTAACAGAGGGAACCCATCCCAGTGGATACCAAGGTATGTGTAGGCCTAAGAATACTAGCTACAGGTACCTTTCAAAGGCCAACTGGGGATATGATGGGGATCTCACAGGCATCAGCATCCAGGGTACTCCACCAGTTCCTGGATGCCATATCAGCACATGTCGGTGAGCACGTATATTTTCCTAACATCCATGAGGCGTTGGGCAGTAATATGCAACTGTTCCACCAAATAGCAGAATACCCTGAGGTAGTGGGGTGCTATAGACTGCACGCACATATACATCAAAGCACCACCCTGTGATTGGAGTAGGGTCTACATCAACCACAAGGGTTTCCACTCCATCAACTGCCAGGTCGTGTGCGATGCCCAGGGCATAATAATGAACGTGTGTGCTGGCTGCCCTGGAAGCTATCACGATTCCCACATCTGGCATCTGACACAGCTGTACCACAGATTTGCCAGTGGGAACATCCCTTATGGTCACCTAGTGGGGGATGCTGGTTACACACTGGAGCAGTGGCTAATGACACCCATCAGAAATGCACACACTCCCAAACAAGAACTCCATAATGAGGCGCACACACAGACCAGAATTATAATAGAGCATGTGCTTGGGATGCTCAAGTCATGGTTCTGGTGCCTGGACACATCCGGTGGATCCTTGCAGTACTCACCAGCTGCATGTACCCAAATTGTCATTGCATGTGCCATGTTACACAATATGATCCTGTGGAAACAGCTGCAGCAAGAACAGCATGGGGCAAGGCCACACAGCCCCCCATCATTGCCAAGGCCTGCACAGGCACAGAGTGACTCGGAGGAGGAATGACTTGAACCTGCCCAGTAGGCAGAAGGAGGCATGCCCAGTATGTCTTGGCCTTGGCAAAGAAGCAAAGCATAGCACATACACTGACACAGGAAAGATCCAGGGAATAACATGTCCCTCTGACTCTCACATACAGTAAAAGGGATGCCAAACATGACACTACCTGTGCTCAACCATGTGTAGGAGTGTACTATGTGCATCCAACATAGGCAGCCCTGCAGAACCACCCTCAATACTTGGACACCCACAAGATAATTCACCCAACCTACCAATTGCCAAATGGAGTAGAATGTGTTGTTACCTTTATCTATGGTATGGATGTGAGCATGAAAGGGAAACGGGTGACTGAATGGTACGACAGCAGATAGTAGACACCTATAGTGGCACTATGAGATCTGTAACAAATATTGGTGTCACCATAGTAGCCAGTACTACACAGGGCGACAAAACCCACTGCAGGAAATGTGCTGGGCCACATGTGTCCATATGACTCACACATGCCAGTCAGGGAAGTTCACATATCCAACAACAGTCTCAGCCAGCAGGACAAGTGTAGACAAACACAAACAAAGGCTATGCTATGGCCTCTGAATGATGCCTATGGGTAACCCCCCCCCCACAGGCCTACACAGACAGACTACAGCAGGTCAGGCAGTGGGATGTTAGTTCTGAAGGGTAGGAAGTCAGAAACTAATATGTAGGTCAATCAAAGCTAAGACCTGTAGTACACTTATATGCCTCTAGTCAGCATGATAGGGTAGAATACAGAATGAAATGGAGTACCTGACATACCAGTACAGTCATAGAAAATGTGTACAAGTGTCAGGTGTGCCCCCCATCCTACGTAGAAATGTAGAAACAGTCAGGTGTGCCCTACCAATCCTGTGTAGAAATTTAGAAACAGTCATGTGTGCCCCCCTAATCCTGTGAAGAAATGTAGAAATAGTCATATGTGCCCCCCCCCAGTCCTGTGTAGAAACGTAGAAACAGTCAGGTCTGTCCCCGCACAATCCTATGTATAAATGTAGAAACAGTCAGGTGTGTCCCTTCACCCAATCCAGCATAGAAATGTAGTAACAGTCAGGTGCACCCCCCTCCCACAATCCTGTGCAGGAATGTAGAAACAGTCAGGTGTGCTCCCCCAACCCTACTTAGAAATGTAGCAACAGTCAGGTGTGCCCCTCAAACCTATTTAGAAATGTAGTAATGGTCTGGTGTGCCCCCCAATCCGATGTACACATGTCATAACAGGCAGGTGTGTCCCCCCACAACCCTATGTAGAAATGTAGTAACATGTATGTGTAGGTATAATACCAGTGGAGCACAGATGCACAGAGGTGGCCAAGGTAACAGGATAGGTTGTAGCATCTGCACAATATGCAGGTATGTGTGTTTTAGACTGGTGTGTGTTAGGTTGGTGTGTGTTTCTTATTGTGTGAGAGTGGTCAGTATGTATGCATGCTGAGGTAAGACCTGGTGGCCATTGCCCACTACTGCTGATGACAGGGACAAGTCCTCACAACTGCAGTGCCAAAGACAATACCCACCAGTATAACACATGCTAGCAGCAAGCCATTGTAAATGTATGGTGGTAATATGTGTCACCATCTGAAAGACTGACATAGCATGGCTGTTGGGCTAGATATATAAGCAGTACACAGGGGAAAGTATTGCAGACGTACAGTATATATTTGTGTCACTGTGAAATGGACACACCCTTGGAATTGTATATACAGGTATGCATCACATTATCTGGTCCTGTAGTAGGGGATACCGGTGTTGTTTGCCCGCACACTCGCAGATCACAAAGGAGGTAGGACTGATGTATTGGGAAACAACTGATGTACCTGCACATGCCAGCATAACTGGAATGTCCAATGCATATCTGTGTGACAGATGCAAGCAGTGTCCATAGCAAACATGCACACAGCTCACTCAAACACCACCCACAGGTACCTCTTTGGTTGTATCCCTGCAGTGGAGAATGTGTACAATATGACCCCACCTGTATATGGCAATAGTGAAAGAATGCAGCATGCAGTGCAGGTGCCCCATGCAGGTGTGTCGCTAGCTGTAGGTAGCACCCTGTTAGCATCCACACCACCCAATAAAGACTAATAGAAGGTATTGACATGAACACCTAGCACACATACCCTGTCAACCCAGGGGAATATACTGTATGGCAATCTGAGACTGTAGGCCTGACAGAATGCAACGGCCTGCCACATCTGGCTCACATCAACACCTAATGGCCCACAGGCCTCTGCCAAGGGGCCTGTGTCTTACACATACTGCCAATACATGTTATGTCATGGACACCCAAATAACACAACACACTCCACACAAGCCATATGTAAGGCCATGTGGACAAACCACAGTAACATGTCCACCATGTCCCGCTGCATGAACTATAGACTAATGCCAATACACTGCTGTGATGAGGTGATACCCTTAGGGAAGGTATCACAGAATGAATGCATACTGTATGGAAGAGGTTAGAATAACAGAGGGGGAGGGTGGGAGCATGGGCAGCATGGAATGTGCAAGGTCCGACACAAAGCTGTGTGCACACACTATCCCTGGATGTAAACACATAAATGGGTGGCTATATACCTACCCGTACACCACAATAGGGGTAATGTTCTGACTCATGGCCCCTCCCTCTGAGTAATCTGTGAGAATCTGTACAGCTGTCAGGTATTGCCATAGCAATATAAGGCCATACTGTCATGTCGATGGATGTACAAGTATGGGATCCACTGCCAGCACTGCAGCACTGCACCAAGGTGCTGAACCAGATACACAGACCCAGCAGCAAGTGTCTGCAGCTCCCCCTCCAGAATGGCATAACTTACCATGGATATGTAGGCATCTGCCCGCAATACTGCATGCAGCTGCAGTCACCCCTGTCCCCCAAGACATCACTGTGAGCAGAAATGTCTACCTGGCAGTACATAAGGACAGAAAATATCACCGTGTAGAACAGCACACATGTCTGAATATCTCTGCTAACAGCAGTACCATGTAGCTGAAGCAGCACAGACGCAATCACCTACAGTACACACTATCCCCTGCAGACTTTGTCCCCATATTGCCAAATGATTGACAGATACCCTGCAGAAACAGCTTGCCCCCTGTAGGTGTACAACACAAGGATCTGCACTACCTGGAATCTATCCATGCATTCAGTACAGAAGGGCATACTGGGAATGCTCACACACTTAAACAAATGAAGCCCACGTCTGCAAACAGCAGTGGACAAGACATATCTGGCAGTCAGATGTTAGTGCAGACACTCCTCAGTATGCATCACTCATGCTTTGCACACACTGTGGAGAGGAATACAGACATATATCCAAGGACAATACACTATAATAAGCCAAAAATATACATACATTGATGTGTGGAAGAGAGTGACTGTGACAAGGAGCCATCCATTATGAGGCCTGTCCCACCCAGCACACAGCCAAATGGCTACAACCACATGAGGTTCAGATGTCACTCACTGTAGACATTAGCCACTGGTATCTGTCAGCATTACAGACTATGTGGTGCAAGTGCTAGTTGTGCAACATGACTGTACAAGGAAGTTGTCATCTAGCAGCTGTATACATGTACCTGTGGAATTTAACCCTGCGTGTGCCCGCATGTGGTGTGTCAACCTCTAGATGAATGGGTTATGGCCCATGCACACACACTGCACTCCCCATAGCCCTACCATGACAAGCCTGCTGAGGTCATCCACTTTGAAATACACCTTTGGGAAAATTGTAGCTCAGTAATCTCCGTGGTGCATCCTATAACTGCATACTGCTGTACTTTGATAAACTAGTTAGGTAGGAGTTCTAATCCCAGACATGGCAAGTGTGTGTGTGTGTGTGTGTGTGTGTGTGTGTGTGTGTGTGTGTGTGTGTGTGTGTCTCTGTCTGTGTAGACAACAATACTTTGTAGGCTATTCATACTCAATACAATTCTAACGCCCTACTTTGGCAAGGCTGCTGATGTCATTCACTGTGAAATACACCTTTTGGAAAGCTGTAGCCCAGCAATCTCTGTGGTGTGTCCTATAATTGCATACTGCTGTAGTGTGATAAACTAGTTAGATAGGAGTTCTAATCCCCAACATGGCAACTGTGTGTTTGTGTCTCTGTCTGTGTAGACAATGCTTTTTAGGCTAGTCACACTCAGTACAATTCAAATGCCCTTCTTTGGCAAGGCTGCTGATGACATTCACTGTGAAATACACCTTTCAGAAAGCTGCAGCCCAGTAATCTCCATGCCGCATCTTGTAACTGTGTACTGCTATAGTATGATAAACTAGTAAAGTAGGAGTTCTAATCCCAGACATGGCAACTGTGTGTGTGTGTCTCTCTGTCTGTGTAGAGAGCAATGCTTTTTAGGATAGTCACACTCACTACAGTTCAAATGCCCTACTTTGGCAGGGCTGCTGATATCATTCACTGTGAAATACACCTTTGGGGAAGGAGTACACCAGTAATCCCTGTGCTGCATCCTATAACAGCTTCATGCTGTAGTGTGATATAGAGCTCTGGTAGGGGTTCTATTCCCACACATGGCAGTGTTGGATGTTTTGCATGTGTTTCTATGTCTGCATGGGGAACAATGCATTTTAGGCTAGTCGCACTCACTACAATTCAAATGCCCTACTTTGGCAATCCTGCTGATGTCATTCACTGTGAAATACACCTTTGGGGAAGGAGTACTCCAGTAATCTACATGGCGCGTCCTATTACTGCATAGTGCTGTAGTGTAATATACTAGTTAGGTAGAAGTTTTAATCCCAGACATGACAGATGTCTGTGTCTCTGTGTGTGTGTGTTTGCGTTTGTCATTCGTATCCTGTGTGGAGGTGGGTGTGAGTGTGTAACAACTGGACTCAGTGTAGAACGGATTTTGCAAAATTATTATATGGTGGCCTTATTATCTATCACAATGTCCACCATACAGGGATAACAGATGTGAAATAGCTGAGAGGCTGGGGTGCAAATCCATACCCCTACATGTGACATCAAGACCAGGTGAACAATGTTAGCAACCCTTGTATTACCCAGAGAAGACTATCAACCCATGTCTCATGCACACACACACACACACACACACACACACACACACACACACACACACACACACACACACACACACACACACACACACACACACACACACACACTTGCCTAGGCAACAGCCACTATGTTGGTAGTACCCTGCATATTGCCAACTGATAGTAACAATGGTGTAATTGCAGTGGACTACAGAGGGCATGGCCCCCTGTCCATCCGTCCAGTAGGCATGTACATGCTGACAGTGCACCCCCCCATGTTCCCCACTGTACACCTGGAACACCTGTGGGGCTATCAAATGTGACCCACAAAGGACATACCATGCCTGAAAAACATGCCCTGTATAAACAGATACCACTGACACCTGGGAATAATGGTATCATGCTATCAATGTAGGTGCAGGGTCAACCTGCTGTCCATTAACAGCTCCCACCACATGAGGCCAGGACTGTCACATCTGATGATAATAGGTGTACACAACATGGGCAAGACACCCCAGGTACATTTACACATGTCACTGCACATGCATGTGGGAGGTGTGCACATCCCAGACACAGTCCATGTCATGGACTAAGGAACACATACATGGCAAGCAATGCACAGCATTGGCCACATGCAATAGTCACCCAGGTGACCAGATGGTGAATACAGTACCCACTTGCATGAGCAAATCCAGACACTACACCCCTGAGCCATAATGCAGACGATTGTCATGTGGCCTGATGCCAAGGTATACTCATCACCTAGCCTTGTATAGCCATCTGGCACAGTTGACTAGTAAACACCTGTGAAGCAATGCACCCTTGCATGTCAGTACTGGCACCCTGTGTCTGTGTGTGCATTGTATGATACTTATGACCACATTCACACTCACTACAACCCCCATTGGCATACTGAAGCATGCTGTCTGATGTCAGACTCCTCCACATACCCTTAGACCATATAATCACTGTATGACCCCTGTGGTGCATGTGATACCTGCACAGTACTGTGTTGTGGCAATCTCACTAGTAATGAGTTGTATTCCTGGCCCTGCCAAGTGTGTCAATCTGTGTGCATCCCTGTTCATGTGGACAGGCACATGTACTACACCAACCGTATAGCTACCAGATCTCTGTTGCAGATGTCACTCACCATCACATATACGTTTTGAGGGCTTCTCAACATGTAACCTATGTGGTGCATCCAATAACTGCATAGACATGTGATAGCACTACATATTCGTCAGGGTGTTGATACCATGTACTGGTAGGTGTGTGACACAATCATGCTTAAGTTTTACTCTCCCAGCCCCCCTGACTTTTCTTCGCCTCTGTCTGCCTCTCTCACTCCCTCTCTGGTGGATGTGGAGACTTACACCTGCTTTGCTTAGGCAGCAGCATGTGTATTTTAAGTGATGCTCATGATCAGCTGATGGCCTGTGCACAAATTGCAGCCCTCCTCTAGCTGATTGCATGTGGAACAGCTGTGGTAACATTCCCATAGCCAATTGCATAGAAACACACTCCAATATCTAGGAACATCATGTTGGTGTTGGGCCTTTTCATTCACTGTGAGCAGGAACTCGATCTGTTGTTTGGCAAACAGCATCTCAGATGGATTGGGGATTTACCTCTAACAACATACACTTTAGAAACAGGCCAACACACAGGAGGGGGGTTGCATGACCTGACTACAGACTGTAAGTGCTGCTATACTGCATTTGGAATAATGTTGATTTAACAGGGTGTGCGTGTGTATATGGCTGTCTTACATGTTTTAATACCTGCCATGTCAGTGCTATGTTTATGAGGAAATAAACCCTATCTGTAGGGTCATCTGCTGACTGGGCAGTGTGTGGTGCCTTTTGTTTCATGTGCTACACACAGAGTACCTATCTGTGTACTGCAGAATGTAGTGTGAGGATTGCAATCTGTAGATGGTGACAGCCATGAGAGTTACTGACTTCATATCCCTCATAGGACATATGTTGCAACAAACCTTGTTACAACAGTAAATGTATGAGGTTATCACAGCAACATGTCAATATTGGCCCTGTGTATATGCCTCCAGCCACAACTCTGTCAACCTTCGTACATATGTCATGCAGTAAGAGGTGCATATGTGCTGTACACTATAATTAGTGACATCATATCTGATAACAAGCCGGTGAGATATCAGACTGCTACACATGTTATGTATAGCAGGGGTTATATTTGATTACATAACCTGGACATTCTGTGGTTGTGTGTGTACAGTACTGAGGTCTGTGTACTTATGGTGATTGTCAACAGTGTGCATTGTTAATATGTACCTTGGCCTGTGTACAGACTGTGGTAGATGTCATTGTTCTTGGT
The DNA here is from genome assembly GCF_019279795.1 of Protopterus annectens. Classification (NCBI taxonomy): domain Eukaryota; kingdom Metazoa; phylum Chordata; order Ceratodontiformes; family Protopteridae; genus Protopterus; species Protopterus annectens. The sequence goes on from NC_056741.1 coordinate 31,186,735, forward strand.
CCTGTTCTATCTGATGTTACATGCTGCTCCACTGTATGTTACCCTATCAGCTTACATGTTTGTAGAGCCATACACACATGTCCCATACCACAGACAGGCATTGGACCCCACTGTGTAGCAGCCCAGTATATGTAGGGTTAGTGTGTGAGTGGCACATATGAGGATGGTGTTGAACAGATAGTCTATATACTATAATATTGTGCTAGCTTACCATATATGGCTGTGGCTGTGTTCACATTGGTTGTGGCTATGCACTTTCATACATGTGTGTTTTAATCTGTGCTGTGACATGCCTGTAGAGCCTGCTATATATGCAGGTACATGTGCATTCCCCCATAGGAAATGTAGGCCAGTGTTGAGCCAGTCTGCCTGTAGCCTGCACAGTGTTTTGTTACATGCCTAGCAGCTTAGTGTACTTACCCAGTGAGATGTCATGTCCAGATGCTTGCCAGATGTACTGCTGCTGGGCCACCATAGCAGTCATGTATGTCAGACAGAGCAGTGGGATGCTGTACATATGTATGTTAATATCTAGTGGGTAGTATGTGGCCATTGCACCTCTGTACCAGCATTTTTTATGTGTCAGAACAGACAGGGGTGTGTGAATGCATAACCTATGGTGGAAAATGTATACCAGTAGTTACGTGTTATACCCATCTACTTGGCTGTTAACATCCACATTGTCAGGCTTGGTCCACATGTCTTGCAAAAAGGGGTTATGTGTATACCTCTGGACTGCCCAGAGTGTGTCAGATTGTCCACATATATTGGCCAATATCTCTGCTGTAGATCAAAGCAACATTACGTGCTAGCAGTGGTACAGTACTGTGATGTTTTTAGGATGTCTGTCAGTAGCCAATGGCGCACATGTTAAAAGCAGATGTGACCTCCCACACACACCATGTCTGTGAAGACAATCCCTATTACAGTAGCAATAGTCTACAAATATACCTGCTATATATACCTGACATCCCCTTGCACTACGACGTTTGGACTATAGGGGCTGAGGTAGGGCTACACTCCATGTTCAGGACATATGTTGAATATATATGTATATATAATTATCCAATTAATTTATATATTATGTATACACATATACATATCGACATACATAGATGGATATGTATATGTACATAGATATACATGTAAACACTCAGATATGTACATATGCAGAGCAATATATGTCTACACATATGCAGATAGAGATACATATTCACATATATGTATGGATATCTACATATATATTGACAGTAGTAGGTATATCAGAATAGATATGGATGCACATGTAGTTATAGATCTCTACATATATACCAACATAACTTGGCATATCTGTACACATAGGATGTGCATACATATATAGCTATATATACATATATCTATATATACATATACGTATATCTACATATGCATATATCTATATAAACATATATGTATATGGGAGCGCTACAGAATCCTGAAAGCCCAAAATCCTGAAGACCAACATCCTGAGACCAAAATCCTGAAAGTTTAAAATCCTGAAAACACAAACGCCTAAAATCACTGAACACACACAGGATACCAACACTTATTATATTCCAGCACAAGTACATACAGAAACAAATAAAAAACAAACCATATTACTCATCTCCAAGTATGACCAGGTGGGCAAGCCCCCCTGCATGCCCCACAACCCCTGCTACTTAAATATCAACTCCGAACTTGCACTTAGTGTCCTCCACCTACATACCAGGTTTTGCACATATGACATGCTGTCAGGGGTTGTTCTGTAGTGGGCTGTGTGTATGTCATGCTACCATTCCTGCCATCAGTCCACTGCTGTTGTGTCCCCCACACATACGGTGGGATAGGGGCCATATATGTGTGGGCTTCACCTACACAATATATGTGTGCCCTTATGCACTCCAGAGGCCAGTGTATGTAACAGTGGTACATGGCCTTGCATTATTGAGTCTAGGGGGGATCCACCATAACTAACATAGGCTGTTACAACATGTGTGGGTATCAGGGGTAAGTTGTCTTATGTTTTCTGGATGTACATTACCATACTATCCACCTTGGGTAAATGTAGGCCTACTGCCACCTGACATACAGACTGTTGTGTATGTCAGTGTGCTTGTGATGGTGTCAGTTATGCCTTGTTAGGTAACAGTTACATCCCATTGTGTCAACTGAGGGCCTTACCCCCTAGGGATTGTGTACAGAGTGTAGATAGAGGCTGCTGACTTATACATCTGCATTACTTACTGTTGATTGTTTGGTATCCTGTGGCCCAGTTTGTCTTTACTATTGTACTGCTTGAAGGCCTCGGCCTGGACAGCAACATTTGTAAACCTTCCCAGACAACTGTATTAGTATAACTGTTTCACAGTTGCATTACTCTGTTTATATGGATGTCAGTGTCTAAACAGCTATATGACATGGCATATACAACTGTAATAGTATGCAGATAAAGCTTTCCCATGTATGTAAATCTGTGTGTGGTGTTATATCCTTTGACCTCTCTGTGGGTATACGTTGCAGGCAATGATTGTCATTTGTATGGGTGGCACATGCAGCGTCCAGTTGGTAAGGTGGTAACTGTAGGCATAGTGGCTGTTCCATATTGTGTGCACCTTCTACATATGTATTTTACTATACATATCTCTGCATGTGTATGTGCAGTTACATATCTATATATATATGTATATATATATATATATATATATATATATATATATATATATATATATATATATATATATATATTTATATGTATATTTGTATCTGCATATATGTGTCTGTGTATATGTATCCTAGGGATGTTGATAGCTTTCACATTGTACATTCCCTATGGCAGCCAGACTGTACTGCAAGATATGTTACTGATACCAGCCTGACATCATACAGCTGGGATGGAGTACTGTTAACATCTTGTGCCCATGTAGTGATAAGTATTGGTTATGGGATCTGCAATAGGTGTTAGTGTATTGCAGGGCAGACATATTTGGTTGTAGGAGGATATACCTATTCATACAAGACGTATGTTGTTTGGGGCCTCTCAACCCCATTAACGGTGCATGTATACATATATGTTTTTGTTATGTTCCCATTGTTATCTACAGATGTATGCCCATATATACCAATATAGATATATATAGCTGCTTACATATATATATAACTTGCTATATATATACAGACATATAGATGTAGACATATATATCTATAGATGTATGCATATGTATGTATATATGTTTATATATATATATATATATATTTATATATATATATATATATATATATATATATATACACATATATAGATATGTTATATCTATTTAGATATTAATATACACACACACACACACACACACACATGCGCACACACACACACACACACACACACACACACACACACACACACACACACACACACACACACACACACACACACAAACACATAAACATTTACATGTTTTAATACTTTCCCTGTACTGTTGAATGACTGGGCTGGATATGTTTGTGAACACATCAGGGTCATGTATATCTGACATGGCTTAGTGGTAAATCACTTTGGCAATGGTATGCAGGGTCCTGGGTTTGAGCCTTGCAGAGGCTGTTTTATTTTGTTGAACGGCAGAACAAGGGCCATTGGATACAGAGTGATTAAGGCACTTTTAAGTAGTTGTAAGCTGGTTTGCGTGGAGGTAAGCACTGCTAACTTCCGGTTACAGTTTCTTATACTCAGTTAGCTTTTCAATTCCTTAGCCTGTGTAGGCATTGCTTACCCCCCACACAAACAGGCTTAGACCTGGTTACTGCTGCTTAAAAGTACTTACTCCCACTTACCTCTGAGCTAATCTCTTTAAAAGAAAAGAAAAAAGGGTTCATAGGTTCATAGGTTCATAGGTTTATACTAGGCTATCTGCCCCAAGGCATTTATAAGCCTAGCCCACCCACCCCTTATATGAAAAAATACTGTGCCCATTAGTTTGTTGTGCCTCTGTCCAGCAGTGACACAGAAATGATTCCCGGGGTAAACCTACGATCTCCCATCCACAGGTCAAGATTTCTCTTGAACAGAGCCAGCTAGGTGCTCTGCCTCACATGGACCGGGACTCTATTCCACAACATAGGGAGTCTCTGAGTGATAAATCTATCCCTCCGGTATGTCCTGTTTATATCCGTGCTAAGGTTTAAGTCACTTGCTCTAGTGGTTTTGGTGGATTTGGATTTTTTGAGGTGGAGCATGTCCATTAATTCCGGGTTGGACATGGCCTTGTATGTCAGGCACATGTCACCTCTGAGCAGATGGTATGCGACTGAATAGAGCTGGAGTTTCTTCAATCTGGCAGCATATGACAGATTTTGGAGTCCCTTTATCCTTTTGGTGAGGAACTTTTGGGGTCTCTCCAATTGCTGCAGATGTCGGGCGAGATACATCCCGAATGGGGCATTGTACTCGATCATTGGTCTGATAAATGAAGAGTACAGGGGAACAATGACCTCACTAGATCTGGATGTGAATCCTTCATGATCAGGTGGGCAATGTAGAAGGTCTTTCTAACCACTTTAGCAACGTGAGTGTCAAAGAAAGGCCACTGTCAACCTGGGTCCCCAGGTCCCTGATAACCTCTTCTGTGCTTAGTGGATTGCCACCTATATGGTAGCTTGGGGTTACCTTGTTTTTCTCGAGGGTATGACTATACATTTTTTGGTGTTTAACTTCAGGCCATGGCTCTGGCACCAGCTATCTGTTTCCGTGAGTCCCTTCTGAAGGATATCCGTGTCCGATGCACTTTCCACTATGGCGCCCAGTTTGCAGTCGTCTGCAAACTTTGTCAGCCAAAGTCCTCCCATGTTGGCCTGTACTTCTGAGAAGTAGATGCCGAACAATAGGGGGCCAAGGACCGAGCCCTGTGGGACACCACTTGTGACCGGCTTGGAGTCTGACATAGCACCAGCAACTCTAACACTGTGGGTTCTGTCCTTAAGCCAGTTTGCAACCCATCTTGTGACATATGGGTTTACATTTAAGCTGGTAAGTTTTTCTACAATACCCGAGTGGGGTATTGTGTCGAAAGCCTTTGCAAGGTCAAGGTAGGCTGTATGGACTGCCTTTCCTCATCAATGGCCTTGGTGACTGTTCGAAGAAGTCGACCAAGTTCAAAAGGCATGATCTTCCCTTGACGAAGCCAAACTGGGTCGGGTCCAATGTCTGCAAGTCCCCTATATCTTTGTTTATGAGCTCAATTATGATCCTCTCCATAGCTTTGCAGACTAGACTTGTTAAGCTTATGGGGCGGTAATTACCAGGGTCCGTGAGGCACCGCCTTTGTGGAGTGGGACCACAGTTGCTGCACGCCACTCCTTGGGCATGTATCCTGTGGTAAGGCTGAGATTAAACAGCTGCCTTATGCGGGTTTAATTCCTCATTTAGCTCGTGTAGCACACAGCGGGGACACCATCCAGTCCCACTGATGCTGCATTTTAGCTTAAGAGAGCAGCTTTCACCTGCGCATTTGAGATGTCTGGGAGGCTACACTCCGCTGGGATAGTTATCTCTCCTTTAGGGGCGGGGGTGAAGTTTGCATTGAACCTGTCTGCCAGTATGTTGGCAATGTCTGTGGGTTCAGTGATTTTTGTATCATTTTGGACTAATTCTGAGCATATCTGGGAGTTTCCACCCAGGTTCCTAACATAGCTGAAAAAGGCCTTATGATTGTCCTTTGAATCCATGGCCATTTTCTCTCAAAATTGGCCTTAGTTGATTTTATGAGTGCTCGTATTTTTTTTACTAATAATGATCAGGGGTGACTTCCCTTTTATGGATTTTGTTCTATCATGTAATAGCTTTCTCCTCTTATTGTAAAGTTTGTTAATGGCTGGGGTCCACCAGACTGGACGTTTGCCCTTTGTGGAAAGAGTCTTGGTTTTATTTGGGATTGCCTGATCCATGCAGTCCTGGAGGTGTTCATAGAAGGCATTTGTAAGGGCTTCCGCAGCTTGGGTTGTGGTTTCCACTGGCTCAGGGGCCTTGAAGGATACCTCACCAGTCTTGAGTAGTGTGAAGTTTGCTTTAGAGAAGTTCTTCACTGTGGTCTGGGGGCGGGATGTGGATTTCCAGTGAGATTAGTTTATGATCAGATCTCACCAATGAGGGATATACTTCCGGTGTGGAGCATTTTGTCCCCATGTTTGTGATAATGAGATCTAGTATATTTTCTCCTCTCGTGGGAACAGTGACTAGCTGTTCCATGGCATTTGAATTTATGAACTCCAGGAACCGTTGGGCTAGAAAGTTAGGGCTTGAGTAATGTTCCCAGTCTATATTCGGGTAGTTGTAGTCACCCAATATGATGGTGTGTGGAGATACATTTATACCCTCCAGTGTCTTCAGGAAGGCTGTGTGGGGTTCCTGAGTTTGAGAGGGTGGCCTCTAGCATGCTACAATTTGTAGAGCAGTTTTGCCTATGGTTAGTTGCACCTGGATGGTTTCCGAAGCTTCTTGCGTTGCCACTAACCTGGAGGTGTGGGTATCCTTTATGAATATGGATACACCCCCTCCTTTTGTGGTGTGGTCCGGGGTTTGGGGTCGGAATGCATGATATGAGGTAAAACCTAATAGTGCTGGGGTGCTCTCAGTAGCCTTGAACCAGGTTTCAGTTACAGCACAGACATCGATGTTCTCCATACTGAGAAGGGCCTCGAGTGCATGCATTTTGAGATTTAGACTTCTGGCATTGAGCAGCATTACCCTCAGTTTCTTCCCATTTTTGTTTTCTAGGGTGGTAGGTTTAGAATTTGAGCCTTGCCTAAAAAAGGCACTATGGGGGTGGCAAGAGCCTTAGCCAATATCCGGAATCCCAGGGGTGACAGGTGCAAGCCCTCCCTTGCGAAGCAGCGTGGCTTGTCAAGCATGTCATCCCAGGCAGACAGACACTGGATCCCCTTTGAATGACACCAGACATTAAGCCAATTGTTAAAGCTGATCATCTTGTCTCTATATTGTGGCATCATTCTTGGTGAAGGAAGGATACTGCTCAGGGTTAGGGTCATACCTGCCTGGGCTACATAATCAGAGAGCTCCTCTATGTCTCTTTTCATGTAGTCCAGGGAGGTACGTCTCAGGTCGTTCACACCAGCATGGACAATGACTGTGTCATATTTGTACTTGCCGTGGAGTGACCCGAGTGCTTGTGCTATGTGGCGGATTCTAGCGCCTGATATGCAGCTTACTGTGACCCTCTCCTTGTTCAGCCTGGTGAGTGGGACGTCAGTGTGTCTGACTATGGAGTCACCTATGACAAGTATGTTTGGTGTTGTATTTGGCCTTAAGGGCTGTGACTGCTTTGCACACTGCTTTTGTGGTTTACGTGTTGCTTGTGGGGTGTCTTGAGGTAGCAGTTGTTTGGGTGTCTGCTTTGGAGGCCTCTGCTGTTTAGGTAAATATTTACTCAGAGCCTCCGAGTATGTCTTTGTGTGTTTATGTGTTTGATTCAGTGGTGTGGTAGCATTATGTGAGGCTGGTTTTGTGGTGTGTGTAGTTGCCTTCTCCTCCTGTCTGGTCTTGCCAGTCCTGAGTTGAGAGAGCTCAGCTTCCAGTTTGGCTAAATAGCTGCATCTCTCGCAAGTATTTGTGTTATGTGGGAGGAGGAGAGGGTTGTCTGTGTACATGAGGCAGTTATAACATTGCCTCAAGATTCCCAGATTCACCAGCTGGACCGGAGAGGAGATTGACAACTGACCTTTGGACATGCTAAAATAATATTGGGAATTCCTTAATAATTGAAAACAAGGGCCAGTGGGGAGTGAGGGTGTAGTGCTTTTAATTTTTAGTGCTGACTTATATAATTGCTTTAGTGAGCAAGTGCCAGGTAACTTGAGTGCAATGTGTTACGTGGTGAAAAAGGGGCACAAAGAGGGGAAAGACAGTAGGTAAAATAACTAGGGATGTGCAGAATGGGTGTAAGGAAGGTTCATAGCTACCCATTTCTTCTACAGCAACAGCTGTGCATATACACTGAATTTGAAGGTAGATTTGGACACTCAACCCCTTGAGAAAGGGGTGAGGACAACAATAATATGTTGTGATGCCAAATTAGACCAGATTATATGTGTCCAGTGGACATGTGTGCAAAATAGACAGCTATGTATGGGGCGAGATTTTTTTGGGAACAGATTGCCCTTTTTTTATTCAGGTGGGAGCGGGATGTTAGGGAGGGATAGTAGGTATATTTGGGGAGGTAGGTTGGGTAGGTTACAGACAAGACAAACAAAGATGCATACAGGGGTGGTATATGACACATGTGGTGGTAGACACCTTGATGGGGAGGGGTGTTGGGAAATCAGAACCCCATGAGCCCATAGTGAAAACAATGGGATGGGGTCCCCACCCATGGGCAGTCACCACTGCACCTTCACAGCCCCGAAGGTGGCTGTGCTGGAGGCTGAATTGCAGACCCAGGCTGATCCTCTAGTTGTGACACATGGCCCTCGAGCAGGTGTAGCAGATCTCCAACCTCCCTGTGGAGCTCACTATGCACCACAAACCAAACTTGGTGACAGGTGATAGGTTCCTGTCTGTGCCCGCTCCTGGGGGGACGGGCCTCATCCCCTGAGGCGGTTCCACCTGAAGGTGGTGCAGGACCAACAGACGAAGAGGTCCCGGGTTGGGCCCCAGACATGCTGGTGGCAGGTGCTCGGTGCCAGCTGAGGTGGGACAGGTGGGTCCACTGGGACCAGCCTTCCCAAATGTGCTATAGTGTTTACATTTTATCATCATATGTGGGTTAGCAATAGTCAACACATTCCAGGGTTAGGTAAAACAGCATGCATAGATATTCCCAATAACCCGGACACCAGATATGGAACAGTTGCACAGCAAATGGAACACATGCAGATATGGGGGGACCACAGTGGTAATAACAACAGCATGCAGATACAGTGATGGCACCATGCCACCAATGTTGGAATAATTCAGTATAGCACATGCATGGAAACAAATTTAATTATTTATCAACCAATAGGACATATTCAGAACAGTGGAGTAATTACATACTGGTTGAGGTGAGTATGTAGTTTATTGTTTTTAAATATGGTGGGGGGGAGAGAAATATGTCAATTAACAGCTAGTATATACATGCAGTCCACATTACTTTCCTAGTCAGCACTGTTATCTGTACCTTACAAGTATTACTACACTACCCTATAGCCTTAGTTTGGACAGTGATATGGCTGTCGTCATCATTATACATGAACTGTTTTTACCTGCAGTATACACCTCTTACCTGGTATACCTGTGGAGGAAATGCTTGTTAACACTAACGGTTTCTACACATACACCCAGATTCAAGTTTGATGTTGTGTACATAGCTGTCCATCTCTTTCTGCACAGACTCTGGCCATGTCTTGACCACATGCAGGTGTACTGGGATATATCTAGACTATTGCCCTCTTCAACCTTTAGTGATTTACCACATACATATACATGCTTTCCTACACAGTTATATTATGTAGCACAGTGTGGGTGACAGTGATTAGTGATACTTTATTATTCAGAGCAACTGCACCACTCACAATTCCATTCAATACCAGTGTAAACAGTACCAGTACAGGGTATCAAGGATTTTATTTTTCAGCACAGTGTTCGTATCCGACGTACCTGTGGAAGCAGTGTTTGTTAGCACTACCTGAATGTTGCAACACAAAACGTTCCAGATTACACATTAGTATTATGAACATACATCTCACTCTGTTATTGTACACACTCTTGTCACAGCTTGACAACATGGGGATGTAGATAGGACATACTTGGCTTATTACTCTCATAACAGTTTCGGGAGTTGCTAGAGTGACAGGTTTGTTCTCATAGATGTGTGACAATCAGTTGTATTCCCTGTTTGCTGCATAAACATCTGGGATAATCCCACATACTTCCCAGGGGGACAGGGTGACAGGCAGCAGATATGGGCCCATATACAGGACGTTATGGTCTTATCTGTATAGTTGTGGGGTATGATTCTGTATGCAGCCTAATTCCACTCCCAGGATTCAGACCATGGCTGTGTCTGCTACAACCTAAACACTGCCCATCACAGTTGTGTGTGCTATATAGATATTGCTGTACATCTCCTATCTGCTTTCTGCCTTATAATTCTCCTGTGGTTTTGTATTCTGACCTTGTATTACAACACTCTTATACAGGATTTCCTAGACAGTTATATTTTGTAGGACAGTGTGGGCGACAGTGATGAGTAATACCTTATTATTCAGAGCAACTGCATCAGTCACAGTGCCATACAATACCAAAGTAAACAGTACCAGTACAGGGTATCATTCTTGTATTTCTGGGCACAGTGTTGGCAGCTGACAGACCTGAAGGAGAAATGTTTGTTAGCACCACCTGAATGTTGCCACACGCAGTACTAGATTCCACATTACTATTACGCACATATATCTCACTCTGTTACTGTACACACTCTGACCACAGCTTGACAACATGGGGATGTAAATGGGACATATGTGACTTCTTACTCTCATAAGGTTTTGGAGAGTTGCTAGTGTGGCAGCTTTGCTCTCTTAGATGTGTGTCAATCAGTTGTATTTCCTGTTTGTTGCCTATATGTTTGGGATCATCCCACTGATTTCCCAGGGGGACAGGGTGACAGGCAACAGATATGGGTCACTTTACTGGACGTATCTATACAGTTGTGGGGTATGTGACTATTTTCAAGATATAAGTATATTTTTGCTATTTCTACCTGTGTGACCTTCCTTTCTTGCTGAAAACAAAGTTAAACTGCTAATTTAACTGTATTTAGCGTTTTTTATTACCTGCACTTAAGTTAAAGCTTGTTTGTTTAATTTAACTGTTGAGGCTGCCCACTCAAGTGTGCTAGCCTGTGCATTTAATATACTGTTGTTTTTCTGCATTTTCCTGTTGCCTTCTTGAAAAAAAAAAATATCCTTGTTTCCTGCCTTTCCCTGACTAGAATAGTCCCCTATACAGGCTTTGCTGTATTCTGGACTTTGGGATAGTTCCTGTGTTGCCCATTACCTTACTTGGAGAGAAATAAGTTTCTTTGCTCACCAGTGGGAGTGGGGAGCCTTGAGCAGCCTATCTGTCCCTGAAGGAGTGACCTCAGCACAAGAATCTTGTAGTAATTGGCCGTTTTGGGCCATTTCTAGCTCTTTGAATTTCCCTGCTTAAAAATCAGCTTTTGCGTGATTTAGCTCAAAGTTGCCCATAGCACAGCATCGGGCAGCGCCGGTTAATCTAGTTTAAACTATTTCTGGCTCCGCAAAGTCTGCTCTTCAATTTTTCCCTTAGAACTACTCTGCTTTCAATCTAAACAGTCTATTCTCTATCTAAAAAGCCCAGCACTTGCTCCTGAAGCATTTATACACAAGTAAAGCAAAGCACCACATCCACCTACAATCCCCTTGAAAACCCATTCCCCTATAGGTCCTTTCTGACTCAGTTATACAGCAATCCCTTACACTATTCTAGCATGTCGAAGGGTCAATTACTGGTGTCCTCTCCAGTTCAGCTGGTGAATCTGGGAATCTTGAGGCAATGTTACAACTGCCTCATGTACACAGACAACCCTCTCCTCCTCCCAACAAATACAAATATATGTGAGAGATGCAACTGTATAGCCAAACTGGAGGCTGAGCTCTCTCGACTCAGTACTGGCAAAACCAGTAAGGAGGAGAAGGTAACCACACTCACCACAAACCCAGTCTCACATAGACCTATCACAACTGCAAACCAAACACATAAACACACAAAAACATACTCGGGGGCTCTAATTAAAAACCTACCAAAACAACAGAGGCCTCCAAAGCAGACATCCAAGCAACCACTACCTCAAAACACAGCACATGCAACACATAGTTCACTAGGTCAGTGTGCCAAACAGTCACAGCCCTTAAGGCCAAACAGCATGCCTGATACACTTGTAATAGGTGACTCCATAGTCAGACACATTGACGTCCCGCTCACCAAACTGAACAAGAAAAAGGTTACAGTAAGCTGCCTGTCGGGCGCTAGAATCCGCCACATAACACAAGCACTCAGGTCACTCCAAAGCAAGTACAAATATGACTCTGTCATTGTCTATGCCGGTGTGAATGACCTGAGACATACCTCCCTGGACTACATGAAAAGAGACATAGAGGAGCTCTCTGATTATATAGCCCAAGCCGGTATGACCCTGACCCTGAGCAGCATCTTACCCTCACCAAGACTGATGCCACAGTACAAAGACAAAATGATCAGCTTTAACAATTGGCTCAATTACTGGTGTCATTCTAAGGGGATCCAATGTCTGTCTGTCTGCTTGGGATGACATGCTTGACAAGCCACGCTGCTTCACAAGGGACGGCTTGCACCTGTCACCCCTGGGCTTCCGGATATTGGCCAAGGCTCTTGCCACCCTCATAGTGCCTTTTTTAGGCAAGGCTCAAAAGACAAACCCACCTCCCTAGAAAACACAAGTGGAAAAAAACTAAGGGTAATGCTGCTCAATGCCAAAAGTCTAAACCTCAAGATGCACGCTCTCGAAGCCCTCCTCAGTATGGAGAACATCGATGTCTGTGCAGTGACTGAAACCTGGTTCAAGGCTCCTGTGTGCATCCCAGCACTACCAGGTTATACCTCATATCATGCTTTTCGGCCTCAAAACTTGGACCAAACCACAAAAGGAAGGGGAGTATCCATATTCATCAAAGATACCCACACCTCCAGGTTAGTGGCAACCCATGAAGCATCGGAGACCATCCAGGTGCAACTAACCATAGGCAAAACTGCCCTACAGTTTGTAGCATGCTACAGACCACCCTCTCAAACTCAGGAACCCCACTCAGCCTTCCTGAAGACACTGGAGAGTATGAATGTCTCTCCAAATACCATCATATTGGGAGACTTCAAATACCCAAACATAGACTGGGAGCATTATTCAAGCCCCAACACCCTAGCCCAAAGGTTCCTAGAATTCATAAACTCAAATGCGATGGAACAACTAGTCACCACTCCCACAAGAGGAGATAATATACTAGACCTGATCATCACAAACATGGGGACACAATGCTCCACACCGGAAGTATACCCCTCATTGGTGAGATCAGACCATAAATTAATCTCACTGGAAATCCACATCCCGCCCCCACCCCCAGCACAAAAGACCACAGTGAAGAATTTCTCAAAAGCTGACTTCACACTTCTCAAGACTGAAGTGGCATCCTTCAAGGCCCCTAGGCCAGTGAAAACCACAGCCCACACCGCTGAATCCTTTATAAACACTTTCTACGGACACCTTCAAGAATGCATGGATCATGCAATCCAAATAAAACCAAGACCCATTCCCCCAAAGGCAGGCGTCCTGTCTGGTGGACCCCGGCCATAAACAAGCTTTACAACAGGAGGAGGAAGCTACTACATGACAGAGCAAAATCCACAAAAGGGAAGGCATCTCTGACCAGTACTAGCAAAAAACTATGATCACTCATAAAATCATCCAAGGCCAACTTCGAGAGAAAAATCGCAAGACACTAAAGACAATCACAAGGCCTTCTTTAGTTATGTTAGAAACCTGGGTGGAAACTCCCAGATATGCTCAGAGTTAGTCCAAAATGACAAAAAATACACTGAACCCACAGACATTGCCAACATACTGGCAGACAGGTTCAGTGCAAATTTCTCTCCCCCCTCCCTCCCAAAAGGAGAAATATCTATCCCAGCAGAGTGTAGCCTCCCTGACATCTCAAATGCCCAGGTGAGAGCTGCCCTCTCCAAAGCTAAAAACACAGCATCAATGGGACCAGACGGTGTCCCAGGTTGCATGCTACATGAACTCCAAGAGGAACTAAACCCGCACATAAGGCTGCTGTTTAATCTTAGCCTTACTACAGGATACGTACCCAAAGAATGGCGTACAGCAACAGTGGTCCCACTCCACAAATTAGGTGCTTCTATGGACCCTGGAAATTACCGCCCCATAAGCTTGACGAGCCTGGTCTGCAAAGCTATGGAGAGGATCATTATGGAACTCATAAACAAAGACATTGGGGGCCTACAGACACTGGATCCTACCCAATTCGGCTTTGTCAAGGGCAGATCCTGCCTTTTGAACCTGGTCGACTTTTTTGAAACAGTCACTAAGGCCATTGATGAGGGTAAGGCAGTTCACACAGCCTACCTTGATCTTGCAAAAGCCTTCGACACAATACCCCACTCGGGCATCATAGACAAGCTCACCAGCTTAAATGTAAACCCATATGTCATAAGATGGGTTGCAAACTGGCTCAAGGACAGAACCCACAAGGTCAGAATTGCTGGAGCCATGTCAGACTCTAAGCCAGTCACAAGCGGTGTCCCACAGGGCTCGGTCCTGGGACCCCTCTTGTTCGGCATTTATTTTTCCGAGGTGCAAGCAAATATAGGAGTATTGTGGATAACAAAGTTTGCAGATGACTGCAAACTGGGCGCCATAATTGATACTCCAGCGGACACAAGCATCCTTCAGAAAGGCCTCATAGAAATGGATAACTGGTGCCAGAGCCATGGCCTTAAACTGAATGCCAAAAAATGTGTAGTCATACCCTTTGGGAAAAACAAAGTACCCACAAATTACCACATAGGTGGTAATCCATTAAGTACGGAAGAAGTAATCAGGGACCTAGGGACCCAAGTTATCAGTAACCTCTCATTTGACACTCACGTTGCCAAGGTGGTTAGGAAGACCTTCTATATTACCCACCTTATCATGAAAGGATTCACATCTAGATCAAGAGAGGTCAATGTGCCCCTATACTCTTCCCTTATCAGGCCCATAATTGAGTACAATGCCCCATTTGGGATGTACCTTACCCAACACCTGCAGCAGTTAGAAAGACCCCAAAAGCACCTCACCAAGAGGATCAAGGGTCTCAAACATATGTCATATGCTACCCGGCTGAAGAAACTCCAGCTCTATTCAGTCGCATACCGCCTACTCAGAGGCGATCTATGTCTGACGTACAAGGCCATTTCCAATCCGGAATTAATGGACATGCTCCACCTCAGAAAATCCAAATCCACCAGAGCCACGAGAGCGAGAGATTTGAACCTCAACACAGAAATAAATAGGACGTGCTGGAGGGACAGATTCATAACCCAGAGGCTCCCTACACTCTGGAACAGAATCCCAGTCCATGTTAGGCAGAGCCCCTCACTGACTCTCTTCAAGAGAAATCTTGACGAGTGGATGGGAGATCGTAGGTTTACCCCGGGTGTCATTTCTGTGTCACTACTAGACAGAGGCACAGTAAACTAAACCCTAAATGGGCATAGTATTCTCATTCCAAGGGGTAGCGAAAGCTACACACACTCGGGCTAGGCTTATAAATGCCCTAGGGCAGATAGCCTAGTATGAACCTATGAACCTATGAACCTATGATTCTGTATGCAGAGTACTACCACTGCCAGGATTCAAACCATGGCTGTGTGTGCTAAAAATACAAATGTTCACATCTCAATTGCATGTGCTATTTGGGTTTTGTTGTCTGCCTTTTCCCTGTTTTCTGTCTGTGTCTCTCAGTTGTACTAAATTACCTCTGGGATTACACCAGTCATATACAGGCATTCCTACACATTCTATTTATGGTGCACAGTGTGGGTAACAGTGCTTAATACAACAGTACTATTACTTGATTGCAAATCTACATTACCATTTGATACCAGAGTATACACATGCAGTCCAGCAGTTTGAACTTTATTGTCAGGCTATTACGCTTTTATTTACATACAATCTATATGAGACTCTTCCTGCCATATTCTCCAATGTATGCAGTACTTGCCTTAAACAATACATGTTATATACAGGCAAATAAATGACTAATACTTTTAGATTTATTTCCTATGACAGTGCATGCAAGAGTATTACTGACCTGCCTCATGTCACAACCTCTCCAGAAAACTTCCATGGGCCTCCTGGTTCGCGGCCCGCTCACTTGCAGCTGAGGAGGACATAAGAGGAATATTTAGCCATATCTATCCATGATATACATGAGCTGGTAATTATTACGCACATAGTGGAGTGATACACAAAGCTAGGACAGCCCCTGCCATTCTAGCCTCTTGGATCCACTGCTCTAAGAGGTCTCCCTTACGCCACTTCAGGTCGGCATAGTGATGCCTGACCTGCTCAGCAGTTTGGGGTATGTCAGTGGCACTGGTGAGGTCACAGGTGAGACGGTCCCAGGCTTCTGCCTTATATTGGGAACCCTGGTACTGGCCCTGCAGCAGTCTCTGCTCATGGTCTTTGATAAGGAGTCCTGCCATGACTCTGGACTCCTGGATGCACCAGCACTGCACCCAGAAGCGCACACCTTCTACCCTCACTGCCCTTGTACCTGCAAGAGGAAGCTACAACCAGTTATGAGATGTATTCCTGCCTGTTGGGTTTAAGCAGGGCCAGTTTCCCACACTTTTCCATGATTGGCCAGTTTTGAAAAGGCTAAGCTATGAGCAAACCTGCTTACCTAAGGTTGGCATTGTTTAAAGGATTATATCACTGGGCAGATTGAGTTAGCTGGCCTACACATTGCTTACACCTCCTAAGCTGGCCTGTGCAATGCTTAGCATTGCTTACATTAGACTTTGCAATATATTTTCTTTTTGGCATTGATTTATTATTCATTACATCTTATATGTATGCCTGGTATCCATGATTCATGTATATGTACACTGTATGGGGTCCTTATGTTTTATCGGGGACTTCAACACTCTATTACAATTACACCTCACATCTGGGCTTACTGCTGTACTCCAGTTCACATATTTATGTTATGTAGTGGGTTATGGAACATATGACTATATACTGATTCCTTTCACAGGTCCTGTTTGATTTTACTATGGTGAGGACTTGTTTGGTGATCCCTCATTCTTCTGTACTGCTGTGATGGCTTGGTGGTTAACTACTGTGACTGTAGTGTAGTGTACAGGGTCCTGGGTTCAAAACCTTCAAGGCTGTTTGTTTTGTTGATGGGCAGAACAAGGGCTGTTAAATGCAGAGTGATTAAGGCACTTTTGAGCAGTTGTAAGCGGGTTTGTGTGGGTTTGCGTGAGGATAAGCACTGCTAACCTTCGGTTAAATATTCTTAGAGAGAGTTAGCTTCAATATTGCTTAACCTGTGTGCGCATTGCTTACTCCCACGCAAATGGGCTTAAACTTGCTTACTAGTGCTTAAATATGTTTCCTACTGCTTATTGGTGCTTACACTTGCTTACTAGTTCTTACTCCCGCTTACAATTGCACTGATTTAGACAGTAATATTTAATGATTCTTGGGAAGGCGGGGGATTTGGAAGCTGTATGGAGTTGCCATTCATTACACATTTTACCTTCCATTTGTATCCATGATTCCTGTGTACATATACTGTATGGGGCACATGTGCTTATCTGGGAACTTTGCAACATTATGACACTGGCACCTCACATGTGCATTTAATGCAGTACTCCAGTTCACATTTATATGTTATTTAGTAGGTTATACAGCAAAAAAATGTTCATAAACTGATTTCACATGGAAAATGGAATGTGCTACAGTGGGATTTGAACCGGGAATGCCTGCTCTTAAGGCGAGTGCTCTGCCCACTACACTATTGCTATACTGCTGCATTTGCATATATCTTCCTTGTTTTCCTCTTCAGCCATTTAAGCTGCATTAATCATAGCTAAGCAATGGGCAAACCCGCACACCTACGGTTAGCTTTAATCGGTTTCTTAATAAAAAAATGATTTGTTCATTTCAATTGTATTTACTATTGCTGTTGTACACATGGGGGAATGTTGCTGGGGATATGTGGACACCTATGAGCAGTCTCGCTCATTTCTCTAGCCTTTCTGCTGTTCTTCATTGCGGGGGCGTGTATAATTTCTGAGAGCACACACCCTGCACTCTTACATGCTCCATGTAAGTTTAGGAGCTCAGGCAGTGCGCCTTCATTAATATGCATGGCATGCTGCCATCCTGCTCCTACATGGCCACTTCCGTGCAGGACTAAGCTAATTATTCAGGATGCTTTAACAGCCACTGAAGCATGGGCTCGTAACTTACAACTGTGGTCAACCCAAAAAAGGCCAAACTACTGCTTTTTTCCCCCAAAATCTCTCTCTCATGAAAAAAAAAAAAAAACTAAATTTAAAGCTCTCTCTCTTATTAATACAACCATTGAAGTCACTTCTCATAGCAAACTATTAGGGGTGACAGAGAATGATAATTTTACATTCGACCTGCATATATAAAATTGCATAAGAAAAACTCATCAAAAACTAGGGATGCTTTACAGAGTCAAAAACTTTATCACTGATGCAACTAAAATTACACTTGTCACTACTTATCTCCTTCCTATACCTCTTTATGGCACTCCCATGCTTGTTAACCTCCTAGCTGCATAAAAATTAAAACTTGGACAACGTTATAGCAAAGTTGTTAAACTGCATCACATACCCCTTTCAGAACCCACCGCTGTATAGCACTGAAAGTTCTAAATTGGTTAGAGCTGCCGCATCAACTTACATATACACAACTTTTTACTATCTATAAAAATATCCAGCATGCATCTGCCTGTCTAGCACTAAAAAACATTCTACACAGCTATGTTCCCAGTTTGTCACTGTGATCCAGTGTTCAAAAACTCCTGTCTATCTACAAACCTAGCAAATCTGCTGGGAATTGTCTATACTCATACAAGGTCGCCAATGCCTGGAACTCCTTACCTATATCCATCAGATCAATATCCTCCCTCCCATCTTTCAAAACCACTCTGAAAGAATTCCTAGCTAAAATTTGGCTTTGCTCTTGCTCAAAACCAGAATAAACTATATCCGTAAATGTAAACAAGTACCTTCTCACTCCTTATACCTCCTTACTCTTCTTTCTTCACTTACTCCCTTACTATCTAATTGTCTTCTCTGACTTTCTCTCTAAATATACCATAAGCCTGTTTTTCCTCACTTCATATTGCAATTCCTATTTGTATTAGACTAGCTTACCTTTAATTTTTCTACATACTGTCTAAGATTTTTCTAAATATTAAATGATTGTCATTTACCTTGCATCGATTCTTAACAAATGTTTTTATATTATGTCTAATTTGCTATAATTATTTAAACTGCAGATGTTTTTGTTTTTTGAAGATTGTAAAATTATTGTTCTTATGTTTTGTAATAATTTGGAGCTTTTCTCCCCAGGCTTCCATTGAAAATGGGCTTCTATCCAGTCGGACTTTCCTGGTATTCAAATGCCAATAACTAAATAAATGCATGCATACATACATACATAGATACATACATACAGAAAGGACTAGTACACAGAAGTAGGCAGACTAGTTTAACTAGTATCATTCTGGTCATGCACTGAAGGTACACAGAAGTAGGCAGACTAGTTTAACTAGTATCATTCTGGTCATGCACTGAAGGTACACAGAAGTAGGCAGACTAGTTTAACTAGTATCATTCTGGTCATGCACTGAAGGTTGCAGCCAGGACTGGGCTGTAGCAGAATCTGTACTAAAGGGATTTCTCCCACTGAGATCATAAAGATGCATAACACCAGTGTTTAATGATAAGGCTTTGTGGACAAAAGGACCATAATTATTCTTACTAATATTAATATTAACTGTGGGCAAACTATTCAGCTGGGATAATTCTTTACTATCCATTCCTTGTGTTGCAACCAGGAAAAAATGTCAAAGCTTGGACAGAGAAGATAACATACAAAGATTCTTATACAAAAATTCTTGGCTATTCTTGAACTCTGCCAGCTGGAAAATGTATGCTGTATTGACTCAACTCCGATATGACAGATTTTCAAACTATCAGTGTCCCTAGGTTTTCCTTCTTGCAACTGTCATCAACTTACAGTGCAGAGAATTCATCACATCATGAAGAACAGAAAGCACTAAAGAGAAAATCATAGGTAGTTACACAGGGCTGCAAACTATGTGCCAAAGGAATGGATTATGGGGTGTAAGTAAAGATCTTGGTTTTGCCTAGTCGAATGCTGCCTTCATATTGCTACAGGATAAACATAAAAAGAGTAAGGTTAAAAAAAAATGAATACCTCCAGGGTTTCACTGCAGAGCTGGTTGTGAAAGACTCCCTCATTGCTGTCGATAGTGCTTGACCCTCAATCTCTCCCATATCTCACCTTGGATTCACCAGGTTCTGGGCTTAAAGAACCTATTGAAAAAAACAAAAAACAGAGAGTTGCCTTCCTGTTGGGATAATATCAATATTGTAACATGATCCAGTGCACTTATTTTATTTAAAAGAACAAAAAAACCCTTTCACAGTCAGTTACATGTTCACTTTCTTCCTATACTTCCAGTCTCTTTTCAGTCATACCAGATAAACTTGGGAGGTCCAATTGCATAGATTAGCCAGCATGCATGCACAAACACATGCACATGCACACAAAATGGGGAAAAAAGTTGTATTAATGCTTTAAAATTATTGGTTGTTTTCCAAAGTAGGAGTAAGTAACAGACCCGTGAAGTTGGATATAACCTCCTTACCAAACACCATACTAATTTATGGAGTACCTGATGCAAAAAATGTGTTGTTTTTGTATTTTATTTTGTTGATAAGAATGGCCTCTTGAAACTGTTCTTGGAACTAAAAATTCCAGCCATGACATCATGAAATACTGACCCCACAATGCCTGACTACATAAGTTAATGTATAAGCTACAGAACAGGAGTTTTTTTTAATTCCTAGAGAAACAAGTTGTCAGCTAGATCTTGCTGGTAGAGCACCTTACATTGAAATTTACCATGTGTGATGATATAGTTGTGGAACTACAATATGAATAAGAAACTGCTATTCTAAAGAAGTAAGTTTTGGTTATCATAGGTTCATAGGTTCATAGGTTTATACTAGGCTATCTGCCCTAAGGCATTTATAAGCCTAGCCCAAATTTTTGTGGCTTACGCCACCCCTTATATGAAAAAATACTGTGCCCATTAGTTTGTTGTGCCTCTGTCCAGCAGTGACACAGATATGATTCCCGGGGTAAACCTACGATCTCCCATCCACAGGTCTAGATTTCTCTTGAACAGAGTCAGCGAGGTGCTCTGCCTCACATGGACCGGGATTTTATTCCACAGCATAGGGAGTCTCTGAGTGATAAATCTATCCCTCCAGCACGTCCTATTTATAGCCGTGCTAAGGTTCAAGTCGCTTGCTCTAGTGGTTTTGGTGGATTTGGATTTTTGAGGTGGAGCATGTCCATTAATTCCGGGTTGGACATGGCCTTGTATGTCAGGCACATGTCACCTCTGAGCAGACGGTATGCGACTGAATAGAGCTGGAGTTTCTTCAATCTGGCAGCATATGACAGATTTTGGAGTCCCTTTATCCTTTTGGTGAGGAACTTTTGGGGTCTCTCCAATTGCTGCAGATGTCGGGTGAGATACATCCCGAATGGGGCATTGTACTCGATCATTGGTCTGATAAGTGAAGAGTACAGTGGAACAATGACCTCACTAGATCTGGATGTGAATCCCTTCATGATCAGGTGGGCAATGTAGAAGGTCTTTCTAACCACTTTAGCAATGTGAGTGTCAAAAGAAAGGCCACTGTCAACCTGGGTCCCCAGATCCCTGATAACCTCTTCTGTGCTTAGTGGATTGCCACCTATATGGTAGCTTGGGGTTACCTTGTTTTTCCCGAAGGGTATGACTATACATTTTTTGGCGTTTAACTTCAGGCCATGGCTCTGGCACCAGCCATCTGTTTCCGTGAGTCCCTTCTGAAGGATATCCATGTCCGATGCACTTTCCACTATGGCCCAGTTTGCAGTCGCCTGCAAACTTTGTCAGCCAAAGTCCTCCCATGTTGGCCTGTACTTCTGAGAAGTAGATGCCAAACAATAGGGGGCCAAGGACCGAGCCCTGTGGGACACCACTTGTGACCGGCTTGGAGTCTGACACAGCGCCAGCAACTCTAACCCTGTGGGTTCTGTCCTTAAGCCAGTTTGCAACCCATCTTGTGACATATGGGTTTACATTTAAGCTGGTAAGTTTTTCTACAATACCGAGTGGGGTATTGTGTCGAAAGCCTTTGCAAGGTCAAGGTAGGCTGTATGGACTGCCTTTCCCTCATCAATGGCCTTGGTGACTGTTTCAAGAAGTCGACCAAGTTCAAAAGGCATGATCTTCCCTTGACAAAGCCAAACTGGGTCGGGTCCAATGTCTGCAAGTCCCCTATATCTTTGTTTATGAGCTCCATTATGATCCTCTCCATAGCTTTGCAGACTAGACTTGTTAAGCTTATGGGGCGGTAATTACCAGGGTCCGTGAGGCACCGCCTTTGTGGAGTGGGACCACAGTTGCCGTACGCCACTCCTTGGGCACATATCCTGTGGTAAGGCTGAGATTAAACAGCTGCCTTATGTGCGGGTTTAATTCCTCATTTAGCTCGTGTAACACACAGCCGGGGACACCATCCGGTCCCATTGATGCTGTGTTTTTAGCTTTAGAGAGAGCAGCTTTCACCTGCGCATTTGAGATGTTCGGGAGGCTACACTCGGCTGGGATAGTTATCTCTCCTTTAGGGGAGGGGGGTGAAGTTTGCACTGAACCTGTCTGCCAGTATGTTGGCAATGTCTGTGGGTTCAGTGATTTTTGTATCATTTTGGACTAATTCTGAGCATATCTGGGAGTTTCCACCCAGGTTCCTAACATAGCTGAAAAAGGCCTTATGATTTTCCTTTGAATCCATGGCAATTTTTCTCTCAAAATTGGCCTTAGTTGATTTTATGAGTGCTCGTATTTTTTACTAATAATGATCAGGGTGACTTCCCTTTTATGGATTTTGTTCTATCATGTAATAGCTTTCTCCTCTTATTGTAAAGTTTGTTAATGGCTGGGGTCCACCAGACTGGACGTTTGCCCTTTGTGGAAAGAGTCTTGGTTTTATTTGGGATTGCCTGATCCATGCAGTCCTGGAGGTGTTCATAGAAGGCATTTGTAAGGGCTTCCAGCTTGGGTTGTGGTTTCCTCTGGCTCAGGGGCCTTGAAGGATACCACACCAGTCTTGAGTAGTGTGAAGTTTGCTTTAGAGAAGTTCTTCACTATGGTCTTTTTGTTTGGGGTGGGGGCGGGATGTGGATTTCCAGTGAGATTAGTTTATGATCAGATCTCACCAATGAGGGATATACTTCGGTGTGGAGCATTTTGTCCCCATGTTTGTGACAATGAGATCTAGTATATTTTCTCCTCTTGTGGGAACAGTGACTAGCTGTTCCATGGCATTTGAATTTATGAACTCCAGGAACCGTTGGGCTAGAAAGTTAGGGCTTGAGTAATGTTCCCAGTCTATATTCGGTAGTTGAAGTCACCCAATATGATGGTGTTTGGAGATACATTTATACCCTCCAGTGTCTTCAGGAAGGCTGTGTGGGGTTCCTGAGTTTGAGAGGGTGGCCTGTAGCATGCTACAATTTGTAGAGCAGTTTTGCCTATGGTTAGTTGCACCTGGATGGTTTCCGAGCTTCATGCGTTGCCACCAACCTGGAGGTGTGGGTATCCTTTATGAATATGGATACACCCTCCTTTTGTGGTGTGGTCCGGGTTTTGGGGCCGGAACGCATGATATGAGGTAAAACCTAATAGTGCCGGGTGCTCTCAGGAGCCTTGAACCAGGTTTCAGTTACAGCACAGACATCGATGTTCTCCATACTGAGAAGGGCCTCGAGTGCGTGCATTTTGAGATTTAGACTTCTGGCATTGAGCAGCATTACCCTCAGTTTCTTCCCATTTTTGTTTTCTAGGGTGGTAGGTTTAGAATTTGAGCCTTGCCTAAAAAGGCACTATGGGGTGGCAAGAGCCTTAGCCAATATCCGAATCCCAGGGTGACAGGTGCAAGCCGTCCCTTGCGAAGCAGCGTGGCTTGTCAAGCATGTCATCCCAGGCAGACAGACACTGGATCCCCTTTGAATGACACCAGACATTAAGCCAATTGTTAAAGCTGATCATCTTGTCTCTATATTGTGGCATCATTCTTGGTGAAGGAAGGATACTGCTCAGGGTTAGGGTCATACCTGCCTGGGCTACATAATCAGAGAGCTCCTCTATGTCTCTTTTCATGTAGTCCAGGGAGGTACGTCTCAGGTCGTTCACACCAGCATGGACAATGACTGTGTCATATTTGTACTTGCCGTGGAGTGACCCGAGTGCTTGTGTTATGTGGCGGATTCTAGCCCGATAGGCAGCTTACTGTGACCCTCTCCTTGTTCAGCCTGGTGAGTGGGACGTCAGTGTGTCTGACTATGGAGTCACCTATGACAAGTATGTTTGGTGTTGTATTTGGCCTTAAGGGCTGTGACTGCTTTGCACACTGCTTTTGTGGTTTATGTGTTGCTTGTGGGGTGTCTTGAGGTAGCAGTTGTTTGGGTGTCTGCTTTGGAGGCCTCTGCTGTTTAGGTAAATTTTTACTCAGAGCCTCTGAGTATGTCTTTGTGTGTTTATGTGTTAGATTCAGTGGAGTGGTAGCATTATGTGAGGCTGGTTTTGTGGTGTGTGTAATTGCCTTCTCCTCCTGTCTGGTCTTGCCAGTCCTGAGTTGAGAGAGCTCAGCCTCCAGTTTGGCTAAATAGCTGCATCTCTCACAAGTATTTGTGTTATGTGGGAGGAGGAGAGGGTTGTCTGTGTACATGAGGCAGTTATAACATTGCCTCAAGATTCCCAGATTCACCAGCTGGACCGAGAGGAGATTGACAACTGACCTTTGGACATGCTAGAATAATATTGGGAAATCCTTAATTGAAAACAAGGGCCAGTGGGGAGTGAGGGTGTAGTGCTTTTAATTTTTAGTGCTGACTTATATAATTGCTTTAGTGAGCAAGTGCCAGGTAACTTGAGTGCAATGTGTTACAAGTAACTAAATGCAAAACGACAAACAGTAACTTTCTTTCAAGTGAAACAAGGAAATAAGTACAGTAAGCAATGCAGAAATCACTAGTGATCCACAGAAGCTGAGAAGTTGCGTATTAGGTGGAATTAGCTTCCAGGGAAATAACAAGCAAACAAACAACAAGCATATAAACAAAGCTAGATTCAGCAGGCCTGGATCTAGTCTATGCTAGAGCAAACAAGGTGAACCAATTTCAGTAAGATACAGTTCAAATATTTAGGCACTATAAACCTTTAACCAGAAATTCCCAGCTCAGAAGGGCAGAGTCCAGCCTCTTCTCCCACAAGAGTGCAGACCACGAACCTTCTTAATGTAAAATAACTGGCCTGAAGCCCAAGCGCCTAAACCAGAACTAATACACTTGGACACTGGGCTCTCAATCAGCAGTTCCCAACTTAGAAGGATGAAAGCTACCTGTCCTGCCACCACAGTGCTTGCCACAAACCTTCCTAATGTAAAACAACTGGTCTGAAGCCCAAGTGCTTAATCCAAAAGACTTGAATGATAGCTACACTTTAATCAAGTTACAACCAAGCAGTAATAAATACCATTGAATACTTTAGAGAATGTCTGGATTAGTGCTCAAGTTACACAAACAAAGCTAGATCCAGCAGGCCCGAATCCAGTCTATGCCACAGCAAACAAGGTGCACCAAATTCAGTAAGAAACAGTTCAGATATGCATGCACTATAAGCCTTTAACCAGAAATTCCCAGCTCAGAAGGGCAGAGTCCAGCCTCTCCTCCCACAAGAGTGCAGACCACGAACCCTCTTAATGTAAAATAACTGGCTTGAAAGCCCAAGTGCTTAAACCAGAATTAATACACTTTTAGAATAACAGACACTGAGCCCTCAATCAGCAGTTCTCAACCTAGAAGGATGTAAGCTACCTGTTCTGCCACAACAGTGCAGACCACAAACCCTCTCAGTGCAAAACAACTAACTGGTCCGAAGCGCAAGTGTTTAAACCAAAAGGCTTAGAATGAGTTACACCAAGCAGTAATAAATACAATTGAGTATTTTAAGAAGATGCAAAAGTAAAAAGAAGTAGGTAAAAACACAAGTACAGTAAAAGCAGATGAAATTTTTTTTTTTTTTTTTTTTTTTTTTAATTCCTGAACAAGTGCTGAGATCAAAGAAACAGATTTGAGTGCTGAAACTAGAAAACTGGCTAGTTATAAGAAAAATAAACAAGCTAGAAGGCTTCCCTCAAACACAGAAGGGCTTGGGGGCTCAGAAGCCTACAAATAGTCTGTACCACTTAACAAGAAAGGCAGGAAATAAGCTTAATTTAATTTTTTTTTTTTTTTTTTTTTCTATTTCCCAGATGCTCTCTTTGTACAAAGTAGGAGTGCCTGAAATCAGAATATGATCTCACTGCACTCAGTTGAGTGAGCAAATGAGATGGGCCCAGAGGCAGGCTGAGGGGCGGGCAGTTTCAATGCCACTAAGATTAACACCAAAACAAAATCAGGGCGGGTGGGTGGGAATAACTGAAGAGCAGAATAACTTCAGTTAAAAATTCCTTCAACACTCCTTCATACACAGTTTAAATCAAATTAAATACTGTATAATACTGTATTTTTTTTTTTAAAAAAGAGCAGATAAAGGTACTTAAATTCTCTTATACGTCCAGTTGAATATAACCAAGTTATTTGCTGGCCAAGCTGAAGTTTTAAAGCAGGAATTATTTCACATGCACCAGTTTAAATATGCAAGGACAGGAAATCAAAGAATGTGGCTACCCCACACCTGTAATTACTAGCAAATAACAAAATTCAGCCAACACTAGCTACTGAAGAGCAGAATAACTTCACTTAAAAATTCCTTCAACACTCCTTCATACACAGTTTAAATCAAATTAAATACTGTATAATACTGTATTTTTTTTTTTTTAAAAGAGCAGATAAAGGTACTTAAATTCTCTTATACGTCCAGTTGAATATAACCAAGTTATTTGCTGGCCAAGCTGAAGTTTTAAAGCAGGAATTATTTTCACATGCACCAGTTTAAATATGCAAGGACAGGAAATCAAAGAATGTGGCTACCCCCACACCTGTAATTACTAGCAAATAACAAAATTCAGCCAACACTAGCTACTGAAGAGCAGAATAACTTCACTTAAAAATTCCTTCAACACTCCTTCATACACAGTTTAAATCAAATTAAATACTGTATAATACTGTATTTTTTTTTTTTAAAAGAGCAGATAAAGGTACTTAAATTCTCTTATACGTCCAGTTGAATATAACCAAGTTATTTGCTGGCCAAGCTGAAGTTTTAAAGCAGGAATTATTTCACATGCACCAGTTTAAATATGCAAGGACAGGAAATCAAAGAATGTGGCTACCCCCACACCTGTAATTACTAGCAAATAACAAAATTCAGCCAACACTAGCTACTGAAGAGCAGAATAACTTCACTTAAAAATTCCTTCAACACTCCTTCATACACAGTTTAAATCAAATTAAATACTGTATAATACTGTATTTTTTTTTTTAAAAAAGAGCAGATAAAGGTACTTAAATTCTCTTATACGTCCAGTTGAATATAACCAATTTATTTGCTGGCCAAGCTGAAGTTTTAAAGCAGGAATTATTTCACATGCACCAGTTTAAATATGCAAGGACAGGAAATCAAAGAATGTGGCTACCCCCACACCTGTAATTACTAGCAAATAACAAAATTCAGCCAACACTAGCTACTGAAGAGCAGAATAACTTCACTTAAAAATTCCTTCAACACTCCTTCATACACAGTTTAAATCAAATTAAATACTGTATAATACTGTATTTTTTTTTTTT